>NC_036251.1:27391492-27470333 GCF_002742605.1 Olea europaea var. sylvestris
AAAAAGGGAAACCCCCCAAAAAAAAAAAAAAAAAAAAAATTCCTTACAAAACTAATTGGGCCTGGGGCCTGTGCATCACGCCATGAATTTAATTGACGTCGAAATGATTATTGCACTATGCTTGTGCTTTTATGTGAATGATGAACTAGCATATTTTTTTTGGGTACAAAATGGCACAAGCTCAAATTGTATCTCCAATTTAATGATTTAAGTGTTACAATGGAACATAGGAACTTCAATTTAAATTACATTAATATTATTTCAATTACTTTTATCATTTAACGAAATAATTCTACAATTAAATATTTAATTTTTTGTCTGTTGCTATGAATAAATCATTACAAAGTAGTCAAAAATGGGAAAATAAGTTTGAAGGAATAGGATTTTTATTTTGTCTCCATCAGACCACCTTTATTGTGAAGCGTGAATGTTTCTTCGCTGCGTGTCACAAGTGATGATTCACTTGTCCCTTGTTCACAGGGACTAAACAACTCCCGTCAGATAGCCGTCCCTTTCTCTCTTTTTACATCCTTGTGGATGGATGAAAGAAGGAAAGTGTACATAGTTCACTACTCTCATGTAAATTGGACTCATTGTAGGCGCAGTGTACAGACAATTCTTGTTTCTTGTGCTACTGGAGCACATTCCGTGATTTACCTCCCTCACAAACTCTAGGGGCGGGACGGTGGAACCCTCAAAATTGGGGTTCAACCTTTTTTTTTTTTAAGTGCAAAATATGAACATTCTACTATAAGGTTAACTCAATAAAAGACATTACCACATTCGTATTCAAGCAGAATGTGCGAAGTTTACAAGCTAACACCACGAGATAATTAAAAATTTGAATTCAAAATTATTCAACTATTGATCCCTCTAAAGGGACTCCAAACTAATGACCAAACATACTTAAAACTAAGGTGAAAAAATAAAAGTGTCAAAGGTTCATCTCACAAATCATAGTCACTCATTCATAGTACATTGCCTTCTGGTTCTTGATTTGATACTGAAGAACATCATCTTGTTCATCACTCTCCTTCAAAGAATTAAGTTGTGGTGGCGCAATACCAGGCATCACGGCACACTGCACGTACGGTGGTGGCACAGGCGGCAGAACTGGCGGAGCCACCGCATAGTATCGTGCTAATGGTACCGGATTATGGCACATTACATTGTCCACCACCCCAAGCTCGGCGGCAGCTGTGGACTCATAAAACACCTGCCTCTTACAGGATGCACACTGGACATTACTGCCATTTGATGCTCCACCAAATTGCAAATAATCGTTGTCATTCATCAAAAGCATCATCATTGAATTCTGATTCACAGAATGCATATCTTGGTGATGATCGATACTAGGATAATGAATAGGCACATGCATTTCAATTGGTTTCATAGAGGAAATTGCCTGCTGATTTATCATCTCCAATCCTATGCCACTTTGGATCAATCTTCCATGTCCCAAATCCATCATATTCATATCGAATTCATTGGCGTTTCGTTTCAACATTTCAATCCTCGACTTGACGTATTCGGCCTTATTGCTTAACAAGGCATAAAACTCCCTCAACTGAATTTCTGACAGTTCATCCATCAGCTTAATCCAAGTAGGGTACTTGGCTTCCTTGTTCTTGTTCCGCAATTTCTCAAGCTCATCTTCGATTTTTTGGTTCCGTTCATTAAAAAAATCAGACAGACCGTACGTTTTGTTCCCAGAATCTTTCTTCTTGTTCTCGTAGATGTCGATTATTCGTCGTGTTTCTTCGAGATTTTGAGGCCATATTTCTGGCTCAACTGTGTTCTTATCTTGTGTTGGGGGATAGATTATCATGCACGCACTAACATCACACAAAGTGGTGAATTCATGCATTTTTCTCATCAAACCCTCCTTTCTTTTCTTGAATGTTATGTTTCTTGATTTCTCCTTGCTTATCAGTTCCATGTTCAATTTTGCGCGCCCCATCCTGTCACAAAATACAACAAACAAGATTTTAGCTGCCAATACAGTAATATTAAAAATTCGAGATCGAACCGAACCAGTTCCCATTATTTTTGCCTACCCATATATGATTTTTATACAAATTTAAATTAAAGTTCATTTCTATTGATTAAAGTTACTTATTTTCAATGAAAAACTCATTAAACAATACATACAAGAATCATAATAGCTAATAAAAGCAGAAATAATAAGGAAAGATGAAGCCTAACCTTAATGGCTCCTTTAGGAACACAAATTCAGATTCAGAAAGAATGAAGTAATTCTTCTATTATCTTTCTCTTAGTACAGACAAGTCTTTATTTATATTTATAATTTGCAAAAAAAAAAAGAAAAAAAAAAGGTTGTATATATTCATAATCAATCATGCCTAATGTCTCAATTTTACCTTATTTAATTGATTCTTTTAGATTTTCACATTTAATGCTATTGGAACTTACTTCTGGAAAGTCGCGTTAAAATTTTTGACTAAAAGAATCTTTAAATATTGCATTCTCTAAAAGGCAAATTCAGATCTTATTGCGAGAGTCCATTCAAAGCCGTCAAATTTCTATTTCCATTTTCCCTTTTTTGTAGATTTTGAAATGAAAACAAAATAAACATGGATTATCTTTGCTTATTAAGAATAATTAGTTATGAGCGATGGCCCAGCCACGTCAAGCCAATTAAAGCAGGAAGTGTAAGCAAAAATCACCGACCATCAAATCCAAAAGAATAAAAAATCAAAGACAACATTTACGTTAGAAGACAGATGTCCTGTGGAGGCAAAGTTATGATCCGCTTTATCGTCTCTTTGAGGGTCCTATTTGCACATCATAAAGGGAGGTTCACATATAGGAGAATCGCATCCTGAATGTCAAGCCCAAGTATGTATAATCTGTGACTGAATTCGAATTTACCCTGGTGGCGAATCGGGAAGAAGGCCGCCACTCCTCTGAATTAGTCGGACGAAAATTGTATACCTAAGTTATAAGAAAAAAAGTGTTCACGTAAAATTATTATTAATTTTTTAGGAAAAATAATGGTTAATAGTTGCAAATATGTTATTAAAATTAATATTTGACTTAGACAAAATAAAAAATTAAATTCACGACCAAATTTTGGTTCTTTTTCCATTCATTAAAAATAAAAGTTCTACATTTATCTTATTTCTACTTCGAATCAAAATTCCAACAATTATTTTCTTTGGATTGATCGTCCGCCTTTCCATTCATAAATTGCTGAAAATAATCAATGAATTGCTTTCAAGGACGAATAATAACAGCATTGAGAAGATGAAAGTATCTTCATATTGCTTGTACATCGTTCTATTATTCTTTAAAATTTGACGGAGTTGGCATCAAGTCCATCCATGGAATCAGGTCTGTAAAAGGAGAAACATATTCTTCATGAATGGTGGATGAATTTTTTTCTAATTCAACGAGCAAGTAGTAATCTATAATTAAACTTTCGATAAGGTGAAAGCATTAAACGCCGTCGAGTGTTAAGTTAAATTTCCGTCAACCATATATATGTATGTCAAGAAATGTAAATAGATTTTTAGAGTATTTTTAATTTTGGGTGTAAAATTGAATATAAACTAATATATTTAAAATTATTTTTTCATCCTTATTTACATCTTGATGGATTTAAATCCACCACCCCCCCCCCTTTCCCCCCCCCCCCCCCCCCCTCCAAATAATCCCCAGCCACTCCACCTGCGCCAATCATCTTCACTTCATCTCCGGCCAACATCCCGCTGCTGACCGACCCAATAATCTACGTCCTTTGGCCTACTCTGTAACATCTATGTTTCTTTCGTTCCCATTGTTTTGCCTTAAATTCATCTCAAGTGTGGAGACCAACTCAACCCCTCATCAAACGGCTACTTCAAATTATTGAATTCCACAAATCCACACAATAAAACTCAGATTTCTCAATTACAACAAAATTAGAAGCGTTAAAAATAGTGATTTTCCAAGTGGGTTACTCTTTGAATTTGACTTGCATTAAATGTATCAAACATGACCAAATGGAGTAAATTTCCACAACTGCTTAATCATTCTAAGAAATCATCAGGCAAATAAAGACCCCAGAAAAATGAAAATATCCACTCCAAATGAATCCAAGTATCAGCCCGAAAGAAACTAGGACTTGGACGTGGAAAATATCCACTTGGAATGAATCCATGAACTGCAACCTCCACTAAGAAGAATTTTGTCGTGGAAATTGGTAATGGTGACTGCTCCTGCACATCCAAAATCTTGTGGCACTGTGAAATCAGCACCATACTCAGATCTGTTTGAGCCACATTATTCTAAAAAAATACATTCTTAAACAGTGATTTGATATCATTTCAACCACACATTTTTCAATAAAATAATATTACATGCAGCGCAAAAAAATTTCTTTATTTTTTAACCACACATTTCCCATCAATACACTATTCAAGAATGCATTATTATCAAAATAATGTGGCTCAAACACCCCCTCAATAAGATCAAAGTTTGATCAGAAAATCATCAAAAGTCAATAACTGAAATTGTTTTGAGCCGGACTTCATATGAAAATTGTGATCCAGAAACATAAAGCAAAAGAGATTTGAATTTTAGCTAAGTAAAAAGGGTGTCATAATCACACAAGCCGGCAATGGTGATTGCAGCATCCGGTTTTCATTTTGGGTTGGAGATTATGGGCCAAGGACGGAGATTATTGGGTCGATCGAGGACGGGATGTTGCTTGGAGATGAAGTGAAGATGACTGGAGTCGACGGAGTGGCTGGGAATTATTTGGGGGGAAATGATGCTTATTGCCAGCCTTTTAGCCCCAATTACCGACCTTTTCATTTTTATATTATTTTCTTATTTTACACTGCCATTTCATATATTGCTCAACTTTTTTAAAATTCTGTACCTATTGAAACTTTGCCCCTAATTGTAGCATTTTCCATAAAACAAATACTATTGCATCGAGCGGTCATTGATTTATCTCATCCATTACGATAAACCCTCCTAAGCCGTGTCTACCAAATTTCTTCTTCCAAAACCCCTAAAACCTCCATTCTCCATTTTGGGCGGGCAAATGTCTGACGATCTTATTAGAGAGAGTTCCAAGCACTCGCGCCCAGAATCTTCCCAACGCCCATCTAAATTCGCCAAAATAAACGGCGAAGATTTCACTGACGACGCCGAGGAGGAGGACAAGGAAGAAGAAGAAGAGAGGAAATTAATCGAAAAGAATATGAATCCAAACCCTAGATTACAGAGATATTTAGTTGCTATTGAGTACATTGGTACCCGATTTTCGGGCGCTCAACAGCAGACTAATTGCAGGACCGTCGTCGGTGTTCTGGAGGTTATTTTATTTTTGTATAATGCTACTTACACAACCATTATTTATTTTTCTTAGTCGCCCAACAGGTCATAAATTTTATGATGTATTTTATGAATATATTTTTATGGATGAAAATAGGAGGCATTTCAGAAATTTATTGGACAGCCAGTTTCAATTTTTTGCTCTAGTCGAACTGTGAGTATTTCGATATCATATTTTACTGGACGATTTCGTTCAATCTGATGTCAGTTTTTATTTCATTAGTTGAATTAATTAATGTTTAGGATGCGGGAGTTCATGCGTTATCAAATGTGTGCCATGTGGACGTCGAGAGAATAAGCAAAAGAAAACCTGGTGAAGTGGTAACTAACTTATCTAGTAAATACATCCTGATATTATGTTTTTCACTTGAGCTTGATAGTCTAATCCTTTTCCGTGACACGAGCAAGTAACGCGGATACATTGGATACACGTAATTTGTATTGCTTCAGCCCCAGCACGCCTAACTAAACTATTTTTCCGGGTGGATCTGTGTGTTTAAGTTAATATCATTTTGAAATTTTATAGTTAATATAAGCTGTCCTTTGGCTGTTACCTCCTCCTACCTTACCAATTTGAGAGGGTTTCTTTACTTCACTCTTACTTTCTCACTTTCACTCTGACCCTTTCCTGCTGCTCGAAAAGAAACATCTGCTAAGTATATAGTTGTTCAAGCTTATGTATGCGCAACATCGTTATGCTTTTACCACTGAATATTACTGATTTTGAGTTTAGTCATTAAACTTTGCTCTACTTTACAAATCAAAATACATGAGAACTTCAAAAGCAAATGACGTGTGTATAAAGATGAAGGTATATTTACGACTTTCTCTGATTTCAATATGCAGTTACCACCTCATGAACCTTCAGTGGTTAAAAGAGCTGTCAATCATTTTCTACAGGTAAGCTCTTGATATTCTAGTGATCCCAGAAATAAGGAATTATGTCTAGACACCAAATCTTTCTGCATGACTATCTTTTCTGTATGCTTTAAAAATCCATTGCATTGTCAGCTAGTGCTTTGCCCTGTCCTTTTCATTTCTTATTTAGCTTCTGGGCAGCAAATGATTATAACAAAAAGCATCCCCATCTGTTTCTGAGTTACCTGATTGTCGAGCTAAATTTCTGTATTGAAACTAAATTTTTGATAGATATAATTATTATCCTATCCAAGGCAATGGTATCCTCTCATTGACTAGAGGGTAATATGGCCTTTTCAGTATTAGACGGAATGAATAATTGAAAACAGTTATAGACTTGAAATGATCTGGGTGACTCAGAGACCTGAAATTTCAAATTGGAGAAAAGGCAATTTTAAAAAACATTTCAAATTGTGCTTATGCTCATGGAGTCCTCCATGCTTCATTTCTTCTTTTATTTATTTATTTTTTATATGAGGTGATGTGTAGTAATGAATAACGTAAAGATTGCATCTAAATCTAACACAACTGCCTTTTGTTAGGATGCCGTGGTTGAATTTGTATTCCATATATTTAAATCAATATCCTTGATTACCGAGTCCAATTTTCTTTAAGCGCGTGATATCATGATTGCATTGGTGTAAGGATTAATATTCGAACTTCACTGGCAAACTGATAAGTGATAACAAAGAACTTTGCAAGGACACTGGACAAGTAATAGTTGTTTTCTTTATACGACCAGATCTCTGGTTCTGGCCTCGATCTGAAAAAGATGGGTGCCACATGTTGATGTGTTTCTGCACCATGGATGCCAGGGACAAAGTTATCAAATTTTCTAATTTGAACTAATATTTGAAGTTAACTATTTCAAAAGTCAGACATACTTTATTATGCAAAGGCAGTCATAAATTGTGATCTACGTTGCACTTCATTTTTGAACTTATATTCTGTTTTTTTCTTCCGGGGATTTTAATGCAGAAAAATGGTGGTGATATGATGGTGATTGATGTCCGTTGTGTTCCATTTGATTTTCATGCTCGATATAAAGCTCAAGAACGCACGTAGGTATCATAATCGAAACTTTCCCAGTGGAATTGCAATTGCTCTCTGAGGCTTACATTCATCTCTGCAGAACTCGTGATTTTTTCTCATTTCAATGTATATAATTTGTTTGTATTTTTGAAATATCACATAATGCTACAAAGCACATATGTTGTTATGCACAGTGGCGGAGCAGACATTTTGAGTTAGTCGGGAAAAATTAAACTTGCAAAAATTTTATGAAGAATTAAAGCATTTGATATCTTATTACAATTGTTCTCTGCGCATTCTCATATTTTAATAACGTTCCATAATTACTCCTATCCTATACAACTTTCAAATATGCTTTAATGTTGTTCTTTCTCCTTATGAGCATGTTTGCTTTTCTTCTTTTTGCTTCTTTTACAGAAGAAACTAGCTTTTTGAGTGTAACTGCCCAAAAAAGAAAAGAGTTGCTTTTTTAACTTTTGAGTTAAGCCCAGCATGCTCTATGGCCATGCCGAACTGCTAGGTTCATTATGGGTAAAAACTGAGGCCATTACAGTATCAGCTGGATGTTGTTAATAATTGATCTTTCAACCATTTCACTGCATCCTTCCATATTCTCTTCAATAAGGAACTATACAGTGTGTTTATTGTTTAATACAATAGTTCTGGGCCTTAAATTTGAGATCCACTATTTTCTTGATTTTGTTACAGGTATTTTTATCGATTGTTAACTGGGAAGGAGCCTTTGTCAACCTTTGAGAAAGACCGGGCTTGGCATGTGCCTGAGGAACTTGATCTTCTAGCTATGCAGGTCTGACTAACAGGACATACATTTCCCTTAAGCTGAATTGTGTTTGTCATATTTTTAATGTCTAAATTTGGTTATATTGATTGCTGTTCAGAAAGCATGCAAAATACTTGTTGGACGTCATGATTTTAGTTCTTTCAGGGCTGCTGCATGTCAGGTTTGTTTTCATCTTTCCGCTAACTAGCTTTACTACTGAAGAAGTTCGCAGGGGACTTGGAATGTGCAGTTTGTTTTTTTGGCATTATAGCTACATTTTCTAGTTTCAAACATTGACGTAAGAATATTTCCATTTTTTCTAGTTTGTGTTTGTTGGCCCAGTGCTACAAATGTTCTTTTTCATGATATAACATGACTGATTTCTTACTGGCTGACAGGCCAAGTCTCCCATCAGAAATCTTGATGAACTAACTGTTACTGAGGTCGGTTCAAGCCCATATTTTCCTTCAATCACAGAGAGAGAACAAGGTAATTTGGCTGCAGAAGATTCATTTTCACTCTTGAACAGGTCAAAGATCAATCCTTGTGTTTCTGGAAGCTTCAATCAGCTGAATGTAGGAAATTCCTATGAGGAAGTTAGCCAAGGATTTGGCATAAGGAAAAGGAACCGTTGCTTTGTGGTGACTGCCAGAGCACGGTCTTTTCTCTACCACCAGGTTGGTGTTATATTGCTTTCAAAAAGGTGTAATGTGTTTTGTTCCGCTCACTAAACTTAGTCACATACGCATCCAAAGTGACTGTCTAAAAAGGGGAACAAATTCTTCAATAATAAGTTTTAAAAATAACACTGGTTAGATTTCCTGTATTATATATCAGGAACGAATCTATGTGAACATAAAAATGCATTCCTTTGGACATAACCGTTATCAATGTTAACACTGCACACATTGCACAGTATTTGTTTATATTCTTCTAAATTCTTAGGGACCTCCTGTTTCTGCATTTGAATATGGATTGATCTAAGATTGATAACTTGACATGGCTGCAATGCTAAAGAGGAGGAACTTACGAAACTATCCTTACTGCTTTATGCCTTGGAGGTGAGAAATCGAATGAACTTATAGAAGGTGAATATGTATTTCTTGGACTAAGATGTGCTAAATAACATCCTGGGATTCATGATTTTGGTCTCAGGCTTCTAAGAAGCCGGTGTCATTATTATACAGGGGGGCTTGTTCCTTTTGAATGTACAAATTCTAATGTCTATGTATGTAGAATACTTCATGGAAACGTTTGGTTTCTATACATATTTTCTGACACAGGTATGGATATATGAGTGTAGTCTGTGTAGATGGTAGATATTATTAATTATTTGGCGCGCGCCGTTGGAGTGGTGGTCATTGTTTCCCTTCCTCTGTCTACTCGTATAAAAGAGAGGTAGTTACAGGCTTGACTCAATAAATGAATGAATTCTGGGTCAGTAAGCCAATTGACATGATAATGTCATGTGCCTTCTTAAGAAGTTTCGTGGGGGTGAGCGGGATTCTAGCCAAAAGGACAATTTGGTTTACAAATAGGCATGATTACTTCATTATGTCTACGACCAACTTATATCCTATAGATACGGTCTGTCCAATGCAGACCAATCGTCAATTTTGCCATTGAGTCAACCTTAGATTGTTAGAGTAGCTGTACGCATCTCATATCGATTCTAATAGTTTTTAAGTTTTGGGCAGGTCAGATTGCTAGTTGGGGTTCTTAAAGCAGTTGGCACTAGTGATCTAACAGTTCGCGATGGTATGGCTGTACAAGCTTTGCTTTATAGGCATGTGGGAAGTCATAACTTTTTGAATTAATTATAATCGCTTTCTATTTGTTGCACCTTTTCAGTTGATCGCATACTCAAAGCAAAGACTGTAACTGCTGCAAGTCCTATGGCACCTGCATGTGGTCTCTACCTCGGGCATGTGAAGTATGATCTGCCTTCAGATGTATGAGAACAAGAATTTATACGAATAATAGCAGCATTATGTGGCCATCTTTGTTGTTCCAGGCCAATTATGGCATCTCGGTCTTACCATTCCAAGCTAAGGTCACAATTAATGATATTCGGCAAAATGTTTGGTTTTGTCTGAAAGGCTTCATCTTTGGAGGAGGGGTTTCAAGCATCTTGGCCTAACAATTTTCAGGACTGTTGAGTTCAACGTTTTTGTAGCTGTTTTTCTGCTCTGTATACCAATCAGTCATGATTTAAGTTTAATGTTCTGATTTAACAAAGAAAGCTGTATTTATCTAACCTGGAGTAGAAGTATAAATCAGGTCATGCCTAGAATATTATGAGCCCGACCATTCCTCACACCACACCAACGTCAAGGCAGGAAAAGACTTGAAATTTTCCAGAGGATTGCCCATAAAGCAAGCGCAGTATTGACATGAAAACATTTATCCCCATAATAGGACATAAGTGCTTCCACAAACAAAATATAAAATATGTTAGGCATACATCCATGGGTCATTAGATGAAACTGGCATCTAGAAAAACACATCAACCAATCCAGCATCAGCAGAATAATTATTACATCTTAACTGATGCTGAAATTGCAAGAATGGGTGCAACACAGAAAGGCAATTGGCAAATTGAATTGCATTGCCATTGAATGTCCAGGTGAAGGAAGCCTGGAGAGAGGAAGAGGAATGGCTGTGCTGTGCAGCAAGGCACCTCTACATGTCCATTTCAACACGTTCAAAGAAATCTACATCTCAAATTACTTGTTCTTTTTTCTATTATTATTAATTTATGCCAAACTATAACGTCAATGAGCAGGCTAGTTGAGTTTAGCGTGCATCATCATTGGCAGGGAAAGGGGATGTGCTATTTGTTGAGAGGAAAACACATTAGCGATTAATGCATGATTGGCATTTCAATTGCTGTATATACTACCTAGTTATAAATTGCGTCTGCATCTCACAAGTCAAATTGAGAAGAGAGGTGCTTGCTGTACACTCGTGTTCAACAAAATATACACCCTCCTCACATGAGGGGTGCTCACGATCAACATGGGGCCCTCTCATGTAAGAGGGGTGTAAGCTTGTACATTACTTTTTGCTGTTTCTGAAGTACGACTTCTTGTCATGCAAAACTTGATAAAAATGGAGTGGTGAGACAGTGTCCTGAAAGCCTTGATTTGAACCTACCATATCGCTCGCATTCTCATCAGGCAATTCCTCATGCAAGACATCATATCACTCATCTGATTTGCCATCAGTGCATAGGTCTGCTCCATTGCAGCCATTTTCTCCTCCATCTCACATATTTCTACATTTACCTCACTCCCCATTTTTAAGGCTTCTTTATGAGTTGGCTTCAGCACCCCAGTTCAGAACATTACAATGAACACGGCCATGTTTATCTTTACCCAGGACTCAGGAAAAGATATCATCCTGGTTAGTGTTGTTCTGAGGTATCATGTTGTTTTTAAGGTCTTGAAGTTGTGTTTGCACATTATTTCAGTGTTTGGTAACCTACATAACTCTGGTATCTACTAATCTATATTGTTATATAAATTAATGAAAGCATGTTCACATTCCAAAACATACAATAACTGCTGTTTCCTTGTTAACAGGCTGCCCGTTCCTGCGTGTAACTGTTAATATGAATAGCTCTGCTCCGGATAGTTCCATCCCATCAGACCTCTTTGCTCGCTGCACACGATCAGTTCAGGCACAGTTTATTTATATAGAATAATATTATATTGATGAAAGAATAGAAACATCAATAACCACTAACACATCCCCTTGCAGTTTCAGAAAGTATGAAATTCACCTGCTCGTCAATCGTCACTTATTCGTTCCAAGCTCTTCGTGCCTGTTGCATGACTATACTTCACATGCGCACGATTAGCCTTATTCGTGGCACTGTGTTTCTATCATGTGCACAACGTACAGGCCAATCTTCATGTAAAGAAAACAGAACTAGTTTCTGAAAAATAAAAAATTGAAAAAATATAACTCCTGGCTCTGTTTCATTGTTTGGGCATGTAAGGGAAACCCTTGTATATGCAAATACAGTAATCAGCAGTCATCCCTGAAAACTACCTCTTTTGTTTCAGAACTCCAATGTGCAATAAGAGATGCCCACTGATCTGGAAGGACCCTCTCATCACGATCAGCCAACCGCTCCTCATCAGTTTCGTGAAGGTAGTGATGTGAAGTCTTCAACTTGGATTTTCAGTCCTTCCATTTTCTCCCAAGAGATTGCAGGACCTTGACTCACGGTCAATATCAAACCTCGACTGCATAGTTTTGATACCCAATGCAATGAAATAAATACACATAAATCATGCAGAAGCAGGAGGAATGCTATCAAATATCTGAACTTTCTGCCACAAGCTTTCCTTAGATTGGGCACTGTCCTCCAGTCAACATAAGTTAGAGGTAGAAAGTGCCCAATCCGTGCTAGAATACCAAGGAAGCTGGTCAATTTTGGTGCCTCACGTCCAATGGGCTGCCCCAGTGCATTGGTGGTGATTGATACGCACTTTTCACTCAACAGCTGTTGGCAACATGTGGGACCTCGACCTCGAGTCTTCCTCCTGGAGCTACTATTATCCATGATGAAAAGAAGGGAAAATATTCCCACAAATAATTCTTAAAGATAATGTAATGATACGCGCCAGACCAGTGCTCACATTATTTGCTTGGTTGAGCTATTATTTGTCTCCATTGGAGATGAAGGTTGTAATGAGCTGGACCCTATCAGGTGTTCTCATGGGGCTTGCATTCTGTGTTGTTGATCATTGTTAAGGGATAAAATCCAACATGGATTAAAGATGAAAATATAAACCAATTTATAAAGGATTGGACTACTCCTGCTAAAAAGCTTGATCTTTTAAGATAGAATTTCACCCATTAAACTCTAGCGAGCAATTCGATCCGATTACGACTCAATAAATTAGTATATGAATTTTAAGATTGGTCTGTTCAAAAGAGCCACCATCTTGTTGGGGGCATGTTAAGGGACAAAATTCCACATCGATTATAGATAAAAATATAAATCAACTTATAAAGGATTGAGATACTCTTCTTAATAAGGTTGACTTTTTAAAATGGAACCCAAGCCTTATCAATCATAGAGGAGGATTGTTCCTGAGTTGGGTCCATCTAATCTAGTCGCTGGGTGCTAGCATTTTGAGTAACAGGTGTCACTGGACATTCCACACCAGGTCCACAGTTCACATAGACTCCACTGGAGGCGCTGTGTGCAAATTTCCTTCACAAAAAACCATGAATAATAATAGATTGGAACTTATGGAACTGAATCTTTTTTTAATGATATAAGTTTCCACAAACTTAATTCACTAGTTACATATGAAAGTCGGAAAATTCCGTACATCAATTTTGGATAAGGACACATTTGCATTTGTTCAATAGGCATCTACCACTGTCGTTAGACAATTTGCATATCAACGGGTTTAAATGTCGAATAGAGTAATAAAAAGACAGCAAGTAGACAAAATGTACCAGAAGACTTTTACTTTAGGTACATATTTCAAATAACTACGGGGCACAAAAAGCTCTACGGAATATATAATACAAAGTTTTAACATTTTAAGCTATATATAAGAGCCAAAGTTAATATCTTCAATTCAAGTATCTTCCTTTTGTTGAGCATAAAATAAAATTGTTGGATTTTTGATACCCAATAATCCCGGGTGATGATGTTAAACAGATGTTGGATAAATTAATTATCGACACTCAAGATTAAGGATCCAACCCTAAAACTATTTGGACCATTGGAAGCAACCTAATTAATTAGTGTTTCTCATGGCCCGATTTTCACACTCATTGAACAGCTTATATACGTTGCCCCACTAAACCTCTTTGTATTGGGCTTGGCCCATATATTTGACCTAACCTAAACTATATAAGCTAGTCTCTTTTGTTATTGTAACTCACGTGTGTTTTGTCTTGCCTTGGAAGAAAACTCTCTGCCTCTTTGCTTTGTGCTCTCTTGGCCAATTTTCTTCTTGTTTCTTCATAGCCTTTGTGACTCCACCTTTGTGGCTGAAAACACCGTCCCTTTTGTGTCCATAGTGGGTACAAGGTAAAGCAACCGAAGTGTGGAAAGAAAGTTTGAGATTTGGATCGTGATTTAGTTGGGTGTTTTGAAGGTTGAGATTGGTATCTCGAGCCCGAAAAATCCACCAATTGAAGGTCAATTATTCAACAAAAATGATATACTTTTATTACTCTACCTACAAATGCCTATGATTCACCAAGGGTCAGGTAAGAGAAATTGTCAGATAAGCCTAACAAAGGGGTTGCAAAATCAAAGTATATTGTATGCTATTCTCGGAGAAAAATTTCAATGTTGTCAGGAGGTATCTACCAGGTTGGGAAAAAAAATGGTTCTGCAGAATGGGAATGGGAAACATCCTCTCTCCTTTGTGGAATTTATTGTTAGTCGCTAAAGAACAGAATATAGCATGTTTGGCTAAGCTTAAAGGCACATTTATTGAGAAGTATTAATCTTGATGCTTTTCAAACCTAAACCCTTAACACATTTTTAGCTTAACCAAAGATGCTAAAGCGAGAATGTCAAGATGCATGAGTGATTATACCAGAATGGATAAAGTAAGAATTGAAGACATAAACTGACAAGAAGAAGTGGCGCCAACTGAGGATAAATAAGGGAAGGAAAACTTAAATGGTTGCGAGATGTCTTATGTAGACCTAAAGAAAAAAAGGGGTTAAACAAAAGTTAATGGATAATGTGACGAATGGGGAGAACAACCCTCTTCGAATTTAGAGGAAATAAGACTTGTCAACTATTTGTTAATGACTGGATATAAACATCCAATTATGCTACCAACTTGCCTCAATGGAATGAAGCATTAGATGTGGCAGAAACAGATGATAGAAACTCTAGTACGTAATACCATGTCAACAGTCCACCATTCAATCCATAAAATGTAGATTGATTCACCTGTTCTCTGGAATAATTGAGAATTCTTTAACATGTCATCTCAACAGTGGATTTAATTCAAGGTTTGAATATTTATATAAATAAGTGGATGAATGTAAGTTATAAGAACATGTGCAGCAGGTGAGGATAACAGTAATGACGCGGCAAAGCATGTACCAAGGAAAATAGAAACCTTCAAAATTATTCAAATGTCCAGATCAAGATAAATGAAGAATGGACGTCGTCTTGAATACCATATACACATGAAAAGCAAAATTGATAATAACATTCTTTAGACTCAAAAATCAGAGCAAATGAAGCATGATGCCAAGCTTGTAATGTTAGTAAATTCAAATTAGATCCAAATATCCTAGATCAAAATAACTCAAATCCTAGGATCAACATCATGCCAAATTACTAGGATTTATAAATTCAGATTATATACATGTATCCATTATGAACGATTGTTTACTGTTGTGGAATTACTACGACAATCGACCACATACTTATGAATCCAAATGAAGAGTGTGGTTTTGTGATCTTCCTCAACCAAATCGCCTTATTCCTCAATGGGACCGTGATTTCTCTTCTTGATGGGGAGAAGGGAAAAAGTGTGTGATTTGGTATATTTGGGACCATAACCGAAATAACCTTTATATACTGCTTAATTAAGGTTCCCATTATCCCTCAATTAGAGCAATATTGGCCGGTATCAACTCAATTAGCCCACATTAATTTGAGAAGTCTATGGGCATACCAAAATAGATCACTTGATTTTTGCCCAATATATTAAATAGCTAATATAAGGTTTTCCTAACAATCTCCCACTTGGCTACATATTATTCCTTAAACAATTATATTACAAATTCCTTAGGCGCGCATCTGTATGCTGTTTATCCTTAGACTGCTCCTTAAAGAGTCTTGTCCATCTCATATATTAATAATGGAACCACCGCAACTTCCATCACAATATAGTCGTGATTAAACCACGATCATCACCATATTAATACACTTAATGACATATGTCAAATATGGATGAGTAGCATGGAAATTTACATGAAATGTGATCTCAAACATGCCTATTTCCAACTTGTCTTCTTTAGTCTTTAGTGAGATCATTCCAAAGTCCTTAATGCAATGCAAACATTGTACAATGAAAATACAAGTAAACTCAAAAATAGAATCATAGACCATCAACTTTATTCTGCAGAAGGTTAAACAATTCAATGTCTAAAGCAAACATATAGTACATAAAATTGACTCCCACTAGACCAGAATATCCTCGGAAATAACGCCCATGCGAGCAGTGTGCTCATGAAAGACCTTAGGCGTTAAGCCCTTAGTTAGTGGGTCTACTACCATGGAATTTGTTCCTATATGTTCTATGGAAATTTGTTTATCTTGAACTCTCTCCTTAACAACTAGAAACTTGATATCAATAAATTTCGACTTTGTCGAACTCCTATTGTTGTTGGAGTAAAGCACCGCTGAGTTATTTTCACAATAAATCTTTAATTGCTTGTCAATGCCATCTACCACTTGTAGTCCAGTGACAAAGTTTCGTAGCCATATTCCATGGTTGGATGCCTCATAACAAGCAATGAACTCCGCAGCCATGGTTGAAGAAGTTATGAGAGTCTTTTTAGCAGACTTCCATGAGATAGCTCCTCCAGCCAACATAAAGACGTAGCCTGATGTAGAGCGTTTGCTATCTTGGCATCCTGCAAAATCAAAGTCAGAGAACCCGATGATCTATAAACTGTCTGATCTCCGATAAGTGAGCATGTAGTCTTTTGTTCTCCTTAAATAACGCATCACGCGTTTGGCTGCTTTCCAAAGTTGCATGCCAGGATCACTCAAGTATCTACCCAAAACTCCCACTATAAATGCTATGTCGGGACGAGTACAAATTAGAGCGTACATTAGACTCCCTACCACTGATGCATAGGGAATTTTCTGCATCTCTTCTCTTTCAAAATCATTATTGGGGCACTATTTTAGACTAAACTTTTCTCTTTTAGAGTTGGGCGTGTCTCCTGGTCTACTATCTTTCATGCCGAATCTACTTAAAACCTCATCGATATAGCTCTTTTGTGACAGTCCAATGATACCTTGAGAACGATCTCTCAGTATCTGAATACCCAATACAAAAGAGGCATCTCCAAGATCTTTCATATCGAATTTCTTCGTCAGAAATTTCTTAGTTTCATTCAATAAGCTTATATTACTGCTAGCGAGTAGAATATCATCAACATATAATACCAAGAAGATATATTTACTCCCACTGAACTTATGATATACACAGTCATCAACAACATTTGCCTCAAAACGTTACGAGGTAATGATTTGATGGAACTTGTGATACCATTGACGGGAAGCTTGTTTGAGACCGTAGATGGATTTCTTCAACTTACAAACCATAGACTTTGGATCTCCTGATATAAAGTTTTCTGGTCGTATCATGTAAATTGTCTCATCAATGTCTCCATTAAGAAACACAGCCTTGACATCCATCTGATGTAGCTCTAGATCAAAATGAGCCACTAGTGTCATTATTGTTCTAAAAGAGTCTTTCGAAGATACTAGAGAGAAAGTCTCTTTGTAGTCTATGCCTTCCTTTTGAGTAAAGCCTTTAGCGACTAGACGAGCTATATATCTCTTGACATTGCCTCTTGAATCTCTCTTGGTTTTAAATATCCACTTACAACCAATGGGCTTCACACCTTTAGGCAACTCGACGAGATCCCAAATGTCATTGTCTTTCATAGACTTTATCTCATCTTTCATGACATCAATCTACTTCTAAGAGTTAGAACTGCGCATGGCCTGATGGAAGTTGATTGGGTCATCCTCCGTTAAACCAACGCCATCCTCATGTTCTTGAAGAAAGATGATATAATCATCTGGAATCGCATTTCTTCTCTCTCTAGTGGATCTCCTTAATGGCACTTCTTGAGGTTGTTGAGTTTGTTCTATAGGTGGTGCTTGAGGAAAAATCTCATTGTTGCCTTGGTCTGAAACAATGTCAGGGATAGGAGCTTGAACATTGTCATCTATTGCCAGAACCGTGTCTTGAACAACAATAGGTACAGAGACATGATTGCTGTCAATAACATATTCTTCTTCTAAGACAACGTTCTTTATGTTTCCTTCCTCTCCAAACTCAATATCCTCAAGGAATCTCGCATTTTTCGTTTCAAAGAAGGATCTTGATGTGGGATCGTAAAACTTATAGCCCCGAGAGCGTTCAGCGTAACCAACGAAATAGCAGCTAACCGTCCTTGAGTCCAATTTTCTTTCATGTGGCCTATAAAGCCATGCCTCAGCTGGAAAACCCCAAAAGTGCAAGTGCTTAATGCTAGGATTCTTGCCTGTCCACAGCTCATAGGGGTTTTTGGCAACTGCCTTGCTTGGTACCCTATTAAGGATTTACACTGCGGTCTTCAAAGCTTCTCCCCAAAATGACTCTGGCAAGGAGAAATGACTCATCATACTCCTTATCATATCCTTAAGAGTTTGATTTCGTCGCTCTGCAACACCATTCATGCTGGGTTTGCCCGGCATGGTGTATTGCAGAACAATTCCACACTCATTGAGGAAAATAGCGAAGGGTCCTGGACGTTGTTCTCCTGATCCATCATACCTTCCATAGTATTCACCACCACGGTCATATTTGATAGCCTTTATTTTCTTTCCAAGTTGAAGTTCAACTTTAGCTTTGAAAGACTTGAAAACGTCCAGGGATTGAGACTTCTCGTGTATTAAATATAGGTAACCGAATTTAGAGTAATCGTCTATGAATGTAATGAAGTATTGTTGTTCATTCCAAGAAGCCGTAGGAAATGGGCCTTCGATAAGTAGCTAAGAGAAAAATGAAGATGTCATACGCGTAAGAGTAAGCAGTCATTCTAAATTCTCGATGCGAAGAAAGGCCCTATCCTAGTTTCCTTTGTTTGATTTTTGGTCCTACCTGTAAGGCCGAATCACGAGTAGAAAGAGAACTTGTTGATGATGAGGGAGAGGAAGGGGGGAAAATCTTCCTCCCCCGGCAAAGCAGTTCCGTTTGACTGTCCAACCGACTGAGATGCCTAAGCCCATATCAGTATGTATCAGTTCTAAGACGTCTATAGCTCTCTCGGCACCTAATTTTCTCATGTTTGTTCTTTTCCCCTTGATGTACTCAACACAAACTTGAAAGTTTGTTAAATCTAGGGGTTTAAGAATTCCACCCGACACAAGCCTCTGAACTCTCTGCTTAGAGATATGACCTAAACGCTTGTGCCATAAAGTGGCAGAATTCTCACTTAATTTTCGCTTTGTACCACGTGAACTTGTTTGCAGTATTTCGTTATAGGAACTAATAATATCAAGTATATACAGATTATCAATCATATAACCGGAACCAACAAAATTTGAATTTTGATAGAGACTAACGTTATTATTTCCAAATGAACAAGAAAATCCTGATTTGTCGAAACTAGAAATAGAAATTAAATTCCGTCTAAAGGAAGGTGCAACAAATGTCTCAAACAAATCCAAATAAAACCCAATTTTTAATTGTAACTGCCATCGCCCACAAAGATAAATCTTTCTGAATCGCTTGGTGGTCTCCATAGGCAATCCTGCATGGACATACTTATGTGAGTAGTAGCACTAGAATCTACCCACCAAGTATTCTTAGGTACAGAAGCTAAATTAACTTCAGAACAAACTAAAGTTAGAAGCATACCCTTCTTTACTCACCAGATAGCGTACCTGGGACACTCCTTCTTCATGTGTCCCAACTTCTTGCAGAACTAGCAGGTAAACTCCTTATCCTGCTTCTTTTGCTTCTTCTGCTGAGAAGTTCCTTCCACAGCATCCTTAGCTCTCTTCTTTTTCTTGTTCTAAGAGGTTGAGGCCAAGTGAGCACTCTCAGTCTTATCACGCTGCTACCTCTCTTCTTCTTGCACACAGTGAGATATAAGCTCATATAGGGACCATTTGTCATTCTGAATGTTATAACTCACTTTGAATTGCCCAAAGTGCGTAGGAAGAGAGATCAAAATCAAGTGCACGAACAAGTCATCAGACAGCTCCAACTTAAGCGACTTAAGTTTTGATGCGAGATGAGACATCTCCATGATGTACTCCCTTATATTCCCTTTGTCCTTATACTTTATGGAAACGAGTTTAGCCAAAAGGTTACTCGCCTCCGATTTTTCATTTTTGGCAAAGTATTGCTCAATTTCTTCAAGCAACTTCTTGGCACTCTCACTCTCAATAATAGAGCCCCGAAATGCTTCCGGAATGGAACGTTTCATGATCATCAAGCACATTCGGTCAGAGCGATCCCACCTTTCAATTTTACCCTCGTTTGGGTTTTCCAGAGTAGAAATGGGTCAATCCGAACGAAGTGCAAGATCCAAATCCATACAGCCGAGGACAATTTCCACGGCTTCTTTCCAAAACTTAAAGTTTGTCCCGCTCAGCATTGGGATGTTGCTGACTTGAGTAGAGAAGTTCGCAGCATTAACAACAGAAACTGTATATAGAACAAAATAAACAACCATGTCAAATAAGAAAATTAAGACATGCACAAATAATTTAGATTTCGGGGTCCATCTCAAGATACCTAGTACAATATTAATTCATAGTTTTTGGACAGAGAAATTAACTATAAGTGGTACTCTTGGTGCAACGATCAAACATTGACAATCAATTCTGTCAAATAATAGCCTTTCTTTGGACCGACTATTATTCACATGAAATGTCTTTATAATTGTCACACATTTATCATCGCAGGCACGTTGTTATTTAGCCAAACTGTGTCTTCCTTTGGGCCGAGTATAATTCGCATAAATAACTCCGTACAAAACATCTATGTATTTTCAATTAAATCAATCTACACAACAGGGGTTACTTTGGCAACATGTTGCTTTAATCAATTCAATTGAATTTACTAGACATCCAAAGGAATAATCAAAGCCAAAGTTCTGAATTTATTTTAAACCTTAAAAATTGGATTCAGAAATGGTCTGACAACCTGAATCCATTTTCTCCTGTCAATAATTGTTTCCAATTCCTTCATCACAGTAAAAAATGTAATTGTTCTTAATTAATATGGAAGAACATGTTCTGTATCCATTAAAATAAATAAAAGGTCAAACAAAGTGGCCGATCCAAAATCCAAATGATAATCAGCCCAAAAATCTAAGACTGGCAGAATCTGGATCCACAATGAAAAGTGATAGATTATTACAAATTTACACGCCAAAAAATTGTGCTGCCATACAAAAAAACACTATTGCACACATCATATACTATTCAGTATTCAACATTGAATCCATCATCAGAGACAATGGTCGAAAATTGCAGATGAATCCTTTATACAATCAAGATGCTATATCCATTATGCAATTGTAAAAGAAAAGTTATGTCCTCAATCCATTAAAGTAAAAAAATTGTGGCTGTAGCCAAAAAGCAATTGAAATTCTGAATCTGCATCCATTAAAAGAAAGATCCAAAATGGCAAATGCCTAAAAGGCAGATGAAATTATGCTCCCAAAAAATTTAAAACGAACAAGGACTGAATTTGAAAAATAATACTTTAACTGTGCCAAAAAAATTTGAAACCCGATTCTGCCTGAATGCATCGACCAACAATTATTGAATCAAATTTTGATCTGAAGATCAACCTCAATTATTCTTAAACTTAATAATTCATGGAATTTCACAAAATCCAAATTATTCTATTCGAAAATAAGTCCAAACATCATACGAATAGAACATGCACAAATCCTAATAATCTAGCAAATGATGACCGCTCTGATACCACTTGTTAGTAAATTCAAATTAGATCCAAATATCTTAGATAAAAAATAACTCAAATCCTAGTATCAACATCATGCCAGATTATTAGGATTTATAAATTCGGATTATATACCTGTATCCATTATGAACGATTGTCTACTGTTGCAAAATTACTGCGACAATCGACCACCTACTTATGAATCCAAATGAAGAGGGTGGTTTTGTGATCTTCCTCAACCAAATCGCCTTATTCCTCAATGCGACCGTGATTTCTCTTCTTGATGGGGAGAAGGGAAAAAGTGTGTGATTTGATATATTGGAAACCATAACCGAAATAACCTTTATATACTGCTTAATTAAGGTTTCAATTATCCCTCAATTAGAGCAATATTGGCCGGTATCGACTCAATTAGCCCACATTAATTTGAGAAGTCTATGAGCATACCAAAATAGACCACTTGATTTTTGCCCATTATATTAAATAGTTAATATAATTGTATTAATATGTTGCCATATTAAGTCATGTAAGAATCAATGAAATATATCATACATGAATTTGATACAAATGAGATTTTTTAAACTCGAAATGTCAGTATTTCTGCCTGCCTTCACCTGAGAATACTGCGACTGGTGACAAGTGCACTGTTAAAGCTGATGTAAATTGATGCAGCTTCCTGAACGGTGATGACCCTGACCATGAACTGAGTCCACTTGACACTGCTGTTGTTGGGTCCCCATGCCAGTATTTGGACCTGAACTGCATGCATTATCACATTTATTGAATGTCAAAGTAGACTCTCTATGGGTAGGTAAATGGGAATTTCCTTCAAAACAAACAATATGACGTTGACTCTACAAAGATTGTAAATTGGATGGGATAAAAGGACAGAGATTTTTTCACAATAGCTTTACATTTACGAAAAGTATATGTTGCACAGAAACAATGGTCATAAAAAATTCACCACATGAAATTCTCGGTTTAAGCTCATCAATATCAAGATCAAAAGATTGACTAAAAATGCAACTTGAAATGTTGAAGTATATCAAACGAGTGATTCCACACTTCGTCCAGATATGAAGGAGGGAGCATCAAGTAAATGTACAAAGACCATGGGTAGCTACGAGCAAATCTCTTTATTCCATTATAATTTATTTTTTCACTGAACAGATTCAAAATGTAAATGGACTTTCAATGATGACAGATGTCTGCTGTCTCCGAGGATCCACTAACACAAACCAATAGTCAAGAGACATAACCGATAGTTTGACAGTCAAAATAAAATAAAGCCCTTGAGTTTTGGCCAGGAACTGCAAAAAGCTTGCACGTCGCAATAGTGCCAATGTGCAACTTATAAGCCAAAAAATAGGAATGCATTTGCAAATAAAAGCAATTGCAACCAACAGTAATGAACCTGGTCTGGTAAGATGAATATACTTGATGTTGGAGGAAAACTGTATACAAACTGATGACACCGTGGCCGTTTAAATTGCATAACTGAAACTCCTCCATTTCCTCTCTTTCTTTTCATTTATACATTTCTGTTCATCTATTGAGGAGTAGATCCTACGTACACATGCATACTGTTACGCCTCGATTATTCGCGGCTCGATACCGAAGCACCACCAAGGCCGAGATCAAGTAGACCCTACGCAGCACCATTTACTCCGACCTGAAAACGACCCTCCCGAAACTTCTCCAAAGTGATATATCGATTCCTACTACTGATCTGCCGAAGCATCTCACCTCCGAGATCGAGATCAAGTGGACCCCGGTTAGAAGATCCGCCGCCAATTTAAGATTTGTCCTGCACCTAAGGCTTAAATTGATTTGACGTCTCCATAAGGCTATTTGATGTGACTTATCAACTTTATGTCAATTCAACTCGGGGGAAACAAACTGTCTGCCCACTCTACAAGCGCGACTGATTGACGCCTATGAGCAGACGCTTCATACCGTCAGATGTACACACGCGTTCCACATCCAGTGGTTCATGCCACCTATAAATACCCAAGATTTGGCAAGAGGCAAAGGTAATGAAGCTCTCAATACATAGCATTCCATAACAAGTTTATATATTCTCCTACCCCTTTATTGATTGATTTGTGTAGTCCCTGGACACTGTTCCGACCACCTAAACTTGACTTGACCGTCGGAGTGTATACGGCCGCCACCACTCCCGTCGGTCCCGGCCGTGTGCGCCTGACCGTTTGTTCATTTCGCAGGGAGGAATACGTGGAGTAGCTATAAGTTGGCCACGTGGAGGAGCCATTTTTGGAGGTCAACAGTTTGGCGCCGTCTGTAGGAAGCTCACTCCCCATTTGAAGTTTTGCGTTCCCCATCGGAGAAGACGCCGAAAAACCGGCGACTGACCCTGAAAAGGGGGCATTCTTGAAAAAGAACAAAGTCGAATTACGATCCAAGTTCTTACTACCCTTGAAAAAAGAGGTAGGATGAGCTACAGCCGTGAAGACAATCCCATGAGGGAGGCCTCTGAAGAAGAGGTATTCCATAACAATGTTACTCATCAGAGACCGCATCACTGGCGTCGACGAGGTGAAAGAACAGCCATACTCACTGAAGGAATGGCCCAGATAGCTGCGGGTATGAGAGACATAGCAGCTCAAAATATGGCGATGCGGGAACTTCTCATGCAAGCCCAGGGACACCAGAGGCCCCAAGGATCTTATCCGGTACAGGAAATCCCTTTGTCTCACTCTCGAGGCCACATGAGCCGGCACACAGAGCGTCCTCTCGAAAGATAGGGGAACGCCGAAGCGACATCTCATGTGCAAGAGAGTCATCCATTAGAACCACTCTTGGGGGACAACTTTCCTCAAGAACACGATGACCAGAGGTCAGTGAGCGTCTTCGACCGAATAGGGAACGATCTTAGCAATAGGGTCCGCCGCCCGGCAAGAGGGTCGGTCCGGTCAAACCGCGAAGAAGAGCATGTTCCCCCTCCTCCTAGAAATAGGAGGGAGAGGAGAAACTTAGTCGATTGGGGGAGCCGGGGAGAAGCACCTCCTACCCCCCAAGGCATCCAAGATGATGAAGGATCAGAGGGGCCCTGTCGATCTTATGAGATTGACGACGATGACGATAACCTCCCTTTCTCAAGAGAAATTCGAAACTTCTCAATGCCAACTAACTTCATGCCCCCCTAAGATTCCCAAGTATGAGGGAAAAGGGGATCCGGAGAAGCACCTCACAAAGTATATGACACAAATGAGTCTCAGGGGAGCCTCACCTGCTCTAAAGTGCAGAGCCTTCCATTTAACACTAGACGGAGCCGTCGAGGTGTGGTACAGCAGGCTTCCTCCCCTCAGCATCAGAAGTTGGCCAGACTTGAAGAAAGCATTTTTGAACCCGTACCTCTCACGCAGGGAAGGAGAGGCGCCAATTCAACGCCTGCAAGACATGAGGCATGCCCTTGGAGAGATGCTGAAAAGCTATCTCGCCAGGTTTACAAACGAAATTACTTACTGCGAGCAGGTCACTGACAGGGAAGCCCTTTCAGCCCTGAAAGGTGGTCTCAACATGAACACTTTGTTTTGGAGGGACGTGCGCAGCAAAAATCTCTCCATATACGACGAGCTGGTGGAGATGATGAGAGTGGAAATTGTAAGTGAAAAGATGATTGATCATCGCAACCGTGCCGTGCAGGGACTCCCTCCCCCACAGAGGCAGGTAGGTCGAGGCCCCGCAGAGCACATTGTTACTCAGCAATGGACCCAAGCAGGGCATACCATAGCTCCCACATCCGGACAGGCCCTAGCTTCCGTCACATTGAACGCAGTGCCGGTGTTGGCATATGATAACGCACCCACTGAGGCAGGGCCATCTGGAAGAACTGACAACAACAAGAAGAAGAAAAAGAGGCCAAACAGGCCCTTGGCAGGAGCAAGATTTTGTACTTTCCATCAACTATACGGGCATGACACCAGCGAGTGTCGTGATGCTAATCGGCGCCCTGATCGAAACAACCCCCACACTTCCAGCAGAAACGAGCACCCCCGCAGATCCACCTCTCCGAGGAGGGGAGGAAGAGGTCACCAGGAACAATCTCCTCGCAGAAGAGAATCGAGAAACCAAGGCCAATCCAGGCAAGGGAACCAAGCCCAATTCGCTGGAGGCCAGGTCATCAAAGAAATCGATACCATCATTGGGGGACCCCACGTCGGCGGCAACACCAGGAATGCCCAGAAAAATTATACAAGAGAGGCTAAGGATCCCCCGATGATCACCTACATTGTCGATGAATCGAAATCAGCAAACAAGATGGCCCCAATCACCTTCTCCCAGGAAGACTCAGAGGGAGTTCACCATCCCCATTGCGACGCTTTGGTTGTAAGAGCCGTAGTGGCTAGAAACAAATTGAAACGTATGCTCGTTGACAATGGCAGTTCCGTGAACATATTGTTCGGCTCCACTTTTGACAAAATGCAAATTGAACGTGGATTAATCCCCATGACCGACCCATTGTTCGGATTCACTAGGGACAGCATCATCCCACGAGGGCAGATCACCCTACCTGTGGAAATGGGTTCGGCCCCCCTAGTCGCCCAGCGTTTCATGGAATTTCTGGTGGTAGATCATAGGTCGGCTTATCATGGAGTATTGGGCAGACCCGCTCTAAAAGATCTTTGGGCTGTGACGTCCATTCACTATCTGTGCATGAAATTCTCAACTGAACATGGGATTGCAACAGTCCGGGGCGACCAGATGGGCTCCAGGGCATGCTACCTAAACTCGCTGCGTAAATCTAAGCCCCGAACTCTCAATGTAATCCTAGCCGAAGCACCCGCTGAAGCCGGTACAGACGTAGAAATGCTCGATGCCCCTGAACAAGGGCATACCTCTGAACAAGAGGAAGATGTCGTCATGGAAGAGGCCCCTGAACAAGGACACTCTCTTGATGAGTTAGACCCCCGAATAATCGATTATGAACCAAATGCGACCCCCATGGAAGAACTGGAGACTTTCCCAGTCAATCCGAAAGACCCCAACCAAGTCTTGCGCATAGGGAAGTCATTATCGCCTGAAGCAAAAATTGAGATGAAAAGATTCCTGAAAGAAAACCTGGATGTCTTCGCATGGAAACATGAAGATATGGTGGGAATAGATCCTAGGATCAGTTGCCATCACCTTAACATCAACCCCTCTTATGCCCCCCATAGACAGAAGAGGCATGACCTGAACCCGGAACGGTACAAGGCGCTAAAAGACGAAGTAAGTAAACTTAGCCGCAGTGGTTTCATCAGAGAGGCCATATATTCGAGGTGGATATCCAACCCGGTTCTGGTGAAAAAGTCCAGCGGGAAGTGGAGGGTCTGTGTGGACTTCACAAACCTGAATAAGGCGTGTCCCAAGGACAGCTTCCCACTTCCAAGAATTGATCAACTGGTGGACTCCACTGCTGGGCATGAACTACTAAGTTTCATGGATGCGTACTCAAGGTACAACCAGATACCCATGTTCCGACCTGATGAGGAAGCTACATCATTCATTACGGACAGGGGGCTGTATTGCTACAAAGTTATGCCCTTCGGATTGAAAAATTCCGGGGCCACATACCAGAGGTTAGTCAACATGATGTTTGCCGAACTCATTGGTAAAACCATGGAGGTCTACGTGGACGACATGTTGGTCAAGAGCCTCCAGGCGGCCGAACACGTGAGTCACATTGACCAAACCTTCCAGATACTCAGAAAGTATAACATGAAGCTGAACCCCCTCAAGTGCACTTTCGGAGTGGCATCAGGCCAGTTCTTGTGATACATTGTAAATCAGAGAGGAATCGAGGTAAATCCGACAAAGGTAGCGGCCTTACTAGAAATGAGGTCAACTCAGAAACCGAAGGAGGTCTAAAGTCTCAATGGCCGGATAGCCGCACTCATCCGCTTCATCTCCAGAGCCACTGATAAAAGCTTACCTTTCTTCAATGTATTGAAGCAAGGAAAGCTTTTATCAGTGGCTCTGGAGATGAAGCGGCTGAGTGCGGCTATAGGAACATTGAAGAAAGGTAAGCTTTTATCAGTGGCTCTGGAGATGAAGCGGATGAGTGCGGCTATAGGAAAGAAATTCCAATGGACTTCGGAGTGCCAAGAAGCCTTCGAGTCTCTGAAGAAACACCTCGGGGAAGCACCCCTCCTGTCGAAACCCCAGCCGGATGAATCTCTGTTGCTGTATCTAGCAGTTTTAGACGTGGCAGTCAACGCGGTCCTAACCAGGGAAGAAAATGAGCGTCAATTGCCGGTGTATTACATCAGCAAAGCACTTCTCCCAACTGAAACACGCTACTCCGACATGAAAAAACTGGCACTTGCACTTATCACAGCCTCAAGAAAGCTGAGGCCATATTTCCAAGCCCACTCAATACAAGTCCTCACCAATTTCCCTTTAAGGCAAGTGATGCAGAAAACGGAAGCGTCGGGACGCCTGCTGAAATGGGCTATCGAGCTCAGCGAGTTCGATCTCACGTTCCGACCTAGACACGCTATCAAGGGCCAGGCCCTTGTCGATTTTATGGTCGAGTTTACCAAAGCCCCAGAAATGGAGGCCATAATGGAACCGACCGAGCCCCCCACATGGAAATTGTTTGTAGATGGGTCTTCAGGAGAGGCCGGCGCGGGGGCAGGAATCGTGTTGGAGAGCCCGGAAGGCCATTTGCTAAATTGTGCGGTGAGATTCGGCTTCAGAGCCTCGAACAACGCGGCCGAATATGAGGCCCTTCTGGCAGGTCTAAGGCTCGCTAAGGAAATGCAGGTCAGGAAGCTCCTAGCAAGCAGTGATTCTCAGCTCGTAGTAAATTAGGTAAATGGGGATTTCACAGCCAAAGATGGTAACATGCTTGCGTACTTGAAGCTGGTTCTGGACATAATTCCCCATTTCGAAAGGTTCGAACTGACTCAAGTCCCCCGTCTAGAAAATGCCCATGCAGATGCCCTCTCAAAGTTAGCCAGCAGCACGAACTCAGAGCTTCTAAACATCGTCCCCATTGAGCACTTATCGAAGCCCTCCACCTCCGAAGGCGAAGAGTTACTATGGATAGAAGGCACCCCATTGTGGATGCAGCCCATAATCGCGTATCTTAAGGAACAAACACTGCCTGCTTCCAGAGGCGAAGCAAGAAAATTAAGAAGAAGGGCTGCACACTTCGTCCTTCAAGAAGACATCCTTTACAAGAGAGGCTTCGCTTCGCCCCTTCTTCGATATGTGAGCGGCGAAGAGGCCACATACATACTCAGAGAGATACATGAAGGAATCTGTAGAAATCACTCCGGAGGGACTGCTCTGGTACACAAGGTTCTCCGACAAGGCTACTTCTGGCCAACCCTAAAAAGGGATGCTTGCCAATTTGTCCAGAAATGTGACAAGTGCCAGCGCTTCTCTAACGTGCAAAGACAGCCTGCTCAGAGCCTCTCTGTAGTGACCAGCCCTTGGCCATTCGTCAAGTGGGGCATCGACTTCATTGGTCCACTCCCAAAAGGGAGGGGAAGCGCAACTTTCGCCATTGTCGCCATCGACTACTTCACTAAGTGGGTCGAGGCAGAACCCCTTGCCCGAATCACCGAGGCCAATACTACGAAGTTCGTTTGGAAAAACGTCATTTGTAGATTCGACATCCCCCACTCCATTGTCTCTGATAATGGGCGACAGTTCGACAATAGGAAGATGCAAGACTTATGCGACGAACTGGGCATAAAGAAGGACTTCTCGACTCCGCATCACCCCCAGGCAAATGGACAGGTTGAAGCAGTGAACAAGACCATCAAGCACACCCTGAAAAGAAAACTGGATGCCTCGAAAGGCACCTGGGTTGACAAACTCCCCCACGTCCTCTGGGCCATCAGAAAAACTTGCCGGACTGCAACCGGCGAATCCCCATTTTCCATGACCTACGGAGCTGAAGCAATGAGTCCGGTCGAAGTTGGGGCCCCATCACATCGACGGATATATTTCAATGAGATCAGCAACGACGAGGCACGACTAAGTGAACTGCACCTCCTTGAGGAAAAGAGAGAGACTTCCCAAATGACCTTGGCAAAATATCATCGCAAGATGACCCGCTTTTACAACTCCAAGGTCAGAAACAGAACTCTCCGCTTGGGCGACCTCGTCCTCAAAAGAGTTTTTCAATCTTCAAAATCAACCGGGTCAGGAGTTTTCGGCCCGAACTGGGAAGGCCCTTATCGCATTCGAGGGAAATCCCGACCTGGTACCTACGAGATCGAAGATATGTCAGGAAGGATGCTACCTCACAAGTAGAACATCGAGCACTTGAGAAAATACTACCAGTGATAAGACTGTTCTGATCTGATCCTAAGGTGTCATAGCGAATCGGTTGTTCCGATCTGATCCCGGTTGTAAAGTTTCTTAAGTGATGGAATCGCCTTTGTAAAGGGTGGTGTAATTTATCTTAGTAATGAATTTCCAGTTCTAAACCAGATCAGCTAGGGAATAGCTTCCTCAGCTCTTCGGAAGGTTCATTTGAGCGATCCGATCGTCAATTATTAGCTGATTACCAAGCGGTTCCTTATGTTTCCCCAATTGGTCTGATCTCATATTATTAAGAAGTTGAAGTTAGGAATCACTTCCTGCTCACTTAAGTGTTTGGACTTATGTTTGCTTAAGCGGACCGGTTCACAATTGTTAACAGATCGTTGTCGCAAGGCAATTAGTCTAATGTTTGTCATTCATACAAGTATAAAACAAAAGGAATACAAAGAAGCAAAAGCCAAAAGAGTTAACAAAAATTTTTCATTCCACTTCACAAAAAATAAAGTACATTGGGGGCCGAAGCCATTACAAGATAAGAAGGAAACCCTAGTCTGTGGGAGGAATTTCAGCACTGGCCGCCTCTGGAGCCTCCTCAGCAACTTTATCAGGCCGACCTCCAGTTGGTCCCCCAAACTCTGCTTCCAGTTGAGAGATGTCCAGAGTAGGATGCACCTCCTTCAGTCGACCCAGTAGGCTTTGGGCACTCCACGAGGCTCAGAAGTTGGCAAAGTCGTCGTAAAGGGGATGGTCTTCGAAGTGGTCAATAAAATTCTGGACTGCCACCTCCCCCGCAGACTTCAATTCCTCCTTCAAAGAGGCGATCTCTTCTGACTCGGCCTCTGTCTGCTGCTTCAGCTCTGCCTTTTCTCTGTTAGAGGCCTCTAGAGCGTCGGTGGCGAGCTTGTGGTGCTCGTTAGAGTGGTCAAGTCGTCGAGTCACAGCAGCCACTTGGCACTCCACCTCGTAGAGCTCTTTCTTCAGCCGCTCCACCTCTGCTTGCACAGCAGTAAGCTGGACCTCAGCAGCTTTCTTCCCCTCCTCTGCCTTGGTGGCTTTGGCCTGGGCCGCTCATACAGTATCCCCATAATGCATCGCCTCCTCGAGGCGCTTGGCGAGGTCCTCCCTTTTGGAGTTTAGATCCTTCACCAAGCCCTCGAGCTGGATGCTTGTGCTTAGTGCCCAGGCCACGCAGGCACTGTTCGCCACCACCAAATCTTCGGCCGTGCAGGAGGCGTTGTGGTCCCTCCACTCTTCGGTCCAATATTTGCTGTGGACCACCACCACTGCAGCTTTCTCTAGAGGAAGAGCCTCCAACACCTCCCTTACGGGCTCCTCTTGATTGGTGCCCAGGAAATCAACCTCTTTGGTGGAGCGGGCCCTTTTTCTCCTCTGCTGCCTCGGAACTTGTTCAATGGGTACGGCAGTAAGGGGTGCTGTGTCCGGGGCAGCGACAGGCTCTGCTAGAGCGGGGCTTCTCTCCGGGAGGGCCACCCCCGTGGGAATAGTTGTCTGCCTCAAAACTGGGGGCGGCCTCGCCACAGTTGGGCGTCTGGGAGGGACGGCACTCCTCTTGCCCTTCCTTTGGAGGTCAGCCTCCGGGTCCTCCCGAACCTCCTCCTCCGTCGGAGGCTGGAGCCTCTTACTGGCCTCCACCAGCTCCTCCATTTGCTTCTTATACGAAAAGGAGGAGGCCTTCAGTGCCCGTGCCTCAGCCATCATTTTCTGGATGGTCTTGAAGTCGGGGCGTACTGGCAGCTTCTTGTTGAAGTTATCTGCAAAGGAACAAATAAGGAATTAGTACAAGTCTAGGGAGTTCTGGATAAAAAAGTATGGGCTTCGGTCCTATTACCTTGAGACGCCATTAAGTCGTGAGTGATGAAATGGATGTTCTTCCGGATCAGCCTGTGGTAGGACCTCTTCTTCTGAGGCAGCTGATAAATGACACAGATAGTGTCGAAGTCCTCTGTTGATAGCTCGCACCGAGGAAGAGAACCTACGAAAGGAAACATAACCGTTAGACACAAGCCGAACCGAAGAGAAAATAAAAGGAGCAACTACTGTACTCACTAAGTGTTGAAAACTTCGTCGGGACTGTAAGAGGCGCCAGAGGGTCCCCCTCCATTGTGTCCCATTGCCCCGCTGCCCAGCACCATGAGCTCTTCCATTTCTTGATGGAGCTCGACGGATCGATCACGAATGGAGTGTGGGAACCCCATGACGTAAGGTAGTACCAACCCCGGGTCTTATCCTCCCCCCCCCGGCAGTAACCTTGGGTACATAGAGCTTCTGGAAAACGGAAAGGGGCATCTCCACCCCTAATGACGCCTCTTTCCACAACATCCAGGAGCCTACCATCTGGCTCCAGGAGTTTGGATTGAGTTGCGTCGGGGCTAGCCCATATGACCTAAGCACCAACCTAAAGAATGGGTGGATAGGCAGCCTAAGTCCGGCCCTAAGGATCGCCTCACTAATGGCCACGCAGCCCGGCCTTGGGTAACAGGCTCTCTCTTCCGGCCCGGGGAGGATCAAGTCTACACTGTCTGAGATCCTATATTCTGTCCTAAGTCTACCCAGGTCGGCCTCCCTTAATTTTGATGGGTAGTCCGACGCCCCCCAATGCACAGAAGTATCTGGGGGGCTATCTGGTCGTTTCCATATGTTCTCCTCCCCCCCATTATTGCCCCAGCTATTTCTGAGGAAGTCACCATAATGGGCTCGTCCACCCTCACTATTTCTAGGCCCCTCCCCAAACCAGAACTCCCTTCCGAGGCCATTCGTTAAGAAATTTTTTAAAAGTCCAAATGGGTGCTGAAACTTACGAGTTTGGAAGTTTTTCCTAGCCGGAAATGGTGTAGGATCGCCGGAAGTATCGTTCTTTCTCGCCGGAGCTGCTTGCAAAACGCCGGAAATCGCCGGAAATTTGAGAGCAAAGTTGTGCTTTTAGTCTCGCAAAGGTAGAAAGTCTGAGGAAACCCTTTTATAGGAAAAACAAGTCCAATCTCCACCGTTGAATTCAAATGCGATCAATCTAAGTTGTTCGTCGCATCCTCAATCTGGGCCGTTGAAATGAAACACCAGATTTGATCTACGCCCAAGATGTCGCTGTGACCTTCACGTTAAATTGAAACGCGTCACCTCGGTTACAACCAGCCGTCAATAATAATTACTAGCCGCAGCAGCCTTTTAGGAGAATGGGCATGACACCCAACTGTCACCTTGGAAACACGCAACAGTTGTCAAATCATTGGACGTTTGGGTCGCCTCGAATGAGCTCCTCCTCCAACTTTACAAAGCTTGAGCGCACCTGACGCGATAGCCCCATTGGGTCATCTCCTCGGACGCTGCGTTTCCTCCCATACTTTACAAAGTTTCAGCCATCTCCCCACGCGTCGACCTTTTTCCGTCAACGCATCGGTACGAGATGAGTTTCTCCAACTTTACAAAGCTTGGACGCACCTGACGCGAACGCCCATTGCGTCATCGCCTCGGATGCCACGTTTCCTCCCATGCTTTACAAAGTTTCAGCTATCCCCACGCGTCGACCTGTTCTGTCAGCGCATCGATGGCAGATGAACTCTTCCTCCAACTTCACAAAGCTGGGACGCGCCTGACCGTCGAATGCCCTGCATCTGCCTATTATCCTAACATCGGCTGCTGCGACGAATTGACCTCCAAAAAGTTTCCATGACTCGCGGCCCGGTCACGAAAACAAATCCACGCATAATATAAATATTCATTCCCGGATTTGGGGGACCACTGTTACGCCTCAATTATTCGCGGCTCGATACCGAAGCACCACCGAGGCCGAGATCAAGTAGACCCTACGCAGCACCATTTACTCTGACCTGAAAACGACCCTCCCGAAGCTTCTCCGAAGTGATATATCGATTTTTACTACTGATCTGCCGAAGCATCTCACCTCCGAGGTCGAGATCAAGTGGACCCCGGTTAGAAGATCCGCCGCCAATTTAAGATTTGTCCTGCACCTAAGGCTTAAATTGATTTGACGTCTCCATAAGGCTATTTGATGTGACTTATCAACTTTATGTCAATTCAACTCGGGGGAAACAAACTGTCCGCCCACTCTACAAGCGCGGCTGATTGACGCCTATGAGCAGACGCTTCATACCGTCAGATGTACACACGCGTTCCACATCCAGCGGTTCATACCACCTATAAATACCCAAGGTTTGGCAAGAGGCAAAGGTAATGAAACTCTCAATACATAGCATTCCATAACAAGTTTATATATTCTCCTACCCCTTTATTGATTGATTTGTGTAGTCCCTGGACACTGTTCCGACCACCCAAACTTGACTTGACCGTCGGAGTGTATACGGCCGCCACCACCCCCGTCGATCCCGGCCGTGTGCACCTGACCGTTTGTTCATTTCGCAGGGAGGAATACGTGGAGTAGCTATAAGTTGGCCACGTGGAGGAGCTATTTTTGGAGGTCAACACATACAGTTCAAGCCTGTTCAGGAAAATACAAGACATGCAATGCTCAATTGGAAACTACGATATGAAAATTAATTTGCGTTTTATTTTTACCATACTCCCTGCGAACCATAAGAGTCATGTGCTTAATCCATTTATTTTACCACTAATGGAGAATAAACTAAAAAATTTAGGGCCATAACCTACTGTTTTATTGCAAATACTTGAGGCCTACATCCAGCAGAATGAGAAACAATGGCAAAGGCAATTTTAACTCGGAATTCCTGGAATTTTCCGTAGAACATGTATAAAATTGACCATAAATGACTGGATTTGGAGTTTACCAGGACAGACTCACTTAGGACACAGTAATGGTGCTTCCAGATAAATCAAAATTATTGCGCAAGCATCCAATACATCAAAACGTACCTGCATTATGGACATTTATGCCTGCTTGCACTAGGGAAGGTGTCAATTGGCATGAGCTTGATTGGCGAGGCAGTTCCATGGATGGGGATGATGGCATATAAAGTTACAGCTGGATGTTGGTTGTGATGGTAGACAAAAGTGAGCTAGACTTGGGCATTGGTTGAGAGAGTTCCCATTCATAAGGTCCACTGAGCACATATGCCTAAAATTGTTGTGGTGACAAACTGAATCTGGGAGAGATTTAAATAAGAATTGCTTTCAGTAATCAGTTATATTGTAGATTATAATACCACCACACCAGAAGGGCAGAAGATCGGAACAGTGGTCAGAAATTAATGACAAGGTAGAGGCAACTTGCAGTGCATTTAGTCTTAACAGACGCATTAAAATGGGGCAATGCTGGAAAGGGTTAAGAACCATAACCTGGTAGCTGTAGGTGGCTGAGGTGGTACGGTATAATAAATGTAAAACAATCAATATCAGTGCAAGTGATCTTAATCTTGATGAGATAGAGCATCTATTACGTGTAAAGATCATGATAACAATTTTATATTTTAAACACATAGCTGAACCTACAGTTCTTTATTTTAGTTGTCATGTCAGGTATTGCTACCACCTATTTTACATGAAACCACACATCACAAATAGAAAAGAATCATTAAACTAAGGAAAAAACAGACAATTAGGAATTAGAATGAAATACAATAAACATTAGAATCCAAGACCCACCAAAACAAAACTCTGATTCTACATTATAAACCAGCTTTGGTCCACATCTTGAATGCGTAGCAAGGGGGTCCATCAAGAACTTCTCTCCGAATGGCTTGAGTTCTTATTCCAATTGCTGCTGAATCTCTCAGAACTAAGTATGTGTGAATTTATTGGAAAGATTCAAGACCACAAAGAAACTCAGTTGTAGCGGAAGCACTAAATGGCATATACATGGCATATTTAGCAGTTATGATGAATCAACCAGATGAATAAAACGGAAAATGGCGAGCATCAACTACAATCATGTGATGAAGATCACAATGTTGACCTGAAGTGGAAACACATGCGAGCCATTATGGGGGCTGACAAGGTTGCAACTGTCCAGAGCGCAATACACACTAGCACTTGTAGGATATCTGCAGCATTGTTATGCCTCAAGGTTGACTCCATTGGTGACTCTAAACTTTGATTCGTATGAAACGAGCGAACACATGAAAATCAGAGAATAGTTAGACTATTGTTTTAATGTTACCATTTTACTAATAGGAATATTAGTTATAAAGTCAGGTTGCAATCTGCTTCACTCAGTTTACATCTAAATACAGGTAAGGTGCTCCTTTTACAATTTGTATACATTTTTACAAAACCAAAATAAGTCATAACGTCTGTTGAAAATTCAGAATTAATTCTAACAATTTTGATCAGCAGTAAAGTATCAAAAAGCGAACAAAGCATATACTCTCCTCCCTACAAACAAGACGATAGGAAGTCCTTCAAAGTTTTATATCACCAGGCAGAGATGGTCCAAATGGGGGAAAAGTATACAAGACAGTGTTTGAAAAAATAGCAAAAGTGATATTCAATTCATTTATACAAGACCTACAGAAACCATATATTCTATACCAATATGAGCCCATCTAAGATTATATCCCTCAAGGGCAATTGGGGGGCTGCACTAGATCATCAATTTGTGAGAGTGGCCTTTACTATTCTATTAAGATTCTATTTCTTTATTCATTGAGCCATCTGCATTAGGTGAGATTCCTAAGGCTTTTTAGGCATCTTCTACAGTGTGATCAAATACGTTCACGTGGATTAGTCATGATTAATGTTAACCTAGGTATCTGCACGGGTGACATAGCCAACGGATCTTGGCTTCACTTACGTCCACGCATATAGCTCTTGCACGCTTGGATAAACCTTTAACTCATGTGACCTTCTCCGGAGGTAAGGGAAACGGCCATAAGCACTTCGACGGTCAAGGAAGTCAACATGTATAGATGTATATGGGTGTGTATGGACTGAAGACGTTAACTACGTTAGTGTATAAACACTAGGATTGTAAGAGAGAACAACTGAGATAGCAATATTTTTAAGGGAATGTAAAATTGCATTACCTTCAAATGACAATAGTGTGAGCTTTTATAGTAAAAGAGGTGGAATGGTTGCATTACATTCAAATGACACTAAGCGTGAGCTTTATAGCAAAAGAGGTGGAATAGTTAACGTTGGATGAAGAGATACGTTGCCTCATCTTGAGTACCGAAGTGCCTTATCATAGGCATCATTCCATCAGTCTTAAGCTTAAAATGAATCTTAAAATTAGACAAGTTGACTTAATAGGATCATTGTTGCAAAGAGATCACATCAATCAATCATAGAAGATCTTGTGCGGAGGATCCTCAAGAGGAGATGCCTTATGTGCTTGAAACATATTTGCTTCGAATTGGCATTGTAGTAGATCGTATCACCTTACCTCATTTATTAAAGGTTTAGCTTCTACATGGGATTCAACGGAGTGCATCACTTCGACTACCAAGGGCCTTACATAGATCGATATGATAGTGATGAAAAGTGTGGCCGATTCAATTGGTACATAGTAGTTTCTTGGAGTTTCGTTGGATGAGGCGTAACAATAGTACCTCAAGTCCAGGTATGAATATTCATATAATGCATGGATTTTTAGGATGAGGTGTGTTACACATGTTATGTGGTGACCTGCAATTGGATAGGTGACGCTTTGGTATGGAGTATTTTATCATAACTAAAGTTGTATTGTTAGGATAACTCTTTAGTTGCGGGGAGATAACGTAATGCAATGGTCTTCCAAATTGAAGCATGAATATAGATATAATGCGTGGACTTACAGTGCTAATGGTATGTGAAGACTTCTCATGGTAGCTTGTGCGAATGTAAGTGATGTAGAGTTGAAGCCCTTGCTTGACGGCTAGGTACCTTGTCATAGGTGTCATTCAACCAGTCATAAGTTCAGGAACATTAAATGGTTTTGAAAAGTAGCTAGCCTATAACCTAGGTCTAGCGTATGAAGCATAGACTGACAAGTTGACTTGATAGGGTGGCTACACAGAAAGGTTAATCAATCAATTATAGAAAATCTTGAATGGAGAATCTTCTGGGAAAGGTATCTTCATGTGCCTGAAGCCTATTCACTTCGGACTGGTGCTGAACAGATCATATCACTTCATCTTGTTCATGAAGAGTTTGGCATCTATGTGGGAATTTGGTAGAATACATTACTTTGGCTACATAATGGACTCGAATATGTTAGGTAGGACAGTGATGGGGAGTGTAGGTTCGAGTTTGCTTATTACATACTTGGCACGTGGCCGTTTCTTAAAACCTCATTACATGAAGCGTAACAATTAATGTACATAAACACAAGAACAAGACAAGGTTTCACGGGGTGCCTTTCTTCTTGGCACAGAAAGGGACACTATGCGACAGTAGTCTTCTCCGCTAGACTACCTTCTGTCTTTTCTTGATCGCGTTGGAACGAAAGAAAATTTGATTACAATTTTGTAGAAAACTTATAACAGAGAATTTGAATACATTGAAAGTAAATTAAACATTGATTGATGAAAATTGAACATTACAATTGACAAAAGCAGAATATTACAATTGCTGGTGCAGGGAGCGGACACGAGTGAGCTTGAAAGATTTTTGAATGACTAATACCCCCTATAATAGCATTCGAAAGAAAAATCTAAGTAACAGGAGCAGACGTTTAAAAAACGAGGAATCATACTAAACGTTTACTAATATCATAACTATTTTACAACTGAAATAACTATTACAATAAAAAAAAAATTACAACTCAAATTTAAACTAATATTTATAATGTCCAGCCGAAATTGAGCAAACTGCGATTGCGATAGTGTCAATGGGCTAAATAAAGTTGTGGTCCTTGACACAAGGGTATGCCATGAAGGTGACACTGTTGATCCAAAGCATACGTACTATTGTACAGATTAATTTAGAGAAATCTGGTGAAGGTGGTGTGTGAATGCGTCTTTGTGCAAATTTTACAGAGTCGGTATTGGACTAGGCATGCCATTTTTGCAAGTCAAAGATGTGCCTTTTGTAATGGTTTAGTAAGTTTCTTACTAGCATTATTAGATTAACAAAATCAAAATTTCGAGGGTCAAACATAGCGTACAGAATCATATAAAGTAAGGATACGTACCACCACTAAACTTAGGCCTAGTCTACCTAATAATGTAATCTTGTACCTATGATGTATATGATCGCAGAGTAACATGGCTAAACGAGTTAGTTGTAAATGAATAAATTTATTCATTTGTACTCTATATCTAGGAAATAACAATACAATTTTGCAATTTTCAAATACGATTGAATGGTAGACCGGACACGATAACATGAATAAAAAACCATTACGCGTTTCTTATTAGCGCATTTCTTGGAAGTCAAAGTCCTCCACGTTCCCTCCTTCGACACCTACATACGGTTGACAAATTACAACTAACAAGAAACTTCCCATAGCCATCACTTCAAGCAAACACCTAACATTTCTTTGCCGTGAGAAACTTCTCCACCTCCCAAAATCCACCATCTTCGACAACATCTATAAAAACTTGAGATCAACAACGTAAATTCAGCAAAAGAGCACCGATTCATCGTAATTACTCAAAAAATCGTCAACAATGTCTCTTAGACAAAGACCGTCATCATCTAATCCACCATCCACCTCCTCCTCCGAGACTCCAATTCCTCCGCCGTCGCCGCCTTCCAAGGGCGCTCTTTCTCAAGCCTTAGAAAGCACAGCCCACCTCGCCAACCTCCTCCCAACAGGCACCCTTTTAGCCTTCCAAATCCTCACACCAATCTTCACCAACAACGGCGTCTGCGATTCCGCCACCCGCTATATGACCGTCGTCCTCCTTGTAATCCTTGCTCTCTCCTCCTTCCTCGCATGTTTCACCGACAGCATAAAATCATCGGATGGTCAAATCTACTACGGGTTTGCCACCTTCAAAGGGCTATGGCTGTTTGACTACCCAGCTGCAACAGCCGCCGGGCCGCTTCCTGATCTGAGCAAGTACAGGTTAAGTTTCATCGATGGAGTTCATGCAGTTAGTTCTGTACTCGTGTTTGTTTCCGTTGCATTGAAGGATAAGAATGTGACGAGCTGCTTTTATCCAACGCCGGGGCATGAGGCTCAGGAGGTTTTGGATATTGGTCCGATCGGAATAGGGAGTCAAGATGAAGATGGTTGTAATCAAGAAAAGTAAATGGAGTCGGTTCAAAACAACCTGCAATTACTGTTCACTTTTTCACAGTTCATTCCGTAGGATTGACTGCTTTTTATCAGAATAATCAACTTTTTAAACTACTCCATACAAGGATTTAACAATCAAGTTATTGTGAGCCCGAATATGCATAAGCCACAATATCGACAGAAACCTTGTTTTGGGTCTGTAGAAGACACAAATTAAGGTTTGTTATTGGATTTCATATTTAAATGTCAGTCTTGTTAAAAAGAGTGATCAAAATTTTTATGTGTTGCTTATTGTTTCATATTTATTCAACGTGAGATTTATCCATTAATGTGTCACGCAAGATGATGATGGCTTGATTGACCATAATAATCTTGGTCATTGTGTGCTAGCTTAAATCTTAATTAGATTGAATTGTTCCTTTAAGAGCTCCATGAAAAAAAAATGGATTTAATAATAGTGTTATGATGGGTAATGTGTGAATAAAAAATAAGAAAAATTTTTAAATTTACGTGTAATATTATTTTACTAAAAATATGTTGTCGGAATAGGATCAAATAATTGTTCAATAATACATTTTGATGGAAAAATAGGGTTCAAATAAGGACTAAGATTTGGGATACTATTTTAAAATATCAACTTTATATGTTATTTATTTATTTCATAATTATTCAAGTGAGTTTATCTCTTAAGTGAGCATAATTAATTTGTATGAATATAAAAACTTTTACATGCGAATATAATCAATTTTATCGACTACTAAAGGCACGTCAAAATTGACTACTAAATGCACAAATTGATTGTGAAGAGTGCGTTATCATTTGGGGCGGCTGCGGGTTGATGATGGTTGGACGGTTCCTCCGTTTTGGTTTAACACAAAATTCAACCATACTAACTTGAGGAAATTTCCAAGTGACAGAATAAGGAGAATGGTGACTTTTCGCAAGGAAGAGGCCACTTAGGTGAGATCTGTAGGGAATTAGTTTGACACCATCCTCTTTTATTTTTTTTTATTTTTTTTTTTTTTTGACCCTTAGGAACATAATTCAGTGGTGCAAAGGACAGGAGTGAAGTTATCTCAGTCTTGCTGGTAGTCGCAGTTTGAGGATTCGATTTCTAATATATGAAATTGGACTCTTTGTAGGCACCAGTGTACGGGCAAACTCTTTTTCCTTGGCCTACTGAAGCACATCCCGCGATTTACCTCTATCACGATACTCCAGGGGCGGGAGGGCCCTCAAGGTTGAGGTTCAACCATTAGTTTGACCTCATTTTTTTAAAAATTCATTTCTACCACATATTTTATTATAAAATAATTTTACACGTAAATTGAAAATTTTTCTTATTTTTTTAATCACACGTGTCCCAATAAAGTACTAAGGCGCCGTTTGATTCAACAAAATTTTTCTTAGAAAATGGAATTTGGATTCCAACTTCCACAAAAAAGAGTGTTTGATAGCTTATATTTACCATGAAATTGAATTTTTTAGATTTCTTGGAAATTGAACTTTTCCTTGTTTTCAAGGAATTTGAATTCAAATTCTAGTCTACTGTATCATTTTATTTATTTATTTTGGTAATGGAAACCAATTCTAAAAATTATTGTAAAAAAATATTTTCTTTTAATTGACAATTTTCATGTAAAATAAAGTCAAACGAACGTCAAAAGATAGAGATTTTCTTGAATTTTTTGTTTTGTTTTGTTTTTTTTTTTTGTTTTTGCAATGAAAACAAATTTCATTCCCAATACCAGTAAAATATATCTCTTTAATTGACAAATTTCATGTAAAATATAGTCAAACGAACACAAAAAACACTTTTATTTTAACATTTTTCACGTGGAAAATTATACCAATTAAACACAATAATTTACAATTCTCAGGAAAATAATTTCTAAACAATTCAATTCCCTAGAATTCGTTTTCAATTCAATTCTATCTTTACAATCAAACGGACTCTAAATACATTCTAGCCAAAAAAGGGGCTCAAACAAGGGTTAAATATGAAACATTTTTTATTCCCTTCCATTTCATTATGAGTTTAGAAGTGAAAGCGTTCGGTGCAATTTGAGGTGTGATGTAAAGGAACTTATAGAATTTCAAATTTATATATTTATTATTATATTTAATTTTTTAAAATATAAATCTTAGCATTTTCTCTTTTTTCGTTTTTCTTTTCGTTTTGTGTTTTTTTTTATTTTTTTTTTTGACAAATTACAACTTCTGGTCATGTTCTTTAGAGTAAGCCGGACTTGACAGTCCATCTTTCTTGGCTAATGTTTCCCTATTAAAAAATAATTATTTTCAAGAGATTATTTAGTACTGTTTGACATAAATTAAATTTTAATTTAGTTTCAAATTAAAGTTAATACTTAATTTTAACCACATATTTTATGGAATACAAAATTTTTCACATATTTCATCGTTCTTTATTAAAATTTTAATTTACACCAAGCAAGGATCAAATAAAAGCAGGAATGATTTATTGAACATCGATACTCATTTTATGTTAAGGTCGATAACATGTCATATAATTCATTTGCAAATAAATGTAAGGTGGGCCTCAACATTTGAATTAAGTTTAAAATCGACCATTGAATTTTTATGACTTATCATCTATGCTTAGCATGAGTATCTGTGCTCATTAGATTATTCCTACGAATATAAAATATTATTTATTTTAAAGAATTAATACTTAAAAAATTTACATATATTTTCTGCTGTGCATATAATCCAAGTCTCGTTATAAAAGTCCCTTGGTTTGCAATGATTTGGTCCCACATTAATCCTTTCTTGAATTTCGTTTTGAATAATGCCGCTGTTCACGAAAATATATTTTGATTTAAACTATTGAAAGCGTATAATTCGTTAATAAGTAATAAAGTGGAATTGAGTCCAAATATCGGTTCATAAAGATTGGTTTAGTTCGATTTTAATTATCGCGACATTAATTAAAGCATAAATAACAAGAATTTGTTTGTGACAAAATTATAATTAAAATAAGCTACTTACGCAATTATGAGAGAATTTAACTAACTAAATATAAATGATACTAAATAAAAATTCATGTGTTTTAATGAATGAGAAATGCACTGGAATCGCGAATTCTCATATAATAATCATTTTTAATCTCAGTCCTACACTTTGACACTACGATTGAATTTTGAGAAATCAATGATCCTATTTTATTCAACAATCTCTTGAGTAATGTTAAACATACTTTTATATATGACCCGACTATATTTTTATGACGAATGTGAACATATAAGAGTGCATGAATTTTTATGAACACTTAAAAATTCACATAGACCATAGCAGTATATTTTTATCTCATATCAGACTCCATGATGATTTACACTATGTCAAGTATATTTTCCTTCTTTCAAATGCCAAAAAAAGGCCTCACATTCACACAATTATCATCATACAATAATTGTGGAGAAAAAAATTTATATAAATCATTTAATATCCAAAAACATGTTTTCAATATCAAACATGTAAAGCTAAAATTTTCATCTGAAAAATGTACTATGCTATATCATAGAACAATCGCATGTTATAGCCCAATTCAATGAAATTCAGACATGGAACTCCCTGAGTCATGCCATGCAATCACATGGAGAACATAATTATGCCATAGCATAGCTCAAGTGAAAATTCATTCTTTGCATTCTGGTCACTCTATTTCTCATTTTTTGACCTTTTTTTCTCACTTTTCCTTCTTCCAATACTTCATATTTTTGCTAAATTGGTTTTCGGCTCTTTCACATCTTTGTTTCTTCTTTCGGGGTCATCTTTCAACTATTAGTAATTTGATCCATGAATTTTGATTTTCTTCCATTTTAGTCATTTTCTTTGTTTTTCCTAAATTCCACATATTAATCAATGTTGCCCTACAAAACATAATTTATATAGAATTATCCCATATTCCAACATATTTGCAAACAATTTTGCATGTTTTGTGGCCTAAATACATGTGTCAAACGTACTTATCAGCTACTTTGCCAGAAAGATGTTAACGGATGGCTTGACATAATGGGTGTTGATAAGAACCATGTGGGGTAAGTGACCCCACATAATTTTTGGATTTTTCCTAGAAAATAGTTGTTTTCACTCTACTTTGACGCATTCATTACGGGATGTCAAATGAAATCAAAATATTACATTCTTAATAACGCATTCATTACGGGATGTCACATGAAATCAAAATATTGCATTTTTTTCAAACACAGGTGTCCACCTTACAGCGACTAATTTTGGGGTCTACGATCCAGCCCCTTTTCACGCAGACCAGGTAAACCGCGGGTTGTGCCCCAAACTGGCCAGGGTCCAAAAGCCCCCCAACTGAACTGCCAAAGTGTCGAGCGAGTCAAACCCATGAATGCGCATTATCTTCCAAGGAACTCCTGCCTTCCAGGAAATATCCTGCCTTCCAAGAGCCCCATAAATCGAACCCGCGACCTCTGAACTGCCCACTTTGAGGAACTCCATCCTTTGCCAGTTGGGATGAGTCCTGGGGGGCCAAAATATTGCATTCTTAATATCATTTTGAAGTGTTCATAGCCTAATTTTTTGCTTATTAATAGTGTACGAACTAACCAACAATAGCAAAAGTTATGACGCATTGAAGTAGGTCGGTCCAAACTAATATTTCAAGAATTTCGACAATGTTCTAATGTTTAAAATTCATTGATAATCGTCTACTATCCAAACCACAAATCGTTATGCCATTTAGATGCTCGTTTCAAGAACTATACCGTAGTTATATTGAATGGTTCAAACGAATATCAAAAATAGTTAAATATGCGTCAACGTACATTTTGAAAGAAATTTATAACTCGTTTTTTCTTTAAAAATTTTCAATTATTTCATTAATATTTATTATTTTTACTAGTTAAATTTTTTAATATATTTTACATCATTTTATTGAAATTTTAAATGGAATATGACGTCAAAAACTTTAGGATCTTTACGGATTAAATATAATTTGAATTACTTTCGAATTAATTTTGCACTAGCTTCCTTTGTTCAATTTGATTTTCTCACCATCAGCTCAACTTCTGTCAACGTAATGGTAAGTAAAATTATACAAGTAGCAAAATTCACTTAACAATATATATAATGATATCATTATAGAACTTTTTCAAAGTATCAAAATGTGTATTAACTTATTTTTATTAATATTATATATATATATTTTAAAATTACGCTTTAATTTTTGACCTTGGAGCACCCTAGATCCGCCCTGAACATTATATGTAAAGTATTAGGGGGTGTATTCAATTGAGACTTTTGAAAATTTTGATGGACTTTTTTTAAGCAATAACTTTTATATATAACATGGATCTTTTATAAATTTGTATGGAATCAGTGGAAGTCGTTCGTAGAATTCTATGAATTTTTATTTTAAAATTTTTATAGACTTTTATGGAATTCAAAATACTTTTCTAAATTTTTATTTGCAATAGAATTCACGTGGATTTGGTGTGAAATTCTCACATACGAGATGTTAGTTCCCAGAATTCCCATTTTCTCTTCTCTTCTTCTTCCCATATAATAAAAAAATTGAAAAAATAAAAATTTAAAACCTTAATTAAATAAATAATAATCAAAATTATACGTATATATATATATGATTCAATATTATTAGTATAGTATACTTTTAAAAATAAATAAAAATCATTATACTTAAATTTAATGATGAAAATTTCATATAAATTTTTATAATTTAATAAAAAATAGATATTTTTCATAAAAAAAGAATGAAAAAAGAAAAAAAAAGTTACAAGAATCTAATTTAATTTTTTTTATAGAAACTAGAAACAAAAAATAAAAGAGAGAAAGAAAGATAAATAGAATATAATTAATAACAAAATAAATTTTAATCATACATGCCCATGAAAGGTTAAAGGAAAGAAAATTTGAAAAAATAAAAAAATAAAATATATATATATATATATATATTGTGAAAATCCCTCAAAATCTCGTAATTAATGAGAGACGAATTTTATGATTTTATATGAATACTTTTTGTTTAAGAATTTTATAAAAGTCTAGAGACTACTAAATTTTTTTAATTGAATACATCGTAACTTTTAAAGTCTCAATTGAATACATCGTGACTTTTAGAGAGTTTCAAAAATTCTTAATTGAATTCTTATAAACTTTTTAAATCCAAAAAATCATTAAAGACTCAATTTAATGGGAAAAGCATATTTACAGAAAAATTATCACAGAAGTTGTACAGATTCTCACATAAATTGTGGGACTCATCTAAATTAAATATTGCCAAAAAATCTGCAACCCACCTGTTTGAGTGTATTCTGTATGAATTATGTGAAACTCCATTGTGTACACCTAGTACAGTTCCAATTTAATACGCCGTCCTTATTATATCAATCTCTCTTGGCATTATTCGTTCGTCTTTGGGACAAGTTTAGCGATCTGCATTTCTATTTTCCAAGCCTTGTCTTGCTCTGCAGCAGATCCATCGTCACTACCACTCATCGATCTCTCCGAACCTTGACATCGCTTTCAAACAAATCTAAAAACCAGTATAGACAAAATCTTTTCTCATAATGTCACTGTCTCTCTGCTTCACTTCTCCATTCACTTCATACCCAAAACAAACCCTTCCAAGAATCCCACTCTACAAACCCATAAAGCAGATTAGCATTTCCACTACCCCGAAAATATCAAATCCAAGATTTCCCAAATTTCGTTCTGTTAGTGAAAAATTTGAGCTCTTGGGGGCGATTCCAGAAAAAACCAGATGGGAAAATTGGTTAGCCACTGCAGCAAGCCTGTATCCCCTTTATGTGACTGTTGGAGGGGTGGTTGCTTGCATAAGACCATCCACTTTTTCTTGGTTTGTTAAAAGGGGCCCCACGTCTTATAGCTTGACTCTTGGACTCATTATGTTAGCAATGGGGATAACTTTGGAGCTCAGAGACTTGATCAATTTGTTCATGCAAAGGCCTCTTGCGGTCAGCTTCTTATTATCCGGCCACTTTTTATTTTGATGGTTAATCTTACAATTTGAGGGTTTTTTTTTTTTTTTTTAAATGTTTTATTCGTACTTTATTATGTAGTCAAATGTCATTATGTTGGTTTCAGGTCTCTTGGACCAATGAAGAAATAATAGAAGATGTTTCAACTTACCTGTTAGAATGGATAGCATATCAATGTTTTCAAATTTTAGAGTTTGAGCGATTTTAATTTGGGACAACTTTCCTGCATTTCTTGTTTATTCCCTTACTCATTGGGACTAATGAACCATAATGTTCCCAGTGCCAAAGAGAAGGCATTGTGTACACTCTACATACATTTGTTATTCAGAGTTTGGTTACATCTGTGATTTCTGATTTGTAGTGTGTTATTATTTACAGGAGTCGTCAATATGTAATAAAACGGATTACCATGCCTCTCGTTTCTTGGGAATTTCTTTAGTGAACAATTGAATAAGATCAGTTTGGCCTTCAGCTCGCTATGCTTATTATGTCCGTGGATACGATTAGCTGGTTTTTTATTTAGTTGAATCCAAACATATTGGAAATAAGGCTTAGTTGGTTCGTGCGCGCATACAGTATTCAGTACTAACAAAAGTCACATTATCGAAGCTTTTGAATTATGCATTGACATTACGTTAAACTCTTTAAATCCGAAACTGAAACACAACCAAATGCTGCTACTCACTTGGACAAGAGTTCATATTATTTCAAATTGGGCCTAATTTGATATAAGGCCAACTGTTTCACGAATGTCAAGCCACAGATATTTCTGCTTCTGGAATCTGGTTCTAATATCACAACATCTTTAAATTCTCTTGCATCAGATACTTTTTGGCTGTGCTGCTCAGTACACAATTATGCCGGTATTTGGAATGACAATTAGCAAGTTTTTGGGGCTCTCGGAGTCTCTTTCAGTAGGTTTGATATTGCTCGCTTGTTGCCCAGGAGGTACAGCATCCAATGTGGTAAGAACAATCCTTTTCATCCCCTACATTTTACGTGTCCAGTCTCCCCCTTTCCTTTTAGCTTCTACTATAATGTATGGAAATATTGTGTAAGTGCATAGGGTCAGAACTATTTCATTAATTGAAACAGGACTTAATTTAAAGAAGCTGGTGAAACAACTGAATTTTTCCTATGTGGACATCTTTTTTCTCTTTATTAATGAGTTATCCCTGGGTTTTCAACCTTCAATTTAATTATAAATGGTTAGACGAGCTGTTCTCACTAAGCAAGTAGTCGCATGGGTGAGGTTGTACCATCTTTCGATCTCAATTTTCTTTTCTACTTCTGCAACCAAGAAGGAATTTATTATCTATCATCTCTATTTTATTGGCCGATTCTTCCATATTATGATTAGTTTTTATATATAATTTTCGATGGCACAATGTTTACAACTCAGTGAAAATACTGTGGCTACCGGTAGCATTTGCTGTTAATTGCTAATATATATAATCATTTGGTGTCCACACTTCCACAGTTATGACCTTTTCAATATTATGTTTGAATCATATTGATAAGTATTCAGATTTCCAGAACGGGTCCTATTAGCTTGTGGGTATACCTGACAATAATTATGCTGTTTTACTTGTGAATGGTTAAAGGTTCAATTCATTCTCTCTTCTATTAATAGTGTTACAGGTTACCTTAATTTCTCAAGGAGATGTACCACTGTCCATAGTAATGACAGTATGCACCACACTTGGAGCAGTGATTCTCACTCCACTTTTGACCAAGATTCTAGCAGGAGCTTATGTTCCTGTGAATGCTGTGAAAATCTCCATCAGCACCATGCAGGTCAGTCAATATTATCTTAAACTTTTCAATAGTATTTCTGCCCATGCATTTTCTCACGGTCATGGCCCCATCTGTTTAGGTTGTTGTCGCTCCAATTCTGCTAGGATCATATTTGCAAAGTGCCTTTCCTGAAGCTGTAAAAGTGGGGACGCCTATTGCACCATTACTGGCTGTTTTAGCTGCATCACTGCTTGCTAGCAGGTCCTAGCCATTGAAAAATAATTTGCTTATTTTAAACGGTTCATTTTGGATACTCCTATACCCTCCTCTTTCTCCTACCTTTCCAATCTTTCTCCCATCCATCTATCTCAATATGTTGTACTTTTGCTTATTTTCAGCGTGCTCTCGGAAAATATTTTTCTCCTGAGATCTTCAGCCTTTGGGGCTTTGTTATCATCTGATCTGTCTCCACTTCTTCGAGCTAAAGCAATACTCTCCAGTGAATTGGGGGTTATCATACTTTCAGTGGTGTTGCTGCATTTTGCAGGTTTCTTCGTGGGGTAAGATTTTCTTTCTATTCTGTTAACAGTGATCTGAACCTGAGAGCGTCCTTACTTATCAGGTGAAAGAATAGGTAAATGGGAAAATGACCATTGTAGTAAAGCTGATTGACTTGAAAGTATCAGTTTGCATAAAAATTGTTATTTTAATAGCAGTGGTGCCAATTTATTATTAGGACTTGAGGGTCCATTTTTAAAGGTCAACCTTACTAGGACTTGAGGGTCCATTTTAAAAGGTCAACTTGTTATAGGAGTAGCCCAAATCCTTAAATGTCATATTAACTTTTTCTTAATTTGATGTGGTATAATAACCTTAACACGCCTCTTAAGCTAGTTACTCATTAGGAACCCCGATCTTGAAATCTGATTGCTCGTGTGAGCTATAGACTAATCAAATTATTCGTTTGAGTTTAATGGGCTTTGGTACCATCTTAAAACTTGGAATTCCTTCTTACAAGGTCAATGTCGTTAAGAGTAATAGTCTAAGTACTTATATATGTTATAAATTAATTTCATCTTCATTCGATGTGGGATATAACCTTACCATTTATGCCTGTATTGCCTTCTTTGGTTGCTATTTCATTTATCTGGTTCCGCAATTGTTATTGCTGTGGTTTCTTTCTTGAAGTCACCGTAATTGTTTTCCACTTGCTAATCTACCGCAACCGGACCTAGGCAATTTCTATATCCTATTGCAATGTGAATGAGGTTGAAGGAAGTTTGTTTGCTTGTTACATGTGGTTACTTGGGTTTACATTCTGATTCTTCATGAAGTACTATTGGTATAATTTTGAGTCTCAGGTCTTTTGACTTTGAATAACTTATCCTAAAGCATTTGATAAAAGGTGAGTGTATCTTAGTGCTTGCCAAATAACAATTATTTTCAAATGAATATATACTTCGAATTGGAAAAGAGGTTAGTCAATGTACTTCTTTTGCATAAATATATAGTCGCCGCTAGAAGCATGAAGTGTTGATGTAAAACATTATATTCAACCTTTTTTGGCATACAGGATCAAGACAGTTTGGTTGATTGCTTTTGCCATTAGTATAGAACTTCAATCAAAATATCCACGCTAGAGTCTTAAACACGCTCCCGGCAGAACATTTAAGATGTGAGTTGATGTTACTCTGCAGGTATTTATCTGCAGCTTTGGTCAGATTCAAGGAGCCACAACGACGTGCAATATCTGTTGAAGTATGATCTGTTTAGAGTTATATCATCTCCTCATTTTGATTTAATCACAATCTTGATTTGCACTATTCCGAGTATTTTAAAGCCTTTGAGGTTTGAAATACTGATGAAGCTCATGGATTCTTCCTTCTTCCGCTAGTTTATGGCTCCCAATGTATTGGAGTTTTCGAAGTTTGAAGTAGAATTGCCTTCTTTATCATTTATTGCAGGTTGGCATGCAAAATTCCTCCTTGGGAGTGGTTTTAGCAAGCTCTCATTTCACCTCACCAATGGTGGCATTACCTCCGGCAGTGTCAGCTGTAATTATGAATATCATGGGAAGCAGTTTAGGTTTCATATGGAGATACATTGATCCTTCTGATCCAAAGGACAGTTTCGAAGTTGCCAAAGAGTGACAATGGCGGAGAAGAACGTGCTTGTAGTCGAACTGTGTTCTTCTCTCAGTCGAATTCTTTACTTGTGTAGCCGATAGCCTTAACTTTATGCATTTTAATGACTTCTTGCTAGATAAAACCAGCCCAATAAGGAGTTCTGGTCAACTGCACTTCAAACTCATAGTTACTTGGACTGCCTATCTTAATGCCTTACTATAATGTTTCTGACAAGGCATAAAATGTGATATGAATTTCTGCGTAATCCTTTATTATCGAAGAAGCCACTTGATTTTAAGTATACATTTATTCATGGCACAGACTAGTCGTACATTCTACAAATATAAACTGAGCCGGTCTTTAAATCAGTTCATCGCAGTATTTATTTTGGAATAATCAAGGAGTGGCAGAATTCTGAAAAAACACAACCCAGTTAAGCTAAGCAATAGACATGGTTTAATATCGGTGTAATTGTGGGTTTTATATTAATTTGAGTTTAGGCCAACATTCAAATCAATCAGAGGCAGTTGAAATTTTATTGGTCGAATATGGACTAGATTTTTCTAATTTATGTGAACTGGACAAGGTTGCTGCATGGTCATGTGTAGAGGTGGTGGAATAGAATAACTCAGTTAAAGCGTAATGATCATATGTCTGAAATGCAATGTATGTTTCATAATAGATCCCATTCTTCTACCCTTTTCACATCTTCATCCATATGATGCCAATTACTAGGATTGATCGGAAGTTCGATTCTATCTGGACTACTTATTTTCAAATTATATTAACATTGACTTGACATATCAATTTCAATATGATGAACCTCAACTTTGTTCAAACCTAAGAATGTATTCTATCAGTACCTTTTGATCCATATCAATAACGACCAAGGATGAAGAAGCCGTTGAGTCAAGTATTAGACTGTTTCCAAATAGGTTCTTCTCGAAGTGGTAATTAACAAGTCAAGGAACTCATTGACCCAAGGCTGATCTAAGGCAAAGACTCCGATCATGGTACAAGTCCTAAGAATGCAGCTTCATAGAGTTCTTTCCAAACAAACTAATACTTTGCATAAACAACAAACATATGTTTTTAAAAAAATTGAAAACCAATTATGTCCACGCCGAAAAAGTTAATAATAAACATTTCGGGTGCCGGCAGCACAACTAGAAAAGAGTTGTGATGTACAATTATAGTTCGAATGCAGTCTGATTTACGCTTGGTTGGAGTGGGAGTTGGGGTGGCAGTTTCAAAAAATGACAGGTGAAAACTAAATATTTCCTACATGTTTCATGGGGAAAACATGTGCAACATTAAACATTATTATTTATTTCGGATTCCCCAAAGTTTGGTTCGTTGTTTTCAATATCTGTGTGTCTCTTCTTAACAGACAAAACATTGTCCCCAGTATTTTATCCCAGGCTGCATTCTCAACTGGCTCTGATCATCACTTTTCTGTGGTATTCTCAGTGTCTTAAAATTCTGTTTATTCTTCTTTGAATCTCTATACATGCAACTGGATGATATTCTCGTATTCTTTTGTACATAATTTACGTAGATGCTGTATGGGAAAAGTTCGTAGTCGAATCACAGTTTGATGGTAAGATTTATTTTTAATTTTCTGATTAAGGGCTTCCCTATTCTTTCTGTCTTTTGCAGGCAAAATGTCTTGCAGCTCAACGGCTGCATGGGAATTCACGACGAAGAAAGTAAATTCGTCTGAAAACATGGCTGAATCCAACGACTCGTTCCAAAAATGCCATCTTACAAAAATTCTACGCCGTATTCAAAAATCAACTAATAAGACCAGACGAGGAGAAAGTAGAAAGGCTCCTCCCGGCCTTTGCCCTTTAGTGCCACCAAAATTTGGTGGTGGTTTTCGATATCCAACCTTGCTGAAGCAACGGTTGCTTCCTATGATGATCAAGTACGTTCTTGCACTTGTACGATTAACATATACGTATACTACTGGACTGTATCGATTTTTCCCCTTTTTTGGGCTGACTTTTCCTCGAATTTGTGATAAAAATAGGGGTGATGGTACTGTTGCAGCTCTATCAAGTGACAAATCTGAAGGAGAACAGCTAACAATTTTCTATAATGGAGTTATCAATGTGTATGAAAATGTTTCTGTCGATAAGGTATAAAAAAATCTATTTGCAAAAATAATTTGATTATTGGAACAAATAAATTTAGGGTTTCTTGAATGATGCTAGATTGAGATTATGAGTTCAATTAAATTTTTATTGGATCAACAGGCAAAGGCTATTATGCTTCTGGCAGGTGAAAATTCTGTGTCAGCTCCAGTTGTGGAAGATGCATCAAAAATTTCACAGAAATCACCAGTTTGCAAGTTACAACCAAGTAATTCTCAATTTTTCAATCTGCACACTACAACTTTAAGTAATTCGGATAGATTGAATAGAATTTTGAGAAAGAATTCATGTAACTGACTCGTAATTCTTAAAAATTACTAGTAGATTGTCATATATTCTTAAAAGGAAGTTGAAAAAAATTATTTGTCTAATATTTTTTAATATACAGATTCAAGTTATCCTTACTTTCTTTGCCTTCTTTCAGATCTTCCAATTGCTACAAAGCGTTCTCTAGAGCTTTTTTTTAACAAACGACGAGACAGGTGCATTCTCATATACTTAGCCTCTGTTTGGTTTAGATAAGAATCAGATTTTCGGTAAATTTTGATAAAAGTTGATATATGGTTGAAAAGTTATAATTTCCGTTAAAATTAATTGTTAAGTTACACCAAACGGGGGCTTAATAGGATTTTGACCCTTGCCCTCCTAAATTTCTATGGTTCTCATTTAAAAACAAAATATAAATGTATATGACTCACGACAACTTAAACTTTTAGCTAAGACGAGTAAAAGGTTGTGATTTGGTGTGCAGGTTAATGAACAGAATTGCTCTAGTTCCTACCTCCGATGCACAACTCGAGGATGATTCTCAAACTCAAGAAAAGTTGTTAGCGTAGTGTGTGAATTTAGGTAACACCGTTTGGTATTTGTAGTTATAATCTGTAGCTATAATCTTACTTTATATTATATTTTTATAATTGCATTTAACATAAATATAATGTATGATTGTTCTAAACAAGAGAGAAAAAGAGGAGAGATAATTTGAGTTAATACACTTGTGTATTTTATTAAGAATCAAAACCTCATATTTACAGAGAATAATTAGGATTACTGGGAATACAACAATTATAATGACTAGGATTGTAGATGTATAAATGTCATTCATAAAATTACAATATTTACAATACTCCTCTTTGAATGACCGTTTATACAATAATCATCTCATTGAAATATTGTTTGACAAAAAAAATTGTTAAAATGTCAACAAATGAAAAAAGAGTACAAATGATATGAAGTAATAAATGTTGCATTATTAAAACCTTGTCAAAAAAATCCAATGAAACAAAACTTGATAGAAGGAAAAAGAGTACAATTACTCTCTCTGATTTTAATTCTTGTATTAAACGATCCATGTCTTGTACGGCAATGTCTTCAATATTGATACCTTTTACGTGAATACCTTCAAATAACACTATCTTCATAAGAGATATTTTGTCAACATTTGATAACTGTGGTAATATGATGATTCAGAAAATAACTCTTGTTGATCTATTTGACAGTCTCATACATATAGAAGTGTACCTTTTGAGGGTAAATGCCTCGTGGGTTAAGAACATCATTACATAAAGAATATGCCTCATTAAAACTTTATTAGAAAAAAATATGTGGGAAAATCCTAATGAAGGGAAAAAAGAATACATTATTCTTTTGAGTAATCTATAAAAGTTGTCTTGTTAAAAATTTTGCCAGAAAAATTCAATGAAATAAAATCTTAGTCAAGGAAAAAGAATACAACGCGTATTTACTCATCCTTATGATAATATCACTTGAATTGTGCTTCAGACATATTAAATCCTTTAATATTAATATTAAATTTATGTAAGATAAGTTGACTATGATTACAATTATTGTATGTATATCAAATTTCATGCATTGTCACGCTAATACGGTAGACTTATAATTACATCAACCACATGATAAATTATCTATTTATACAAGTCTTCATAACATTTATTATGTAAAGAGTTGTACATTTCATATTATTACTTTACTTTTTTTCATTTTCATTTCGCATAAGTATATACTTTTAGGTGTTCAAATATAAATTCAAAAATTTCAGTTTTCTCTACTAAGTTCAACTTTATTAGGATCGCGTCCAATTTATTTGGACAATCATCACTTCGATCAAAGACATCTATTTCAATATCTTTGCTATTCAAAATATAATGTAGTACATCACATGCAAAAGTATTTTTGACAATTTTTTTCTTTTCAATTCTATTTCTTTTTCCATAATGACATAATTTATTGAGATATCTCAATTTTTAATATATTAGGTACTTAAACTTCTTCTTCGATTTTAAAATTTGTTATGTCTATATACTTATCAAGAGTATACGCCTCCTTAACGAGACTATCTTTGCTAATTGCTCCATTTTCGTTAGTAGTTTTTTTGTATTAGAATCGAAATCAGCACGCTTCAGACGTGTAATAAATATATCAAATATAATATTAATTAATTATCCTTCCAAGAGCTAATTCAAGTTGGAGCATTTAAAGCCGACGTGTGTGATATTGTTGATCTCTTTAATCAGTAAATGCATGTAATTGAATTATCTTTCAAACTTTTAATTCAAATTATCTTTTGCGAAGATTTAGATAACTATGCACTTAAACATCATTTTCAGCTTATTAATTCTTCTTCCTAATGCTGAAAGAATTGTCCAATCAAAATTGACAATTAACAAATCGCTTTATGAAATATCACCCATTAGGACTTGAGATATTATATAAGTATTCAAAGTATTAATTTATCCTCAACATTCTTTACTTTCCATCTTAGTGTAGTGTGGTTGATAAATTTTACATATACTGCACTATCAAAATAATTAGGAAAAAGCCTCTTGCACAGGGCCTATACATGGGCTCTCACATGGGGGTGGACCCTATGTGTGGGGTCCACCACCATGTGTGTGCACCTGTCTAGGCTCTGTGCAAAAGAGCCTGTGCAAGTAGCACAGTCGAAATAATTATATGAAAAAATTAGGCTTTTACCATGAGCCAATTATAACATGGAGAACTATGATGTTGACATGATGCATAATAACATTTCCTAAATCTAAACAAAAATGGGAAGAACTTTGTTTTGAATTAATTGGAAGCGTTTAATAAAAGATAATGTTAAACCATTTATCGATCTCTCAACTAACATTTACTAAAATTTTGAGATTTATGATCACTGGCATTAACAAGAGACAACATCTTGATTTTATAATTTGAAAATTTTACTTGCAATTTAAAATTTAAACAGTAATTTTGCAAACTTTAGGTTGCGAACATCATGCAATCATTCAGTATGTATCAAATCTATTAGATATAAATAATATTTAGATGGTCAACGTGAAGAATGATAGTGCCCCATTTATCATCTTGATTAATTTTTAGAAATATAGGGAATTCAGTCCCTATTTTAACTAATAATGTTTAATGATCAATTTTTGATAAAGAAAACAAAAAACATATGTGAATTCATTAGATTTAAGAATCTTAAGTTCTTCGTTGAATATTTATTTGAATTCTCAATCCGAATCGTATTGATCTAGCTAGTCATGCCCAACAATAAAATCAAAATGAACTTCTAGTTCAATATAAAATATAATTTAATCATTTAATTTCGAAGAATATGATTGAACATTATATAATTATATATCATTCAAGTAGTTAAACTAAATAATGTTATCATAACATTAGTTATATGTATTCCTTCGTAAATAAACATGAATTCAAAATGATATATTCTTCGAAAACGTGCTACTTCAAGAAAACATTATCTTTAATTATTGTTTCTTCTTGAATATTAATAATATAGAAAATTAATTTCCTTTGAAAATTACAACTCGATATTGAATTGTTTAATTTGTGTTTTTGAAGGAATACAATGAGATATATATTATTTGAAATGTGTGCTATTTCAAGAGCACACTATATTTTATCATTGTTTCTTCAAAAGTAATAAATCAATATTCTTCTAGAATATTAAAATTATAATATCATACTCTTTTGGAGCAATTAATATTCTTTTAAAATATTAAATATAATCTCATGTTACTTTAGAAGAAACAAATATTTTCTAATAGACATATCAACGAGTAAAATTCTTCTTGAATATTGAAATCGGAGTGTCATGCTCTTCAGGATCAATAACATATTATTGTTTAAAATAATAAATTGTATAAGAATTTTCTCTTCAGAAATAAAAATATAATTTATGTTAGTTTTTATTTAATTATGCTCTTCAAGAGCAAGTGAAATCTAACTAGAATATTAATCTTGGTGTGCTATTTCAAGAACAATAATATGATAAATTATGAATTAAAAGTCTATAGAAGAACTAAAGAAATTAATCAATTTATACTATAATAAATTTTTGGAACAAGAGTATTTAATGCACGCATTAAATACATTAGATAATCGCATATAAATTTGTCTAGTATGATGTTATCATACAACTTCTGTAATTATTGGAGATGTATGAGTGCCTATAATAATAATATATTATGATAACCAAATTCAGCTCTTGTTCTCTGGCCTGTTGGGACACATTCCGCGATTTACCTCCCTCACAAAACTTTAGGGGCGGGATGGTGAGACCCTCAATATTGGGATTCAACCTTTATATTATGATAACCAAATTTATTGTGTACCCATCAATGTATTAATAAATTGTAAGTGTTTGATTTGACGTTGAACAGTAGTTAATGTACATCAACGTCACATGATGAGCAAATTGTAGTTTCCTATCGAAGAGAAATCAGTTTTAGGAACTTGGAGGTCCAAATGTGGTGGCAAGCTAATGACGGACAAGTCAGTCGATTCTTGAGAAGGTGCTGCCAATAGTTGTTGGCTACTAATCAGAAACATGGAGGGGTAGAAAGAATACGTGCCAGGAATGGGCATAAATTGTCTTACCAACGGTACCTCATTTATAGGATTTGACTAATTTAAGCCGTGTTCTATCCTAAAAAGAAAATTCGCACCGATAATGTGTTATAAATTAGAGAGAAAAGGAGAAGATATAATATGAGTCAATATACTTGTATATTTTATTAAAAATCAAAATCTCATATTTATAGAGAAGAATTAGGGTTACTAAGGATACAACGGGGTATAAAAGTCATTAATAAATGCTACTATATTTACAACAACGACCACGATATAAAAATTCTCAATGTTTTCAAACCCGAACTAGACCGGTCAGTTAGACCGAAAAAACCACGACCCGATTAGAAAATCGGTTCGATTGGTATCTTGTAACCAGAGATACAAAATCCGGTAAAATGATTGGTTCAACCGGAAATCGGTGAACAATCGATGAACCGGACATGATTTTGCCGAGTTTTTCAGCAAGCTTGCAAAGGAAAATAATAATAATAAGATAAAAGACCGTAGAGACAGATATGTCAATAAACGCTTCTCCGACTCGAGCAAGTTATGTGAAACAAACGTTTTGACTTTTTCAATGATTTCCAGGTTTATAACATTGTTGGGCCTATCTATTTTATATGTAAGCTTATAATCTTCTTTTGGCCCATTTAACTTTTATGTGATATGTAATGAAATAATTATTAAAATATAATTTACAAATATTAGAAACTTAAAAAAATTCAACTTAATGTTAATTTTTTAAAAATTTTATATTGATATATTAATTTAATTTTTAATAGTATATATCTTTATAAAATTTAAATAACTCAATTTTCGTGTTGATCCGATTTAACCTCGATTCGATCCTTCAACTCTTAACCCTTTTAATTTTTTGGGTCAATGCCCGATTCAATTTTGAAAACATTGCAAATTCTTTCCTCAACAAATCTTTGTCATCGGCTATCGTCTAAGAAAAATTATCCCAAAATTTTCTTGTCTCTATGCTATGACTTGTGAATATCAAAGTGTAACGTTTATTTCTCTCCACTCAGACGACATAATTTGTTTGAAAAAATAATTCGTCACCGACGATATCGACAAGTTAGAGCATGTGATAATGTTGTCTTCTGACCCCATTAATTCTGTGGTTTTCGTTCTCCACAAATAAAGGGATGGGACCAGTGGCTTTTGGCCTCTATCTATTTTTTCAGGCTCTGAATTTAGTGAATTATTTCACCACCAACATAGAGCCTGTTTGGGGTGATTTTAAGATTTGATTTTTTGATCGTTAGGAGAAAAGCGGGATCCACCTGTGAGAGAAGAAGTCAAATATGACGGTTGGAATAGTGAAATAACGATAAAAAAATCAATTTTTTAGACGAAAAAATCGGGTCCAAACAGGCCCATAAACTAAATGTGTGTAAAAAAGTAATGTTACGCCTGAAGGCCCTACACAATATATATTTTTTTTTTGGGGAGAAATATATTTTGTAATAATAATTTTTTTTAAGAATGAGTGATTAAAAATAAGAAAAAAATTTAAATTTACGTTTAAAATCATTTTATAAAAGAATGTGGTTATAAATGACTTCTAAAAAAAATGAGTTCTGGAAAAAATTGGCTCAAACATGGGTAGATAAGATTTAGCTCGTCAAAAAATTGATAGGATCTACTTCGTATGACTTGTGAAAATTTAATACTGCTTTCGAAATTAAAAAATTACTGTTAGCTTTTGTTTGAGCCACGTTCTTTTAAAAATTCATTTTTTAAAAGCTCATTTTTAACAATACATTTTTTAATAAAATAATATTACACATTAATTTAAAACTTTTCCTTAATCTTTAATCGCACATTCTCCATCATTCACGCATTCTTTCACGTAAAATAGGGTTCAAACATGGGTTTAAACATATTGGAATTATTTTTTAAAAAGTATTTTGTCTGTTAAGTTGAGAAAAATCAAGTTAAATTTGGTCCACATGCATTGATTATCTTAGGTCACACTCCACTTTGTAGAGACCGGCAAAAATCCAAGTAATAAGCATGTGTTTGCCCCCATTATTCCTCATTACATTAAATTAAATTTTTCTCTCTCCTACTTTTAACCACACAATTTTCAATAAAATAATATTACACGAAATAATATTACACGTAAATCAAAAACTTTTCAACCACTCATTTTTCAAAAACATACTATTCATCTCATTATAATTTAGGAATAATGGGGCTCAAACGGGGGCTAAATAAAATTCGAATTTTTTGTTAGCTGTACTTATCATAGCCCTTTTTTGGTACTCATTAATTACCATTTGGCCATAATTAAATTTTATTACATTACATTCTATTTTTCTCTCTTATTTTTAATCATACAATCTTTTATAAAATAATATTATACGTAAATAAAATAATATTATACCTAAATAGAAAATTTTTCCTTATTTTTCAACCACTCATTTTTAAAAAAAAAAATATTCTACCGTTTTCGTTTCTAGAATATGGAGGCCAAACAGGGATTGAATTATATTTTATTTTTCTCTCTCCTATTTTCAATCGCACAATCTTCCATAAAATCATATTGCACGTAAATCGATTTTTTTTTTCTTTTTCAATTATTTATTTTTAAAAAAAATATTATTTCCCCCATTTTTAGAAAAGTCCAAACATAGGCGTAAATGAGAAAATGAATAAGAGTGTTAAATTTGAATTGTAGCCTTAACTTTATGCATTTTAATGACTTCTTGCTAGATAAAACCAGCCCAATAAGGAGTTCTGGTCAACTGCACTTCAAACTCATAGTTACTTGGACTGCCTATCTTAATGCCTTACTATAATGTTTCTGACAAGGCATAAAATGTGATATGAATTTCTGCGTAATCCTTTATTATCGAAGAAGCCACTTGATTTTAAGTATACATTTATTCATGGCACAGACTAGTCGTACATTCTACAAATATAAACTGAGCCGGTCTTTAAATCAGTTCATCGCAGTATTTATTTTGGAATAATCAAGGAGTGGCAGAATTCTGAAAAAACACAACCCAGTTAAGCTAAGCAATAGACATGGTTTAATATCGGTGTAATTGTGGGTTTTATATTAATTTGAGTTTAGGCCAACATTCAAATCAATCAGAGGCAGTTGAAATTTTATTGGTCGAATATGGACTAGATTTTTCTAATTTATGTGAACTGGACAAGGTTGCTGCATGGTCATGTGTAGAGGTGGTGGAATAGAATAACTCAGTTAAAGCGTAATGATCATATGTCTGAAATGCAATGTATGTTTCATAATAGATCCCATTCTTCTACCCTTTTCACATCTTCATCCATATGATGCCAATTACTAGGATTGATCGGAAGTTCGATTCTATCTGGACTACTTATTTTCAAATTATATTAACATTGACTTGACATATCAATTTCAATATGATGAACCTCAACTTTGTTCAAACCTAAGAATGTATTCTATCAGTACCTTTTGATCCATATCAATAACGACCAAGGATGAAGAAGCCGTTGAGTCAAGTATTAGACTGTTTCCAAATAGGTTCTTCTCGAAGTGGTAATTAACAAGTCAAGGAACTCATTGACCCAAGGCTGATCTAAGGCAAAGACTCCGATCATGGTACAAGTCCTAAGAATGCAGCTTCATAGAGTTCTTTCCAAACAAACTAATACTTTGCATAAACAACAAACATATGTTTTTAAAAAAATTGAAAACCAATTATGTCCACGCCGAAAAAGTTAATAATAAACATTTCGGGTGCCGGCAGCACAACTAGAAAAGAGTTGTGATGTACAATTATAGTTCGAATGCAGTCTGATTTACGCTTGGTTGGAGTGGGAGTTGGGGTGGCAGTTTCAAAAAATGACAGGTGAAAACTAAATATTTCCTACATGTTTCATGGGGAAAACATGTGCAACATTAAACATTATTATTTATTTCGGATTCCCCAAAGTTTGGTTCGTTGTTTTCAATATCTGTGTGTCTCTTCTTAACAGACAAAACATTGTCCCCAGTATTTTATCCCAGGCTGCATTCTCAACTGGCTCTGATCATCACTTTTCTGTGGTATTCTCAGTGTCTTAAAATTCTGTTTATTCTTCTTTGAATCTCTATACATGCAACTGGATGATATTCTCGTATTCTTTTGTACATAATTTACGTAGATGCTGTATGGGAAAAGTTCGTAGTCGAATCACAGTTTGATGGTAAGATTTATTTTTAATTTTCTGATTAAGGGCTTCCCTATTCTTTCTGTCTTTTGCAGGCAAAATGTCTTGCAGCTCAACGGCTGCATGGGAATTCACGACGAAGAAAGTAAATTCGTCTGAAAACATGGCTGAATCCAACGACTCGTTCCAAAAATGCCATCTTACAAAAATTCTACGCCGTATTCAAAAATCAACTAATAAGACCAGACGAGGAGAAAGTAGAAAGGCTCCTCCCGGCCTTTGCCCTTTAGTGCCACCAAAATTTGGTGGTGGTTTTCGATATCCAACCTTGCTGAAGCAACGGTTGCTTCCTATGATGATCAAGTACGTTCTTGCACTTGTACGATTAACATATACGTATACTACTGGACTGTATCGATTTTTCCCCTTTTTTGGGCTGACTTTTCCTCGAATTTGTGATAAAAATAGGGGTGATGGTACTGTTGCAGCTCTATCAAGTGACAAATCTGAAGGAGAACAGCTAACAATTTTCTATAATGGAGTTATCAATGTGTATGAAAATGTTTCTGTCGATAAGGTATAAAAAAATCTATTTGCAAAAATAATTTGATTATTGGAACAAATAAATTTAGGGTTTCTTGAATGATGCTAGATTGAGATTATGAGTTCAATTAAATTTTTATTGGATCAACAGGCAAAGGCTATTATGCTTCTGGCAGGTGAAAATTCTGTGTCAGCTCCAGTTGTGGAAGATGCATCAAAAATTTCACAGAAATCACCAGTTTGCAAGTTACAACCAAGTAATTCTCAATTTTTTAATCTCCACACTTCAACTTTAAGTAATTCGGATAGATTGAATAGAATTTTGAGAAAGAATTCATGTAACTGACTCGTAATTCTTAAAAATTACTAGTAGATTGTCATATATTCTTAAAAGGAAGTTGAAAAAAATTATTTGTCTAATATTTTTTAATATACAGATTCAAGTTATCCTTACTTTCTTTGCCTTCTTTCAGATCTTCCAATTGCTACAAAGCGTTCTCTAGAGCTTTTTTTTAACAAACGACGAGACAGGTGCATTCTCATATACTTAGCCTCTGTTTGGTTTAGATAAGAATCAGATTTTCGGTAAATTTTGATAAAAGTTGATATATGGTTGAAAAGTTATAATTTCCGTTAAAATTAATTGTTAAGTTACACCAAACGGGGGCTTAATAGGATTTTGACCCTTGCCCTCCTAAATTTCTATGGTTCTCATTTAAAAACAAAATATAAATGTATATGACTCACGACAACTTAAACTTTTAGCTAAGACGAGTAAAAGGTTGTGATTTGGTGTGCAGGTTAATGAACAGAATTGCTCTAGTTCCTACCTCCGATGCACAACTCGAGGATGATTCTCAAACTCAAGAAAAGTTGTTAGCGTAGTATGTGAATTTAGGTAACACCGTTTGGTATTTGTAGTTATAATCTGTAGCTATAATCTTACTTTATATTACATTTTTATAATTGCATTTAACATAAATATAATGTATGATTGTTATAAACAAGAGAGAAAAAGAGGAGAGATAATTTGAGTTAATACACTTGTCTATTTTATTAAGAATCAAAACCTTATATTTACAGAGAATAATTAGGGTTACTTAGAATACAACAATTATAATGACTAGGATTGTAGATGTAAAAATGTCATTCATAAAATTACAATATTTACAATACTCCTCTTTGAATGACTATTTATACAATAATTATCTCATTGAAATATTGTTTGACAAAAAATTCTTTAAAATGTCAACAAATGAAAAAAGAGTAGAAATGATATTAAGTAATAAATGCTACATTATTAAAACCTTGTCAAAAAAATCCAGTGAAACAAAACTTGATAGAAGGAAAAAGAGTACAATTACTCTCTCTAATTTTAATTCTTATATTAAACGATCCTTGTCTTGTACGGCAATGTCTTCAATATTGATACCTTGTACGTGAATACCGTCAAATAACACTATCTTCATAAGAGATATTTTGTCAACATTTGATAACTGTAGTAATATGATGATTCAGAAAATAACTCTTATTGATCTCTTTGAGAGTCTCATACATATAGAAGTGTACTTTTTGAGGGCAAATGCCTCGTGGGTTAAGGACATCATTACATAAAGAATATGCCTCATTAAAACTTTATTAGAAAAAAATATGTGCGAAAATCTTAATGAAGGGAAAAAAAGAGTACATTATTTTTTTGAGTAATCTATAAAAGTTGTCTCATTAAAAATTTTGCCAGAAAAATTCAATGGAACAAAATCTTAGTCAAGGAAAAAGAATACAACGCGTATTTACTCACCCTCATGATAATATCACTTGAATTGTGCTTCAAGCATATTAAATCCTTCAATATTAATATTAAATTTATGTAAAATAAGTTGACTATGATTACAATTATTGTATGTATATCAAATTCCATGCATTGTCACGCTAATAGGGTAGAGACTTATAATTATATCAACCACATGATAAATTATTTATTTATACAAGTCTTCATGACATTTATTATGTAAAGAGTTGTATATTTCATATTATTACTTTACTTTTTTCATTTTCATTTCGCATAAGTATATACTTTTAGGTGTTCAAATATAGATTCAAAAATTTCAGTTTTCTCTACTAAGTTCAACCTTATTAGGATCGCGTCCAATTTATTTGGACAATCATCACTTCGATCAAAGACATCTATTTCAATATCTTTGCTATTCATAATATGATGTAGTACATCACATGCAAAAGTATTTTTGACAATTTTTTTTTTCAGTTCTATTTCTTTCTCCATAATGTCATAATTTATTGAGATATCTCAATTTTTAATATATTAGGTACTTGAACTTCTTCTCCAATTTTATAATTTGTTATGTCTATATACTTATCAAGAGTATACGCCTCCTTAACGAGACCATCTTTGCTAATTGCTCCATTTTCTTTAGTAGTTTTTTTGTATTAGAATCGAAATCAGCATGCTTCAGACGTGTAATAAATATATCAAATATAATATTAATTAATTATCCTTCCAAGAGCTAATTCAAGTTGGAGCATTTAAAGCCGACGTGTGTGATATTGTTGATCTCTTTAATCAGTAAATGCGTGTAATTGAATTATATTTCAAACTTTTAATTCAAATTATCTTTTACGAGGATTTAAATAACGATGCACTTAAACATCATTTTCAGCTTATTAATTCTTCCTCCTAATGCTGAAAGAATTGTCCAATCAAAATTGACAATTAACAAGTCGCTTTATGAAATATCACTCATTAGGACTTGAGTTATTATATAAGTATTCAAAGTATTCATTTATCCTCAACATTCTTTACTTTCCATCTTAGTGTAGTGTGGTGGATAAATTTTACATATACTGCACTATCATAATAATTAAGAAAAAGCCTCTTGCACAGGTCCTTTTGCACAGAGCCTATACAGAGGTTCTCACATGGGAGTGGACCCCATGTGTGGAGCCCACCACCATGTTTGTGCACCTGTACAAGCTCTGTGCAAGTAGCACAGTCGAAATAATTATATGAAAAAAATTAGGCTTTTACCATGAGCCAATTATAACATGGAGAACTATGATGTTGAGATGATGCATAATAACCTTTCCTAAATCTAAACAAAAATGGGAAGAACTTTGTTTTGAATTAATTGGAAGCATTTAATAAAAGATAATGTTAAACCATTTATCGACCTCTCAACTAACATTTACTAAAATTTTGAGATTTATGATCACTGGCATTAACAAAAGACAACGTCTTGATTTTATAATTTGAAAATTTTACTCGCAATTTAAAATTTAAACAGTAATTTTACAAACTTTAGGTTGCGAACATCATGCAATCATCTAGTATGTATCAAATCTATTAGATATAAATAATATTTAGATGGTCGACATGAAGGATGATAGGGCCCCATTTATCATCTTGATTAATTTTTAGAAATATAGGGAATTCAGTCCCTATTTTAACTAGTAATGTTTAATGATCAATTTTTGGTAAAGAAAACAAAAAACATATGTGAATTCATTAGATTTAAGAATCTTCAAGTTCTTCGTTGAATATTTATTTGAATTCTCAATTCGAATCGTATTGATCTAGCTATGATCTAGCTAGTCATGCCAAACAATAAAATCAAAATGAACTTCTAGTTCAATATAAAATATAATTTAATCATTTAATTTCGAAGAATATGATTGAACATTATATAATTATATATCATTCGAACATTATATAATTATATATCATTCAAGTAGTTAAACTAAATAATGTCATCATAACATTAGTTATATGTATTCCTTCGTAAATAAACATGAATTCAAAATGATATATTCTTTGAAAACGTGCTACTTCGAGAAAACATTATCTTTAATTATTGTTTCTTCTTGAATATTAATAATATAGAAAATTAATTTCCTTTGAAAATTACAACTCAATATTAAACTGTTTAATTTGTGTTTTTTCAGGAATACAATGAGACATATATTATTTGAAATGTGTGCTATTTCAAGAGCACACTATATTTTATCATTGCTTCTTCAAAATTAATAAATCAATATTCTTCTAGAATATTAAAATTATAATATCATACACTTTTGGAGCAATTAATATTCTTTTAAAATATTAATTATAATGTCATGTTATTTTAGAAGAAACAAATATTTTCTAATAGACATATTAACGAGTAAAATTCTTCTTAAATATTGAAATCAGAGTGTTATGCTCTTCAGAATCAATAACATATTATTGTTTAAAATAATAAATTGTATAAGAATTTTCTCTTCAGAAATAAAAATATAATTTATGTTAGTTTTTATTTAATTATGCTCTTCAAGAGCAAGTGAAATCTAACTAAAATATTAATCTTGGTGTGCTATTTCAAGAACAATAATATGATAAATTATGAATTAAAAGTATATAGAAGAACTAAAGAAATTAATCAATTTATACTACAATAAATTTTTGGAACCAGAGTATATAATGCACGCATTAAATACATTAGATAATCACATATAAATTTGTCTAGTATGATGTTATCATACAACTTCTGTAATTATTGGAGATGTATGTGTGCCTAGAATAATAATATATTATGATAACCAACCTAAAATAATAATATATTATGATAACCAAATTCAACTCTTATTTCCTGACCTGTTGGGACACATTCTACGATTTACTTTCCTCACAAAACTCTAGGGACGGGACGATGGGACCCTCAATATTGGGGTTCAACATTTATATTATGATAACCAAATTTATTGTGTACCCGTCAATGTATTAATAAATTGTAAGTGTTTGATTTGACGTTGAACAGTAGTTAATGTACATCAACATCACATGATGAGCAAATTGTAGTTTCCTATCGAAGAGAAATCAGTTTTAGGAACTTGGAGGTGCAAATGCGGTGGCAAGCTAATGAAGGACAAGTCAGTCGATTCTTGAGAAGGTGTTGCCAATAGTTGTTGGCTACTAATCAGAAACATGGAGGGGTAGAAAAAATACGTGGTAGGAATGGGCATAAATTGTCTTACCAACGGTACCTCATTTATAGGATTTGACTAATTTAAGTAACCCAAAAAGAAAATTCGCACCGATAATGTGTTATAAATTAGAGAGAAAAAGGTAAGATATAATATGAGTCAATATACTTGTATATTTCATTAAAAATCAAAATTCCATATTTATAGAGAAGAATTAGAGTTACTAAGGATACAACAAGGTATAAAAGTCAATCATAAATGCTACTATATTTACAACAACGAACACGATATAAAAATTCTCAATTGTTTTCAAACCCGAACTAGACCGGTCAATTAGACCGAAAAAACCATGACCCGATCAGAAAATTGGTTCGATTGGTATCTTGTAACCAGATATACAAAATCCGGTAAAATGATTGGTTCAATCGGAAATCGGTGAACAATCGATGAACCGGACACGATTTTGCCGAGTTTTTCAGCAAGCTTGCAAAGGAAAATAATAATAATAAGATAAAAGACCGTAGAGACAGATATGTCAATAAACGCTTCTCCGACTCGAGCAAGTTATGTGAAACAAACGTTTTGACTTTTTCAATGATTTCCAGGTTTATAACATTGTTGGGCCTATCTATTTTATATGTAAGCTTATAATCTTCTTTTGGCCCATTTAACTTTTATGTGATATGTAATGAAATAATTATTAAAATATAATTTACAAATATTAGAAACTTAAAAAAATTCAACTTAATGTTAATTTTTTAAAAATTTTATATTGATATATTAATTTAATTTTTAATAGTATATATCTTTATAAAATTTAAATAACTCAATTTTCGTGTTGATCCGATTTAACCTCGATTCGATCCTTCAACTCTTAACCCTTTTAATTTTTTGGGTCAATGCCCGGTTCAATTTGGAAAACATTGGAAATTCTTTACTCAACAAATCTTTATCATCGGCTATATCGTCTAAGAAAAATTATCCCAAAATTTTCTTGTCTCTATGCTATGACTTGTGAATATCAAAGTGTAACGTTTATTTCTCTCCACTCAGACGACATAATTTGTTTGAAAAAATAATTCGTCACCGACGATATCGACAAGTTAGAGCATGTGATAATGTTGTCTTCTGACCCCATTAATTCTGTGGTTTTCGTTCTCCACAAATAAAGGGATGGGACCAGTGGCTTTTGGCCTCTATCTATTTTTTCAGGCTCTGAATTTAGTGAATTATTTCACCACCAACATAGAGCCTGTTTGGGGTGATTTTGAGAATTGATTTTTTGATCGTTAGGAAAAAAGCGGGGTCCACCTGTGAGAAAAGAAGTCAAATATGACGGCTGGAATAGTGAAATAACGGTAAAAAAATCAATTTTTTGGATGAAAAAATCGGGCCCAAACAGGCCCATAAACTAAATGTGTGTAAAAAAGTAATGTTACGCCTGAAGCCCTACACAATACTTTTTTTTTTTTTTTTGGGAGAAATATATTTTGTAATAATAATTTTTTTTAAAAATGTGTGATTAAAAATAAGAAAAAAATTTAAATTTACGTTTAAAATCATTTTATAAAAGAATGTGGTTATAAATGACTTCTAAAAAAAATGAGTTCCGGAAAAAAATGGGATCAAACATGGGTAGATAAGATTTAGCTCGTCAAAAAATTGATAGGATCTAGTTCGTATGACTTGTGAAAATTTAAAACTGCTTTCGAAATTAAAAAATTACTGTTAGCTTTTGTTTGAGCCACGTTCTTTTAAAAATTCATTTTTTAAAAGCTCATTTTTAACAATACATTTTTTAATAAAATAATATTACACATTAATTTAAAACTTTTCCTTAATCTTTAATCGCACATTCTCCATCATTCACGCATTCTTTCACGTAAAATAGGGTTCAAACATGGGTTTAAACATATTTGAATTATTTTTTAAAAAGTATTTTGTCTGTTAAGTTGAGAAAAATCAAGTTAAATTTGGTCCACATGCATTGATTATCTTAGGTCACACTCCACTTTGTAGAGACCGGCAAAAATCCAAGTAATAAGCATGTGTTTGGCCCCATTATTTCTCATTAAATTAAATTAAATTTTTCTCCCTCCTACTTTTAACCACACAATCTTTAATAAAATAATATTACACGTAAATCAAAAACTTTTCAACCACTCATTTTTCAAAAACATACTATTCATCTCATTATAATTTAGGAATAATGGGGCTCAAACGGGGGCTAAATAAAATTCGAATTTTTTGTTAGCCGTACTTATCATAGCCCTTTTTTGGTACTCATTAATTACCATTTGGCCATAATTAAATTTTATTACATTATATTCTATTTTTCTCTCTTATTTTTAATCACACAATCTTTTATAAAATAATATTATACCTAAATAGAAAATTTTTCCTTATTTTTCAACCACTCATTTTTAAAAAAAAAAATATTCTACCGTTTTCGTTTCTAGAATATGGAGGCCAAACAGGGATTGAATTATATTTTATTTTTCTCTCTCCTATTTTCAATCGCACAATCTTCCATAAAATCATATTACACGTAAATCGAATTTTTTTTTTCTTTTTCAATTATTTATTTTTAAAAAAAATACTATTTCCCCCATTTTTAGAAAAGTCCAAACATAGGCGTAAATGAGAAAATGAATAAGAGTGTTAAATTTGAATTGAAATGTTTGTGTGTATGTTTCGCTTTTTCTGGACAAAGAATCTCTTTCTTTATACCAAGAAATGACTTATTCGGCCTCTTTATAATTTTATTATTTGGCTTTTCTGAGGATGAAATGACTCTCTCATGCTTTATTCGAGAGTGAAATATATTTACGATCTGTCTTCTAACACTTTCTTTAATTAATTTATTGTAAAATAAATAAATAAATAATTGCATAATACCATATTAATTATATGAAATAATAATCTACATTATTTAAACTCTTGCAAAAAGAAGGGAAAATTGAAAAGATACATTGTATTTTTGCCAAGCATTAATTGATGATAAACATCTCAACTTAAATTGAAATATCCATCATCTCCATGGCCAAATTCTCCATCATCAAAGCCTCTACTTCTCCACTGCACTGCATCTTCCCTGCAAAATTTAATTTAATTTTCAAGTAATCAAGGCCATTTGGCAGTGCTTGAAGAATAAAAAAATAATAATAATAATTGCTTCCCAGACTAGGAATCTATTTCTGAACAAATTTGAATAAGGGTCCATTTGACATATTTTTTGGTTTTGCTTTTCGTAGAAAAGTTTTTGGAGAAACTACTTTTATATTCAAAAACTAATTTTTAAAAAAGCTTTATATTTCAAAAGTATTTTTTAAAAAAAATCATATTAAATCAATTTTCTCTAAAAATTCTTTTAAGTAGAAAAATACTTTCATAAAATTAGCCAAACGGATTCAAAAATATATTTTACATTTCAAAAGCTTCTTTTAACTTTTTAAAAATCATGTCATACAGACCCTAATTTCTTGAAGTGTCGCAACTACAATAACTTTTAGAGGAAGATGGCTTAACGTAACTTTCTCTTGAAACTCAAGTCTTTTACAAGAAGTTGAAGCCCTACAAAACAGTCATTTGGAAAGTACATGATAAATGAAAAAATAATGACTTACAACCATAAAAGGATGATGAGTTGTTGAGGTTAGTAGTTTTGATGGGGCAAGATGGTGCTGAGAGTGGAAGAACTGGCAAATTCTGGCAATTGCAAATTTCAATCATGTAGCCATCAGGATCATGGAAGAATATTTGATCAACTATGATTCCACCTTCTTTAACAACTGCTTTTACATATTCTATTTTCATTTCTTCCAATTTCTGAATAATTCGTTCCATGTCCGTGCATTGGAATGATATGTGATTGTCTTTTGGATTTATTTTCCCTTTCTTCTGTGGGATTTTCTCTGTTTCGAGTAAATGAATTCCAATTCCATGATTGAACAACCTGCAGCAAAAATCAGGTTTTCAGTAAATTAAAGGTTGAATCTCAACTTTAAGGGGCCCACCATCCCACCCCGGGACAAGAAGTTAATCGTGAGATGTGCCCCAACAAGTTAGAGATGTGCCCCCAACAAATTAGAGAACAAGATCTGCCTTGTATACTGGTGTCAACAAAAAATCTCAATTCATGTATCAGGAATCGAACCCATACATTACGACTGTCAGCAAAGTTGAGTATACCTCACCCTTGACAACAGACTTTCAATAGATTGATTATAGCTTGGGACATGCATGTGCGTCGGAGTTACAAGTATATTTCAATTTTTCTTAACAAAAAAGGATGCACGAAACATATAGCATACCAGGCTCCTTCAAAGTCGAACGAAGAGGGTCTTTTGATGAGGACGAACCCCAAAACTTCCTCGTAAAATTTAACAGATCTTCGGACGGATTTGCAAATAAACGAGACGTGATTTAAAGACAAATAAGGCAAATTATTTTCTTGGTTTGAAGATTCTAACACTTCAACAATTTCTCTCCCCATCTTGACTCTAATCTTTCTCTTTTCTCTCTTCAACTCACTCTTTCTTTGAGTGGCTATGAAAATGAGTAAATTGTTGTATATATAAGCAGAGTATGATATCCATTATGAGATGCGAAGGTAGTAGAACTGTAATTTATTTAATTTTTATATTATTTTATTTTGGAAAATAGTACATGTCAATCCAACGTGTAATAATGGAGTGAAGAATTGTAGTTCGATCTCATCAATGTCCACCTACCCGCTTGCCCCAATCTATATCACACTCAAACAAAACAATGACGTAAGAGCGGGTACAACTTGTAATAATTCATCCATATTTTCAACTTTTCATAACCAGACCTCGATTTTAATTTTTCTTTTTATTTCTTATCAACTTATATGTGCGTCTTCGTATGTATATAGGACATATATGCGTACCCCCGGGTTATAATTCAGTGATGCAAAGAATAAAATTGAGGCAATCTCAGCCTTGCTAGCAACGACAGTGTGAGAATTCGATTTCTGAAATATGGAATTGGATTCTTTGTGGACATTAGTGTGCGGGCAAGTTCTTATTCTTTGGCCTACTGAGATACATCCCGTGATTTACTTCCCTCACGATGTTCCAAGGACAGAACGTTGGGGGCCCTTAAAGTTGGGATTCAACCTTTTTTTCATATATGCGAACATGGATGGATTTCAACTAACTTAGTCGCTATTATTATTGACGAAGTTAATCAAAGTACGAAATTCGGTGAATTGGACCCTAGTCAAATCCTGTCATCATAATTGGACCAATCCACAATTGAACCGCTCGAGTTTTGCTCAAAATTGGTGAATCGACTAGTTTATACTAGACAATCTATTGCAAATTTTCAACAAGGTTTTCGAAAACTCACAAGTAATATAAATTTGTAATGATAAATATAAATGACCAAGTAATATGAAAAACATATAAATTAAATTTTATAGAGAAAATTTGAGAAGTTATATGTTTCAATTATTAGATGAATTCTTAATTTCTATTTTAACTTATAAACCTATAGTTATATTTACACCTTAAAAAAATAAATAAATAAATTGGACCCGTCAATTTAACTAGTGGGTTGTAAATTGGGTCATCAGCAAGCGGCCTGTGGCCCGGCCTAGCTCGTGGCTCAGAAAAACCGAGCCCCCAAAAAAAAAAAAAAAAAGAATTGCTGATTACTTTTATTGAATTTAAATTTAAACGGTTTGATTTTTTTGGTTATAAATATAATTAAATTTCTCAATTTCATATCAATTTTAACTTGTAATACGATGATTGTAGCCAATCCCAAGATTGGAAAAGCAAGGAAAGTTATAATTCGTAAAAATTGTATGAATGAAAACATTTTTTTTAAAAAAATCGTAAGAATTGTCACAAAAAAAAATAAAAAACTCATGAGCCGGCCCGACTCGGTAAAAGCCAAGCCGAAAGATTGGGCTGAACCTAGATTTTTGCCTGGCCAACAACCTACATTATTTTTAATTTTTTATTTCCCCAGGATATTCTAGATGCTGGAGGGGTAGTAGTACGAGCAAAGCACGGCCCCAATAGTACAACAAACCAAACAATGGGACTTTTCATTAATGAGAGAATAATAACACAATATTTGTTTATTTTTATTTCCAAATGTTTCTTCTCTCTTATGCCCTCATACTTATAAGTTAAACCAGTTAAAGGCAATTTTCATTGATTGATAATGAAAAGGTAGCAAAATCATAAATAATTTGAATTAGTCACTTGATCAAAGTTAAGATGACCCCATCTGGAAAAAAAAATTAGATCTTTCAATAAATGAAGCAAAGGACTACGAGCAATCTTAAATTTATTGAAAATAAAATCAACATAAAATCGTTTCTTGGTTATTTAAAAGATTGCTAATAATATAGGCTTACTAATTGCATCCAATTAGAGGAGGTTGTCCACCTGTATTTGAAGGGATAATTCTATATATACATTATGGTATTCATGGTGTGTGTGTGTATATATATATATATATATATAGGATCATGCTACATTCACACAATTATTTACACAATAGTTTACACACTCGACACTTGGTTGCCCCCAGCCCCTCCAATAGGGGGCAGCCAAGTGTCGAGTGTATAAAAAATTGTGTACAAATAGTTTTATCTCTATATATATATAGAGCATTCCATGATTGAAGGGTTGAAAAAATTGTTTTTCAACTCTCCAATGATGTTATGCCACTTATACATTATGAACATCCTTATAAACACCGTCATACACACGTAGTATAACCCTTAGTGAAGAAAGCTTATTAAAAATTGTGTATTCATTTCTTTCATGCCTACACTCTACATTTTTCTATGTTCTCTTTCTTCCTGTAATGACCAACATAAAAAAAACATGTATAAGATTAGTGGCTGAGATTCGACCCGACACCACTTGTCATAAATTCTTATCAACTATAATTTCGATTATTACGTTCTTCATTAATCTTTCATTAAAGTCAAAGATCCATACAAGTCCGTACAATTGTACTCATATTTCTTAATCTAGCATTTCTTGATAAACAAAAAACAGTCATACGCACAAAACATCAATAATTGAAGTATTATATTAAGAATCCCAATAATTGTGAGTAGAGGTGGCCCGCGTAGACATATCTGTAGGTTGAAGGCGATAGATCATAGAAGTGAAGATTATTTTTCACTTTTTTAATTAACTATTGTGCCGTTGAATTATTTTACCTTTTCTTTAATAATTATTTATGCACTTATTTTTGGAATGATATAATTAATTTTTTCATTGAGCAGAAGAAAGATTTATCATTAAGATATAATCTTTTTTTTTTTTTGAACGAGCATCCAAAAAGAGCAAGACAATAAGGAAAAACACATATTTTTTTTCCTTTCCCAACTCAAAATTTATTTTATTTCCTTATTTTCCTCAAAACTAGTTAATCATAAACTTCATATGCAAGTTCTATAAAATAATTTCATCTTTCTCTCTTCTACCAAATACATCATTCTTGTTTGAAGCTATTAATGATTTGAATGGAGCATGCGAAATTGGTAATCAAGTTTAATTCCTCATTTTCCATTCTCAAAAGCTATATTCAAATTTGATGTTTTAACCTGATGCATGATTTCAAACAGAGCTGTATTTTGAAGGTCGATATGCGTTGCGATGCATGTAAGAGGAAGACATTGGAAGTATTGAACTCCATTTGCAGTATCTTCAACACAATAGGAATTTTTCATAAATGAATAGTAGCAAGAGAATTCAATATAGAATTTATTTTTTTTCCGACTTGGTCGTAAAATTATTAGTTTATTTACGCCATTTTGCAAGGTGTGTATTCTGTGACCTTCAGCGCAAAAGAAGAGGTAACAAAAATATGGGGCGAGGTGGATCCGAATCTACTTTTGAGTGCCTTAGCAAGACCTGGACAACATGCAGAGATTGTATGGGCCAAACTCGACCATCCAAGAATCGATAGAGGTTACTATAATGACCATAATTCTTATAGGTACTCTAAATATGGTTCGATAGAAGACACCAATTGGCACCGGAGGGCATTGCCGGATTCATCCTACAACCAAAACTACTGCTATGATGCTACTCCGCTGCCTGCAGGTAGGTACGTTCCATCATATACAGCGCCGGAATATCCCTATGTTGAAGAACAATCACTGGGTTTTTGCAATATAATGTGACAGTTTATATAAAGGTTATTGGGAATGTTTTTCTTTTCAGTTTTTTGTACTGGATATGCCAGAATGGCCTTTACTTAATGTGCATGCCAAGATTTGAAGGGTAGTAGAGTAACTGTTTTTTATGAAGTATAATGACTTTTTCCGGATTCAGACAAAGCACGTTAAGCTAAAAATATTAAGCCTTTTAAGCGACTGACCTCGAACTTCGATTTCAGAATCAGTGTATTAAACTTTAGCCCTCTCGTGAATGCAAGTTGGGTACCTCTACTGGTCGACATGTTCAGCTTTAGCAGAGGAAATCTTCAAGCACTTGCTGAGGAACCATCACTTGCGTACGTCAAAGCAAATCCAGAATTCATTGATACCATAATTGTCTCCACAAGCTCCGCTTAGTGTTGTTCCTTCTTCATCCTCCTCGTCTTCCTCTTCTATTCTTTCTAACTCTTCTGTCATTGCAGACTTTTTAAGCCCCCTGAGCTTGGATTCAGGCTGTCGAGATTGCTATGAGAAGTTAAAAGGATAAAACTTCATAGACTATAGTAGAATTATATAAGAGAACAAGGTTAAAAGCATCTTTGGTTAAGATTAAAAAGCACTTATAAGTAAATAAATTATGAAATAAATAATATTTGTTATTGGTCAAAGTTGGAAGTACGTTGCCATTTGGCAATAAGGTAAGACTTAGTACCAACATAACTTTTTGTACTTCAAAGTAAGAAATCTGAACGTGTTTGGAACTAACTTTACTCCGACAATATTAGCCAAATATGCTGATGTAGAACCTGAATGCTACGTTATGGAAAATGATACTTACCATACTCTGCCTCGATTTGTTCTTGCAATGGTTATCCTGAACAGCAGCAGCCATGTCCTTTGCCTGCTTAAGAGCTCTAGCCACAACTTCAACTACAGTTGGATGATCATCGATAATCTCGAATAGCCTTTCCCTGTGAAAACCAATTTTCAACCAAGGTTGGAACGAAATATGGTTTAATAGGTTCTTTTATGATACATATAGACACATAATTTTATCATCCCGTACTCTTCCAACAATACTAGCAAGCTAACATCCAAAAACAGTCTTATATACCAACATCTAGTGGGATACTGATAAGAACCTGTTGCAGAGATACTCACTCCCCGAAATTAATGACTGCACTCAAGATAAAAACGGAACAAGATGCTATTAAATGGAATGCTGATTCTGGTTTCAATAACGTGGTACTACTGTAATTGCATAAACACTACTGGATGAAGATAACACACTTCCAGAAACAATAAGGAAAAGATAAACATAAATGGACATTCGAGAGGTCCACCACTCTCCCAAGTTACAACCCAATTTTTCCCCCTTAATATCTTCTACCTCATCTCTATTTATTAGTATTTTGTAACCAAATCTAACAGAATCTGTTACTATTAACTGCTTCTCAATTCTTCCGGGTCCTTCTAGAGGTTGATAGGATTCTATCAGATACACAAATCATCTTAGCAACTGTAGACACACACCCCCAAGGTTTACTACAATTACTTTAAATATGCCTGAGCAGCAGCAGTCATGTCATTTGCCTGCTTAAGGGCTATAGTCACAACTTCAACTACTATTGGATGATCATCGATCATCTTGAATAGCCTTTCCCAGTGAAAACCAATTTTCAACCAAGGGTGGAACGAAATATGGTTTAATAGGTTCTTTTATGATACATATGGACACATAATTTTATCATCCAGTACTCTTCCAACAATACTAGAAAGCTAACATCCAAAAACAGTCATATATACCAACATCTAGTGGGATACAAAAATCATCTTAATAACTGTAGAAACACACACCCAAGGTTTACTACAATTACTTGATATGTGCCTGGATAACATCCTTTTTTGATTGGGTATATTTTCAACTATTCCAGGAGCCCGTCAATTAGTTAGTTATAGACATATGCTAGTTATTGGTACATTTATGTGGGCTTTATGAATTCGTTCAAGCTCAGAATATCTTATCAAAATTTACCACAGCCATCAATTAGTTAAGCATAGCCAAAGTGTCTCATGAAAGTTGTAGATCAAAATCTGGAAATATTTGTTTCTACAAATATAATGCCACACCAAAATAGAAGTTCACTAGAAAGACACCAATCTAAAAAATATATTACCTACCACTCGTATGATGTAGCAGAGAAAGTGGTGTTGGCTTATTTGGAGAAATGGGACAATGTGAATGGGAAGGAGGTCAACCATCAACTGCATAGAAATTATCTGAATTCAAAATCCTCAGAATTGGTATTTATGATAGGTTATCCTCGTAAGGTAAGAAAAAGCAACCATATACTTAAAATGACAGCATGTAAAATATATTACTACAGAATTATTGAAGATCCACTAATGTCTGTCATAAAATGCTATTGTCAACTATATATTTTATTTTTTCCCAAAGCATATGTATAAATTTGACATGTGAGGATTTAACATTTTAGGAATCATATCTTTCTCTCACCAAAACAAATATCTAACATAAAAGAAAACGATAGTTGAGAAATATGTGGAACCCTAAGTTCAGGAGAAAGAGAAAACACAGAGGTCTTCAACTACACAGCAAACTTTAGAAAGGAAAAACAAAAACACAAAAAACTCTAAAATCACTACTTCTAGAATCATGCAGGTTATACATCCATCTTTTGACGTTTATCCCAATTTTCATAGATAAAATGAACAAAATACACATTGCACTAGATTTTCAGAAATATGTATGACTCTTAGAAGTTTATTCCGGCTTAATCTTTTGGAATATAATTTTCGATTATTCTACGCTGATATTCAGACTTTTAGAAGATTTTCTTTGCATTAGCACCATTCTCTAGTACTAAACTTGGTCAATGTCAGAACTTCCCCAC
>NC_036251.1:27471626-27476554 GCF_002742605.1 Olea europaea var. sylvestris
CAACATACACACCCTCACCCGGAAAGATTGTTACGGTTATCGGCCAGATGCAGCATAGTACTTAAATATTTGATACTCAACTTCGTTCTAATAAAAACTTTCTGAACAAAAGTAAAAGTTAATAATGATTGACCAATCTTCTTTCTATGAGGCAAATATAACAGCTATAAACATGACAATAACACTACAGGGGCAAAAATTATATCCAAGTGCTTTGTGTCATGTAATTGTCAACTCTAAGGCTTCTCTGCATGTTGTGCAAACAGTTGCCACCCGAGAATCTGTTCTGTGAAAGATTTGCAAAAGAGAATATTAAAATTACAGAACTTACCCTCAACATCCATGTGCCTTCGCCATCCATAATCAACTATATCCCGTTTGCAGCTTCCAGTGGTATATGATACATACTTGTTTTCCCCTTGTATGCTCTTTATAAGATGTCATGACAGGAATCAAAAGCCAACTCGAATCAGGAAAGTCCGTACTCTAATTTTATGGAATGTTGTATCCTACAACTCTAGCGATCCCAAGTCAATCAAAACCTTTCATGTATAAACCAAGAACTTACCAAGTAAACAAATCGTGCATGTCATATGGAAAAGGTTGCACATACGTAGTCTATCATTTGATCAAGGTAAAGCCCTGGTGAGCTGCTTAAAAATTTCAGAAGCTCGTTTCTTATAGAAGATGTGCTTTAAATTCAGCCTATAGTATGAACAAGTTATTGATATCTGTACCTTTTTATTGAACTCAGGCCCCATAATTCATTTTTTTGTCATCATAACTCAGCCTATTCTATCCAAAAACATCCTACAAATAAATCATAGTCATGTGCCAACATAAGCCCATGCTGTAGTTTTGCTTGTCATAATCTCCACCACAATCGCCGTAGTCACCACTAACACCACCACGATTTTCCATCACCGTCACTTCATCATTCTCCTACTCATCATTCTCATCATCAATACTATATCTATTGTCGTCTCCTTTCCTTCTCCCTCCTTTACTAAGAGAATTCCCCTTTTTACGTCCAACAAATCCAGATCTAATTGGTTTACCCCTTCTCAACACCCTGTTCATGAGATTAATATACTTGTACCTCATGCCCATTAAAGGATGCCTCTCAATTAACAGATTTTTCTTATATTTCTCCCTCAAAAATACAGTCTGCATCCTAATCTTATTTGACACATAAAAAATGCCAGGGAAATGCACCAAAGCCTTCTTAAACCTAAGGCGTGTGAATCCCAAAAACTCCCCCAGACGAAAAATATTTTCTCTCTCTGTCTTTTTCGACAATAGCAAGCTCAGCAACTCATGAATCACCCCCACTGCCCACTTCTCTGCCTGATCACTATTAGAAACCAGGTGAAATGCGTTCTCATAAGGCGAAATGTATGGCAAATTCTGCCAATCCTCCACCCATTCCATCACTCTCTTCTCCAAATCAAATCCTCTTGGTAAATTCATCAAGAACTTAACTCGACTTTTACTTTCACCCTCACTCTGTGCTCTCTTTTCCATAGCAGAAATAGCCAATTCTTTCCTCCAAGAAACCAAATCCAAAACAAGCACTACATTACCACTTGAATCCCGAAAACCCATATCAGAAATTTGAAAATACTCAGGAAATTCTGGCAATAATGTCAATAAATAATCATGAGGCAGACCTAAATCATACTTAAACAGATCAATTAAATCCAATGGAATCTTTAAACCTCGAGCGAGCATCAAAAGTTTTGCCAGCCTTTCTGCTACATCTTTCCGATAGTGCGATAAACGAAGCATCAACGTTTCCTCGTGATGAAGGGAGAGGGCTTTTGGGGTGAGCTTAACATGAGGAAGGGGCATGGTTTTGCCAGGGGGGAGGAACATTTTAAAAATGGACGGGTACTTTTCGATAAATTTTTGGGCTGTTGTAGGGAGGTGGAGATGGGGTTTCAGAGGGGAAACAGTGGAGAGGGGTATTGTTTGGAAGGGCTGTGAGATGATTAGGGTTTTCAGTAAGAGTAAGGGTTTAAGATTTTTTTCCTTTTCGATGGCAGTGTCAAGGTATGGATCGCGGACCCATTTGATTCTAGCATTTATAAAGGTGCGGATCAACTGGCGGTGACGGTGGTAGTGAGATGCGGCGGGGGTGAAGTGGAGGAGTGGTTGCATAGATGACAGCAGCAGTGGGGAAGATTTTTTTTTTCTCCGACGAATTAATTGGAGTGCTGTAACGGCTACGAAATTTCAAATAAAAAAAATATATATATATATTTATAGGAATGGATAATAGAAGATTAAGCCCTGTTTGATTACCATTATCATATTTGAGTACTCCTTTTCTTAAATACTCATTTTTAATGATATATTTATACAATAAAATATTTTACATATAAATTAAAAAAAATCTATATTTTAACCACACACTTTCTTAAAAAATACCATTCAAGACATTTTTATTTATTTTCATATATTGGCATCAAATATGGGCAAACTCTATCTGTTTTGTAACTTGGGTGTGAAAATGGGTAGAGCTATTACTCAAGCTCGTTTTGAAATAAGTCAACTTGTGAGGCTCACTAGTTGACTCATTTGAGCTCACAGGCATGAGCGAGAGACGTTCAACTCGTAGATCGATTCATTTTTTGGACTGATTTTATTAGTTTAAAAAAAAATGTTCGCTTTTAGACTTATTTTGTTAATTTATTTTTGAAAAAACATTTCAACTCATGAGCTGCTTGACTCGTTCATTTGGACTTGTGAGGCTTACGATCTTAGGTTCAAGTCCTTATTTTAGGCACAAGTCAAGCTCGTGATCATAAGTCCCTTGGCCTTTTTGACGTCAAAATTTATTAAAAATAGTTCATTAAACAAGTTGGAATTTCACATTCAACATCAAGGTGGCAGTCAGATCTATAATTTTGTTTTGTAAAATTATTAGTGAACTTACTATATAATTGTTGCTATTGAAATTTGAAGTGGCACCTTTCAATTCAACTTAACAGAACTTATAATAAAGAATTGATAAAGGTTGAATTCTTTGTGAGTTCGACGTAAAAGACAAGTACGAGTTCGATATACTTCAAAGAGTGAATTCTCATATCATACAAGGGAATGAATGCCCTTTTTATAGGCTACCAGTAGTAAATACATGCGTTGCACGTCTTATGTGCGAAATGAATGATATGCGTAATATTTTTAAAGTAAGGCAATTGCTAATGTTAAAAGAAAAAATAAAAATTGTTGAAGAATATACTTATAAATAAAAGTTTTATGAAAATTACATAAAGTGAAAATGTTAAATAAATTAAAATGTAATTATTTGTTTATGACGGCGACATCGACCAATTTTGTGGTACGGACAAACACGAAGAAAAATCAAATAAAAAGATATACATTTGATTAAATTTAAAATGTTTACGTATAAGTAAACTAAATCTACATAAATAAATTTCAAATTAAAAAATTACTCATTTTTTCTATACCATATACTTTTTTATGTAAAAAAATGTATATTATCTAAACATATTTTAAAAAATATATATATGTATTAATCATGCTTGTCATATTAATCCATTGTATTTAGTTTAAATTAGAAACCAAAGTTACATTTAAAATAGATATCGAAGTGAAAAATCTTAAACAAAAGTTTTCATTTTCTTTTGAATGAGATTAATGCAAATGAAAGAATAAAAATTCTTCATTTAAATGTACCGAGATAAAAATCATTTTCTTTTCTTTATATATTTATATATAATAAGTAACATGATTATCATTAATTTTTACGCTTATACAAAAATGAACATGAAATAAGAAATACCCAATACTATATTAATTATTTTTTAGAGCACATAACATTAATTTTTATTAATACTTAAAAAGTTGGATTTAGTGAAAATGTGTAATTGCGATGCAAAGCTTGTATTTAGTGTGTGGATATAAATATGGGAAGTGTAAGTAACTTCTAATTATTAAGAGTAGTTAGTAAGGTTTTTAAAATCGATGGATAATTTCTCTCATCATCGATTCTTTTCCTCCTAATTGTTGATCACATTTAAGCACTTTTTTCTTTTCAATTTATCATCCTTTGTATTTAAATAGTTATATTATCAAATATTAATTAATCAAACGTGAAATTTATAATTTTTGAATTAAATATTGACAATGTTATATAATGACAAAATGATAAATTGAACCTTTTTCATCCATCTCCACATTTTATTTTTATATATATTGTAATTAGAATATAATTATTTAAGTAGATGAATGTTGATTTTAAGTGAAGCTCACGTACACACACACACACACATATGTATATAATAACATTATAATATATTAAAAGTGGCATTAATGATAGATTAATTAAAATTTGAATTCATGTAATCTTCTTTTAAGTATAGAGTTCATTTTTCATATTGGCGTACTCTTAATTTTAGGTTAACTAAATTAAGTTTAATCACTTAAAATCAAACCTCGTCTACATATATAATCATATTAAAAATATAATAAATATTATTTTATACGAAAATTAATCTACCATTATATTAATGCAACCTTTAATATATTTTGTTATATAATAATAATAAAATTACATCCATATATGTGAGGTTAGATTTTAAGTGGTAAACTTAATTAAATAATTTAGGTTAAGTAATTAAACTTAATTTGATTAATGTAAAATTTTAAGTACTCCAATAAAACAATAAGTATTACACTTAATGAATATTAAATGAAGTTAAATTATATTAAATAGTGCTATATTAAATATATAAGGGTAGAATTGACATATAGCTAAAAATATAAGAGATTTTTATTAGGAGCATTAATTCAATTTATTCATCATGAAATTGAAAAATGGATATTGTTTAAGGAACTCGAATGCTGGCCTTAAATAACCATTTAAAGAAATTAAAAAATATTTTTTAATTTAATTAATAGCA
>NC_036251.1:27482319-27493327 GCF_002742605.1 Olea europaea var. sylvestris
CAACATACACACCCTCACCCGGAAAGATTGTTACGGTTATCGGCCAGATGCAGCATAGTACTTAAATATTTGATACTCAACTTCGTTCTAATAAAAACTTTCTGAACAAAAGTAAAAGTTAATAATGATTGACCAATCTTCTTTCTATGAGGCAAATATAACAGCTATAAACATGACAATAACACTACAGGGGCAAAAATTATATCCAAGTGCTTTGTGTCATGTAATTGTCAACTCTAAGGCTTCTCTGCATGTTGTGCAAACAGTTGCCACCCGAGAATCTGTTCTGTGAAAGATTTGCAAAAGAGAATATTAAAATTACAGAACTTACCCTCAACATCCATGTGCCTTCGCCATCCATAATCAACTATATCCCGTTTGCAGCTTCCAGTGGTATATGATACATACTTGTTTTCCCCTTGTATGCTCTTTATAAGATGTCATGACAGGAATCAAAAGCCAACTCGAATCAGGAAAGTCCGTACTCTAATTTTATGGAATGTTGTATCCTACAACTCTAGCGATCCCAAGTCAATCAAAACCTTTCATGTATAAACCAAGAACTTACCAAGTAAACAAATCGTGCATGTCATATGGAAAAGGTTGCACATACGTAGTCTATCATTTGATCAAGGTAAAGCCCTGGTGAGCTGCTTAAAAATTTCAGAAGCTCGTTTCTTATAGAAGATGTGCTTTAAATTCAGCCTATAGTATGAACAAGTTATTGATATCTGTACCTTTTTATTGAACTCAGGCCCCATAATTCATTTTTTTGTCATCATAACTCAGCTTATTCTATCCAAAAACATCCTACAAATAAATCATAGTCATGTGCCAACATAAGCCCATGCTGTAGTTTTGCTTGTCATAATCTCCACCACAATCGCCGTAGTCACCACTAACACCACCACGATTTTCCATCACCGTCACTTCATCATTCTCCTACTCATCATTCTCATCATCAATACTATATCTATTGTCGTCTCCTTTCCTTCTCCCTCCTTTACTAAGAGAATTCCCCTTTTTACGTCCAACAAATCCAGATCTAATTGGTTTACCCCTTCTCAACACCCTGTTCATGAGATTAATATACTTGTACCTCATGCCCATTAAAGGATGCCTCTCAATTAACAGATTTTTCTTATATTTCTCCCTCAAAAATACAGTCTGCATCCTAATCTTATTTGACACATAAAAAATGCCAGGGAAATGCACCAAAGCCTTCTTAAACCTAAGGCGTGTGAATCCCAAAAACTCCCCCAGACGAAAAATATTTTCTCTCTCTGTCTTTTTCGACAATAGCAAGCTCAGCAACTCATGAATCACCCCCACTGCCCACTTCTCTGCCTGATCACTATTAGAAACCAGATGAAATGCGTTCTCATAAGGCGAAATGTATGGCAAATTCTGCCAATCCTCCACCCATTCCATCACTCTCTTCTCCAAATCAAATCCTCTTGGTAAATTCATCAAGAACTTAACTCGACTTTTACTTTCACCCTCACTCTGCGCTCTCTTTTCCATTGCAGAAATAGCCAATTCTTTCCTCCAAGAAACCAATTCCAAACCAAGCACTACATTACCACTTGAATCCCGAAAACCCATATCAGAAATTTGAAAATACTCAGGAAATTCTGGCAATAATGTCAATAAATAATCATGAGGCAGACCTAAATCATACTTAAACAGATCAATTAAATCCAATGGAATCTTTAAACCTCGAGCGAGCATCAAAAGTTTTGCCAGCCTTTCTGCTACATCTTTCCGATAGTGCGATAAACGAAGCATCAACGTTTCCTCGTGATGAAGGGAGAGGGCTTTTGGGGTGAGCTTAACATGAGGAAGGGGCATGGTTTTGCCAGGGGGGAGGAACATTTTAAAAATGGACGGGTACTTTTCGATAAATTTTTGGGCTGTTGTAGGGAGGTGGAGATGGGGTTTCAGAGGGGAAACAGTGGAGAGGGGTATTGTTTGGAAGGGCTGTGAGATGATTAGGGTTTTCAGTAAGAGTAAGGGTTTAAGATTTTTTTCCTTTTCGATGGCAGTGTCAAGGTATGGATCGCGGACCCATTTGATTCTAGCATTTATAAAGGTGCGGATCAACTGGCGGTGACGGTGGTAGTGAGATGCGGCGGGGGTGAAGTGGAGGAGTGGTTGCATAGATGACAGCAGCAGTGGGGAAGATTTTTTTTTTCTCCGACGAATTAATTGGAGTGCTGTAACGGCTACGAAATTTCAAATAAAAAAAATATATATATATATTTATAGGAATGGATAATAGAAGATTAAGCCCTGTTTGATTACCATTATCATATTTGAGTACTCCTTTTCTTAAATACTCATTTTTAATGATATATTTATACAATAAAATATTTTACATATAAATTAAAAAAAAATCTATATTTTAACCACACACTTTCTTAAAAAATACCATTCAAGACATTTTTATTTATTTTCATATATTGGCATCAAATATGGGCAAACTCTATCTGTTTTGTAACTTGGGTGTGAAAATGGGTAGAGCTATTACTCAAGCTCGTTTTGAAATAAGTCAACTTGTGAGGCTCACTAGTTGACTCATTTGAGCTCACAGGCATGAGCGAGAGACGTTCAACTCGTAGATCGATTCATTTTTTGGACTGATTTTATTAGTTTAAAAAAAATGTTCGCTTTTAGACTTATTTTGTTAATTTATTTTTGAAAAAACATTTCAACTCATGAGCTGCTTGACTCGTTCATTTGGACTTGTGAGGCTTACGATCTTAGGTTCAAGTCCTTATTTTAGGCACAAGTCAAGCTCGTGATCATAAGTCCCTTGGCCTTTTTGACGTCAAAATTTATTAAAAATAGTTCATTAAACAAGTTGGAATTTCACATTCAACATCAAGGTGGCAGTCAGATCTATAATTTTGTTTTGTAAAATTATTAGTGAACTTACTATATAATTGTTGCTATTGAAATTTGAAGTGGCACCTTTCAATTCAACTTAACAGAACTTATAATAAAGAATTGATAAAGGTTGAATTCTTTGTGAGTTCGACGTAAAAGACAAGTACGAGTTCGATATACTTCAAAGAGTGAATTCTCATATCATACAAGGGAATGAATGCCCTTTTTATAGGCTACCAGTAGTAAATACATGCGTTGCACGTCTTATGTGCGAAATGAATGATATGCGTAATATTTTTAAAGTAAGGCAATTGCTAATGTTAAAAGAAAAAATAAAAATTGTTGAAGAATATACTTATAAATAAAAGTTTTATGAAAATTACATAAAGTGAAAATGTTAAATAAATTAAAATGTAATTATTTGTTTATGACGGCGACATCGACCAATTTTGTGGTACGAACAAACACGAAGAAAAATCAAATAAAAAGATATACATTTGATTAAATTTAAAATGTTTACGTATAAGTAAACTAAATCTACATAAATAAATTTCAAATTAAAAAATTACTCATTTTTTCTATACCATATACTTTTTTATGTAAAAAAATGTATATTATCTAAACATATTTTAAAAAATATATATATGTATTAATCATGCTTGTCATATTAATCCATTGTATTTAGTTTAAATTAGAAACCAAAGTTACATTTAAAATAGATATCGAAGTGAAAAATCTTAAACAAAAGTTTTCATTTTCTTTTGAATGAGATTAATGCAAATGAAAGAATAAAAATTCTTCATTTAAATGTACCGAGATAAAAATCATTTTCTTTTCTTTATATATTTATATATAATAAGTAACATGATTATCATTAATTTTTACGCTTATACAAAAATGAACATGAAATAAGAAATACCCAATACTATATTAATTATTTTTTAGAGCACATAACATTAATTTTTATTAATACTTAAAAAGTTGGATTTAGTGAAAATGTGTAATTGCGATGCAAAGCTTGTATTTAGTGTGTGGATATAAATATGGGAAGTGTAAGTAACTTCTAATTATTAAGAGTAGTTAGTAAGGTTTTTAAAATCAATGGATAATTTCTCTCATCATCGATTCTTTTCCTCCTAATTGTTGATCACATTTAAGCACTTTTTTCTTTTCAATTTATCATCCTTTGTATTTAAATAGTTATATTATCAAATATTAATTAATCAAACGTGAAATTTATAATTTTTGAATTAAATATTGACAATGTTATATAATGACAAAATGATAAATTGAACCTTTTTCATCCATCTCCACATTTTATTTTTATATATATTGTAATTAGAATATAATTATTTAAGTAGATGAATGTTGATTTTAAGTGAAGCTCACGTACACACACACACACACATATGTATATAATAACATTATAATATATTAAAAGTGGCATTAATGATAGATTAATTAAAATTTGAATTCATGTAATCTTCTTTTAAGTATAGAGTTCATTTTTCATATTGGCGTACTCTTAATTTTAGGTTAACTAAATTAAGTTTAATCACTTAAAATCAAACCTCGTCTACATATATAATCATATTAAAAATATAATAAATATTATTTTATACGAAAATTAATCTACCATTATATTAATGCAACCTTTAATATATTTTGTTATATAATAATAATAAAATTACATCCATATATGTGAGGTTAGATTTTAAGTGGTAAACTTAATTAAATAATTTAGGTTAAGTAATTAAACTTAATTTGATTAATGTAAAATTTTAAGTACTCCAATAAAACAATAAGTATTACACTTAATGAATATTAAATGAAATTAAATTATATTAAATGGTACTATATTAAATACATAAGGGTGGAATTGGTATATAGCTAAAAATATAAGATTTTTATTAAGAGCATTAATTCAATTTATTCAACATGAAATTGAAAAATTGATATTGTTTGAAGAACTCAAATGATTTAAATAACCATTCATAGAAATAAAAAAATATTTTTTAATTTAATTAATAGCAATACACTTAAATGGATATTAAATGAAGTTAAATTATATTAATGTTACTATATTAAATATATAAGGGTAGAATTGACATATAACTAACTATATAAGGATAAAATTAGTATTCAAAAGTTTCTCCTCAATCCACACTTTTAATATATTGTAGATAGATTATGACAAGACGAATTGCCCTAATGGTTGTTTGGGATGGTATTGCCAAGGGATAAATCACTGTGTTGGTGATGATGGTTTTTGGAGATTGCTATATGTATATCAAGCTTTATATGAAGGGTTACATAATAACATATGTCATTCTATCATTTATCAATTTAAAACACAATAAACTTCTTTCTTTCAATTTTTTTCCCCACGTCATTTTATGTAATTCTTTATATACCATTTATATACAAGTAGCATAATTCATAATTTTTTAATCTAATTTAATCACTTCATAAGTGTGTTCGACCTGAGCACTTTAAATCAACTTCCCTATTTGACCTAGCCATTCAAAACCATGCTCACCTAAATTCTTGAAACCACTCATGGGTTGATTTAGGTCAACATGGGAGTTTAATGCTCATCTCCTTAGCTAGACTTGATGGACATTGAATATTTTAAAATTTTGCTACTTATACATAAAAGAATGTACATAATGGTAATATAACATGATTTTGAGAGGAAATATTGGATAAAAAAGTTGATTGTGCTTATATAGAACCCTTGGATTGTCGACGTTCGAAAAAATTGTCATAACTTTCGCATATAGTGTCCGTTTTGGGCCCATGACCCTATTTCAGAAAGCTCACAATGATTTTGAATGAACTCATGGCAAATGATAGAGTATCATATGATATTATATAATTTACTATGTGAATCTTGATATACATGTAGCAAGATCGAAGATTTTATTGCCCAAATGATTTTTAATCTAAGCCGGTATTATACCTACTCAACCCTTTATTTTGTAAAAATTAAAATTAAAAATTTTAATCTAATTTCAACAACACATTTTGTGATATTCACAACTTTTAAACAATAAATTTTATCAAGTTTTATCAAAATATATTAAAATTTTGATTCTAATTCCCGTCAAACAACTACTTAATGAATGGCATCATCTAGCACTAGTCTAGATAATCACACTTAATATATTCAATTAAATGAATCATATGATTTATCTACATTAAAAGTGGGGATGGTGGAGAAACTTTTAAATACCAAATTTATCCCTACACATTGAACTATATGCTCACTATACCCTCAAAATTATAATACCAATTTAATTAGTATTTACCATTTGGCTTAGAATTAATACAATATACTCATTGAAATATTTAATTGATATTTATCATTTTGGATTGGAATTAGTAGGAGGAGTGAAACTAACATTCAATTATATAATAATAATAATAATAATAATAATAATAATAATAACTTACAATTTTTGTTTCCACCAATGAAATAATTTTTATTTTTCATCAACAAAAACCTTATTGATTTTCATGATTTACATTATAATTCATGCAATGAATTTTTATTTTTCATCAACAGAGCAATTTTTAATCTTCATACTTTACATCATAATTTATCCATTAAGTTATTATTTAATTGAGGTTACAATTTTAAAGGTTGCATTAATATATTATTGAGGACATTCAATGAATAAAAAAGAAATTATACACCGAAATTCAATGATTAACATTCAATTGATTTTTTATTTTTTTTGCTTTACAATTTTTAATTTCATCAACAAAGCCGTTATTACCAATTTAATTAATATTTATAAGTTGATTTAGAATTAATATAAGTGGTGAAATATTTAATTAATATTTATCATTATGGTCGGAATTAATATAAGGAATGAAATTGATATTTAATTATTAAAAATTATATACATAAATCAATGGAAGTTTAATGACTTATCATTCAATTGAGTATATTGTTCTTACAATTTTTATTTTTCATCAACAAAACCTTATTCATCTTCATGATTTACAGTATAATTAATCCATTGAGTTTTTATTTTTCATTAACAAAGCAATTTTTATTTTTCATCAACAAAGTCCTTATTAATTTTCATGATTTACATCATAATCCATCCATTAGGTTATTATTTAATTGAGGTTACAAAATTAAAAAGGTTGCATTAATGTATTAATGAGATAACAAACGTGCTAAAGGTTGCATTAATATATTCATTGGGACATTCGACCACTAAAAAAAATACATATTGCATACAAAGAAGTATTATTGTAATCATATCATTACATTTTTGTTTATTCAATATTTTCACATTATATACATAATTTCATAACAACTTATATATATAATATTCCCTTTAACAATATCAATTATCTCTATTATTTTTAAAAAAATAGTATTAGTAATTCAAAAATAATACATTTATCATTTATTGATACATAAGACCTTAACATTTAGCAATACTAAATAACATTACTCTTATTTAGTGCTTGTTTAGTAGAGATTTTGATAATTGATATTTTGATCGTTAGAGATAAAGTAGGTTTTACTTGTGAGAGAAGAATTCAAAAATGAAGGCTGTAATAGTGAAATAACGGTCAAAAAATTGATTTTAATTGACTTTTTATTTGTACCAAACAAGCTCTTAATAACATTTCTAAGAGATTCTTTATTTTTAAAAGCATATTCTATTATTTAGAGAGCGATTATAAGTTTAGAGAGTAAAAAATTTTGAAGTACTCAAACAAGTTTTTTATACTTAATACTTAATTTTACTACTTCCAAAAAAGATGTATTATCTTTCTTTATCTTTTATTTTGACTAGTTCTTCTCTGTATTATTATATTATTTTCTTATATTGAAGATTGAAATACTTTAAATGCATTTAATTATCGAGAATAAATTTGGCTCTCAAAATTCTCTAAATTAAAATGTTAATTTAGAGAGTCTTTTGAAGTATAATTTTAAGGATTGATTCCTTAAATTAGAGAACATTTAATATTTAAAAAGTCTCTAAAATATACTAAAGATGTGCCTTTTATGAATTGGTTTCTCCAATAAACGTGCCATATTATAAATTCGAATAATGCTATGGTGATCGTATTTTTTTGACATAACGTGTGATCGACACTCACAATGGGGGCTCACTTCTTTTTTGGACTTTTTATTCATGCGGGACTCACCGCGTGTGAAAGGATGTCAACCATTATGTCAAAAAATTCAGACAAAGTAGTTTAATCCTATAAATTCGTGAGTTGGTTCATCTATCTAGTCTCTACCTATTGACGACACATTATTTCCCATAACTCGCACATATTAATCATTCGTTTGGGCCACATTAATGTAAGAATGAAAATGAAAAATATAATTGTTACGGGTCCCACACAAGAGATAGAAAGTCAAATATGGTGATTTGACGTAATGAATAACTGTCATATTTTTCATTTTAATGGACAAATAATGAGAAACAAACATGGCTAAATTAAGATGGTTAAGAGAGAGAATCAAATTTGTCCTTCAATCAACTTTTGTGCTTAATTTACATTCAAGGCCCCTTGTTAAGATTCATCAAGAGATAATCGATGGGTCGAGGTATGACTTCTATTCTTTTAATATTGTGAAATCCATTGATTCTGAAATTTAGATCACACAATTAATATTTTTGTATAAATTATAGTTTAGAGGAAAATCCCAAGGCGGGGGAAAAAGTCTCTTGAATAATAATATCAAATTTTAGCCCTTGTTTTGAGCCCCATTTTTTCAACTAAAATGTATTTTAGATTAGTGTTTTGTTGAAAAATGTAAAAGATACGAAAAAAATTTGAGTTTGTGCATAAAATTATTTTATAGGAAAATATGTGGTTTCAAATCAGTTTTGAAAAATGAATATTATAAAAGTGGGAGTCGATTTACCAATTGTAGGATTTTAGATCAAATAGAATCGACATATCGGTATTAATTCAAATACTAAAAGTTTTCGTGTAATTCGAGTAAAGTCAATTGTACTCGAAAAAATCATATTGACTCTAAAATCTTAGTGACTTGGTCGGCAAAATATTCCAACCACATCTCCTTCTACATTTAAGTTACCTACACTACATTATGGTTGGACAAAACTTTTAAATCGAATTCGGGCTCGATTCGAACTGAATCGAATCGAACTTTTTTTTTTTAAATCAATTATCCGAATGAGTCTCTGAATCTAGAATTGATGGGTTCGATTCGGTTCTCGATTCTAGACTAAGAATCGAAGAGCCGAATCTCGCCAATTTTTTAATTCATTTATTTTAAATAAATCAAATTATTATTTTTAAATAAATTTGCTAACTAATTAATTTATCTCAAATTCAAAAATATAATTTTTTATTTCTAATTTTCAGTTCGAGTCTAATTTAATCAAATTGACCCAAGTTTTATCTAAATAGTTTATTTGATCGTAGTGTTGTTTCTACCATATTGGATGAATCAAATTAAAGCTCGACTACATTTCTCTTAGTTATTACGAATAGCTATCTCATTTCTTTTCATAATTTTAACAATCAAATTTATGAAAAACTCAACAAAGAGATACGCAAGAGACATATAAGATTGAAATACGTTATTTTGTAAGAGTTAATATTAAACATGTCGTTAGTTGAATTAATGAAATTTTGTAAATATTAAAAGGGTAATTAACAAAAAATGTCTCTACCTTTCAATGTTATTGTACAAAACGTTCCTACCTTTCATTTTTTAGCACTTTTACTCTTACTTTCACATTTTATTGCGAAAATCATTATTTTCATCAAACTTCTTGTGTAAAATGACAAATATATCCTCTATTTAAATAAAACACTAAAAAAGAAAAGAAAATTTAAAGAATAAATTGTAATTATACTCCCAAACTTTTTTAAAAAAGTGCAAATAAGTCCAAATAAATTATTAAAAGATAATTAGCACAAAACGTCCTTATTTTTCATTATTATTGTGCAAAACGTTCATACATTTCATTTTTTAACATTTTCACCCCTATTTCATATTTCATTGCGAAAATCCTTATTTTCGTTCATTTTGGACAATAATAATGAAATGTATGGACGTTTTGTGTTAATTACCCTTTTAATAATTTATTTTGACTCATTTGCACTTTTTAAAAAAAGTTTGGGAGTTTGATTGCAATTTATTCTTTAATTTTTCATTTCTTTTTTATTGTTTTGTGCCAAAAAATGAAAAGCGGGGACTTTTTGCACAAAAATATTGAAAGATAAAGACATTTTGTACTAATTACTCATATTAAAAAAATTTAATTATAATACGAAATCAAAAAATGAACGAAACGGAACCGAACTGAAACGAATGAAACCGAATCCAAATGGTTTCATAATTAAATTTGGATCCGACAATTCTACTTGCTAAATACTTAAAAATTTCGAGTTCGAAACGAACTACGTCCAACTCTACGCTACACACAAAAAGAATATGTTAAAATGCCAAGTCGTTGCCATGAAGATCAATATGACAATAGTATGCGAGCAATGATCAAGAAAAATGTGAAGATGAAACAAAATTTTAACTGGGTTGAAAAATATTGCATACTTTTGCTTCTTGGGCTGTTCGACAATCAGGAACAATTTAAAAACACTCTTAAAAAATTTATTAATTCCATACTTTTGATTTTTTTTTTAAACTCTCAAAACAGTTTTTTTTATTAAATTTTATTACAGTATAATTCGTAACACAATTGTCATTTTGTAAAAGTATGCCCCCGTTTGGCCCCCATTTTCATTTTCATTCTTTTTTTCTCTCTTATTTTCAACTACACAATCTTCTATAAAATAATATTACATGCAAATAAAAAAATTTTTATTCTTTTTAAACCACACATTTTTCAAAAAAATACAATACCAACCACTAAAATTTGGAAATAATGAGGTCCAAATGGGGGCTATATATTATTAACAATTCACCATCCGGTTCCACCACCACAACCGACGTTACTGCCAAAAAATACAGCATATTACATTTTGCGAAATTACGCTACACACTTTTTCACCACCACGTTTTCATCGATATCACCACCACCACTTATAATTCAGTGTACTATACACATGTTATCTCCTACCATCACCACTTGTAACACTC
>NC_036251.1:27495465-27496232 GCF_002742605.1 Olea europaea var. sylvestris
CTCAAACACTGAACCTTCCCATGCGGAACGTGTGGCCTTTCTTTAGATTTGGTTTTGTAAATATATTCTCTGCGTGCAAAGTATGAAACCTTCTATGAGCTACTTACCTATAGAGCATGAATTGGCGCGTGGTAGGCCTTTAAACTTATGTTCCTTCTTTTTAGCTGCCCTTTATAGAGGCATGGTTTTCCTTCAATTTCAACTGAAGAATGGTGCATCTCCCACTGGCAGTGGGCCCCTTTGGTTCACTCAACTGTGATTAAGAGCATACTTTCCACCACTTGGTGCTCCATCCATTTCTCTTCGTTCTGCTAGCTGCTATGGGCTAGCCATTGATCCACTGAATCCTGTAAATATGTCCAGTAGGGACATTTTTTTATTCTTTTATACCTTAAATTCGATTCCTTCCTTCTTTCATTTTCCTGCTCACTTGACTCCAGATTATGTGCAACCTCCATCCACTCTAGACAGTGCGAGTGCCTCTCTGCTTGTTTGGATTCAGTTTTTGATTGGGAGGGAATTGTTCCACGATATTTTAACTGGAACCAATGCCAAAGCTGGGGTTAAAATATATGCTCCCCAATTTTTTGCTCGCTAATTTGGTTTTGGCCAAACTTGACCTGTTCCTCCTTGCTACTTCAAAAATTTGACAGACCGTTTTCACACTATTAATAAAGCAGATGCACAAGCTATAGATGCTCACAACATTCTTTTGATGAGCAAATTTTCATTAGCCCCTTTCAATTCTAGCTGTGCCGTCCATCCTC
>NC_036251.1:27500589-27504574 GCF_002742605.1 Olea europaea var. sylvestris
AAAAGCCTTTTGATGCTCTTCTTTCCAGACGAATTCGTTCTGATTTTTCAGCTTTAAAAGTGACGAAAAAACTTTAGTCCGCCCTGCATAGTTAGAAATAAAGCGTCTTAAAAAATTTACTTGGCCTAGGAACCTTTGTAATTCTTTTTTATTGCTAGGTGGTTTGGCCTCTAAAATGGCATTCACTTTATTTTTATCAAGTTCAATCCCCTTTTGTGTACTAAGAAATCAAGGAAGTTTCCTACATTAACGCCAAATGCACATTTCAAGGGATTCAATTTTAGTTTATATTACTTCATTCACTCAAATGAACATCTCAATTGTTCAAAATGGTCATCTTGTTTAATGGATTTGACCATTATATCATCTACATACACCTCAACAGACTTGCCTATCATATCATGAAAAATCAAGTTCATTGTCCTTTGATAAGTCGCTCCTGCATTTTTCAGGCCAAAAGACATAACTATCCATTCAAAACATCCTAGAGATCTAGGGCACCTAAAGGCAGATTTGTGTATATTCTCCTCAACTATATAAATTTGATTGTATCCTGAATACCAATCCATGAAGGAATATATTATGTGTTCGGCAGTTGAGTCTACTAAAGAATCTACCGTAGGCATTGGATATTCATCTTTGGGTGTGGTTATGTTTAGCTTCCTAAGTCTACGCACACCTTTAATTTACCATTCTTTTTTAGCACTGACACGATATTGGACAACCACTCTACATATCTGGCTGTTCTAATAAAGTCTGCTTTTAATAATCGCTCTATTTCTTTCTTAATCTTAGGAAGTACATTAGGAGCAAAATGCCTAGGAGGTTGCTTATGAGGTTTAAAGTTTGGCTTGGTTGGCAATCTATGTTCCACCAAATCTTTATCTAAACCAAGCATATTGATCGGTATTAAATGGCACGCCGCAAGTGCACGGGTCACGATCAAGTAGTATAATGGACCTTTTAAGTCCCAGTCGATCCCTCAGATAGTGTTGTTTTCAATTACAGTGTATTTGTTTCAAATTAACGAAAAAGATACACACATTTAAAAGTTCGATTTTAAAAACTATAAAAAGGCGAAAACTCGATTTTGATTTAAAATACTTAAATAATACTTAAAAAGTGGAAATGTTTGATTTTAAAAGATGTTGGAATTTATGATTTCGCTTAACCCTTTTCAAGTCAATTATGCGTCGATGCAAATTACCAAAATATGTGGCTAGACCCGATTTTCCAAAATTAGTCAATAACCTCTATCGAGCGATATCAACCCTAATTGCTTGGCATTAACATATTTCTATGTCGTTCTAAACCAAACAACTGCATTCAATTTTTGTGAAAATAACTCAACGGGTCACATAGGGTAGGTATACATGTCTGGATATCTAAACGCGTATAGTCGAAACCATACAAACCTATGGTATTAATTATTTCGGTCCATTATGTGCAACTATTTTTCAATAATTACGCAACTACCAATTTTAGCTTTAACAGGGCTGTGATTTGATCTTTTGTGGATTTTCGAGTTACTATTGTTATGTGGGTTCACATAAGTTGGAAATCGGGTTTTATTTTTTATAATTTTATTTTCTAGTTAGAGAGAGAGAGAGAGAGAAAATAAAAATAAAATTAAAAAAAAAAAAAAAAAATAAAAGAAAAAAAATAAAGAAAAAGAGAGAGAGAGAGAGAGACCAAAAGAGATAGAGAGAAAAGTGAAAGAGTTGGGGAATTTTTTTTACCTACCAAGTTATATTAGTATATATATGGAATATGTATAAAAAATAATATATATATAAAAAAGATATTATTAGACACATAAATATCCTAAAAATATCTAGCATAAAATAAGGATAAAATATAATATTTATAAAAAAGATATTATTAGACACAATATAAATATCCTAAAAATATCTAGAATAAAATAAGGATAAAATAATAAAAATGTTGACCAAAAAATCTCGAAATTGCAGATCAGGTCCTTCAACTTTCATTTAGTGCAATTTGGTCCTCAAAATTTGACTTTTATTACATTTAAGCCCTTCCATAATTGCACTTCAAGTCCTTTTCCTTCTCTTTTCACTCGTTATACTTCTTTTCGGGGTTTTAGCCTACAAAAGTAACAATTACACAATTATAAATAGAAATCTACTCAATTTTATCAATAATAAAGTCCCAAAAAGTGCTAAATAAGTGTGTAAAAACACACTTATCACATGTGTTCATATTTTCAAGCAAAACAATCCTTATATTCCTTTAATAAAGCGATTAATTTATCACTAACCTCTTGATCGAGCATCTGACTGACGAATATTGGGCGATCTTCCCCTTCATTGCCAATATTCACTTTAATCAGAGGGTCTTGTGCTTAAGCGTATCCAGGCTTGGTGATCCTTATTACTTCATCGTCCATTTCCTTTATGGGCACTTCTTCTTCTAAGCAATCCACCTTGTTGACTTCTCGGCCAATACTTTGTTCGAACTCGAACACTGTCAATTTGTCTCCCAATGCTTTCAAGGCTGCTTCTTCTTTCGTCTTGTCTTTACATTCTGTATTGAAAGCCATTAATTTGACTTTGAAGGTCTGAACATCGGTCATTTGCCTTTGTTGTTTACAACTCATTTAAAACTCCTTGATTACTTTTTTGCCAATTACTGGCTCTTCCAGGGCCACTATGTTTGGTCTCATTTGACTGAACATTTCAGTGAGTGCATCTACTGAAAACGGCTCTTCGCTCTGTGCAACAATTTGAGTTTTTTCTCCATCTTGGACCACTCTGACAGGTCCGTAATTTCCTTCGTATATGAATCTTTCCACTGAGTTTGCTTCTGCGACAAAAGGTCTATGATCTGCCTGTACCACTTCTGCTTCACCCTTGTCATTCTAGAAAATCAGGTATTGATGGAGCGATGAAGGTATGTAGCAACTTTTGTGTATCCAATCCCCTCCTAATAACACATTGTAACTAGTAGGACCATCTATTACGAAGAAAACTGTGATCCTAGTAGTTGTCCCTACAGTTATGTCCAATGGCATAACCTCTTTAGCTGAAGTTGCTCCACCATTGAAATTTGTAAGGATGACTTCTGTTAGAATCACATCACTTTCTGTCTTCTGTCTTTGCAAATTTTCTCATCATCCTAGATGGAATGGTGTTTATAGTTGCTCCATTATCGATAAGTACTTTCGTCACAGGTATACCGTTAACTAAAGCCTTAACGTACAATGGTCTCAAGTGTTTAGTTAACTTCATGGCTGGTCTCTTAAAAATAACATTTTCGACAGCATCTATTTCCACTTCATGCTTGTTCTCTGTTGAATTATCCTTTTGTGATAAGTCAACGTGCAGTATGTCGCACTGAGCTTCCGCTTCCTGAATTTCCTTTTTATTATTTTCTAATACTTCTTCTTCGGTTACCCAACTTGTGGGAGGAGGCATTATTATTGGAGGTGATCCATACTTTTCAAAGCGAGGTACTCTCTTTTTCCTCTTGGGTGTCCCGTATAACACGTAATAATCGAAAGAACGCCCAGATGGTTCCCCCAACAAGTCCACTTCACGAACTCCCTCTCGATGTGGTTGCTTCAATAGAATATTGTGCGATACTCCTCTCTTTCTTCTTTCTGCTTCCAGATAAATTTTCTCTTCGATGTTCGTCATACCATCATCCTCTTCACCATTGTAGGCTCCTCTAGAAGTTTGGCTTTCTTCACATTCCAGCACACATGCTTCTTCCTCGTTATCCTCCCTCTCTTCTTCTTCTTTCTCTTTGTTCTTGAACTCATTTGTTAATAAATAGTTATTAGCCATGATAGGAGGTAATGTACTGAACTAAATAGTAAAGGGCTAATCTGGATCTTCTCCATCCCTTCTGTCTCGCTCAAACTTCGATCTTCCAGAAGAACTCTCTGACAATTCTTCCATCGATTCACCTGTACCAGTCTCCTCACTGTCTTCGAGAACATTTTGATTGGCCACCTCGAGTA
>NC_036251.1:27505983-27542815 GCF_002742605.1 Olea europaea var. sylvestris
TCCCTGACTTGCTGCTTCCTTATCAGATTTGTGAGGCATATTATTTCACCTTTTGTATCTTCAACACTAAGCACCAAGGTCCCATCGGGCGTGCCAAATTATTTCGCGCGGGTAGTCGCTAACAATTAAAAAAGGGATCAGACGATTGTGTAAGGAACAGACCTCTTGAGACGAAATCTCAAAAGGGGGTGTTTTATTGGCGATGACTTACAATTGGAAATAAACAGAATGCCTCCAAGGGGCGCAAACACACGAGTACTAAAAGAAGTGTTTAAATCTAAACTAAGGAATTAAAATTACATATTCTCTGTTTGAGAGTGTTTGATTCGGGGTCCTTTTCTCTATGTCTTCTCTTCCTTTTATATTCCCTTGATGATTTCTTCGTGACAAACCGCTTGGAAACTGCTTGATTGCTGTATAACTACCCACTTTCTTTATGATGGCTAACTTGTCGTGGAACTGCCGTCTCTAACTGTTGCTATTACTCTTTGTCATTCAACCGCCTTTAATTGGGCTCCTTGAATCGTGGAATGTGATAAGATCAGTCAATAACTGCTTCAATAACTGCTATTCTGAATAACCATAATGTTTTATGCTTGCTAAGATCCTGGGTGATTCGAAGGTTTGGGTGAGAACGGGGTTATCGCTCTGGATGACCGTAAGGTACTCCATTCGCTCAGATTCTGGGCGTCTTGCAAGCTTGAGCGATGATGTTACCGTGTTCGTGGGCTTCCACCGCATTCATCAATAATTCTGTTTGGACCTTTATCCTGGATTCCTCAATTGGGTTTCACTCTTTGGGTTATTTGATTTGGGCTGTACTTTTAGTGTGTCAACAGATAGATTTAGATTACATTTTCATGAACACGCACAGTAGCACTGTTTAAAAAAAAAACGTGAAGGATGGGGTAGGAGGAGGAGATCAATGATAGCAAGAATCGGAAGGTTGGGAGTCGGCAGCCAGTTGCTCGCATTACAAAAAGTGGGGAACAATATTTTCAACTTTTTTGATTGGTGAAAAATGACGAAGAATACATCCAACTTCAAATGATGGTCATATTGGAGATAACCGATGGGTCACGAGTGGTCCAATGATGGATTGGGATTTTAGATTTTCGAACCCTTTGCCCCTTGGATTCGAGTCCCTTTTCTTTTGCGTATGCCAAACCTTCTTCTTTTTCAGTGTTGACGTCGTGGGTGGTGGTGGTGGTGATTCTAGGGTGGTGGCGGGGCTCGAATCAATCAAGGAAATTGGATGGAGGGATTTTCCAGAGGCAACATGATGGGCAATACAACATAGGTTGTTCGAGGAGTAGATTTCTTGCTGTATCTAAGATCTTATAAAGGATAAGTCAATGGTATACGGCTCCTACATTGGAGGCACATTTTGTCTATAGAAGAGTTTGGGTTAAAATGTACTCCTATCCTTGTGTAACACCATGAGAGAGTCATCCATGGTTTTGAGGCCATCTTTTGTTTTCGGAATAAAATATGCCAATGAATTTTGTCTTTTGTTTTCTGAAGGGGTGATGTAATCTCAAATACACCAAAGCAATACTTCGGGCATCCTATTTCCAAGGCATATAGCAGGTAATCGCAACGAGTCTTTAAAGTATAAATTATTTTTATTTTTCCTGTTGAGTTATGATTTATACAATGAATTTTTTTTTTCTATTGATTGATCAAATTATCACTTTGACTATATTGTTATGGCCCTTGTTTGAGTCCCATTTTTCCACCAAAATATATTTTTCAACAGTGATTTGATACCATTTAAATCACACATTTTTCAATAAAATAATATTATACGCAAATCAAAAATATTTTCTTATTTTTTAACAATATATTTTTTATCAATACACTATTCAAAAATTCATTTTCTCCTTCAAAATGGGGCTCAGGCATAATATGTATTTGTTTTGAATATATAAAAAAAATATTAATTTAAGGCAACGATGGTGCCAAATGAAATGATTCCCGTCCGTTGCAACAAGATCGGAAATTACTAGAATTGGCAGGCCGCAGACCTTAGATATTCTTGACAATCGAACAGGCTACAGCCTTTTTCACCCCACTCCTTTGATCCCATGAGCAAACCATAATTTCCACCTCGTTGACGTGGCGATTCCATATTGGCTTCCCGCTTCCAAAGTCAAAGGACGACAGCCTCCCATTGGCAATTCCCATTGAACTAACTACCTAGGCCACCCCATCCCACCCCACGCGACCCCAACCGTCCAATTTAAAGCATTTTCGATTCACCAAAACTACATTCAAATTGAGTATCTGACAATGAATTGGGTAGATTCCATGGAGTTATTGGACGTTGATTCGCCGTATGAGTTATTGTTCAAAGCTGCTCTGTTGATACCAATTTCTCATTATTTATTCGGACTTTTGTTTGTTTTGATTGTATTTCTGTATAATTTTCTGGAAATGCACGTTCTTGGAGATCTATTCACCGGGTTCAGAGGACAACCAGTTACTTTGACTTTCAATTCTTCCTCTCAAGTCTACCAAGATATTGCTTCCCGGTGTAAAACTCTTCATGGAAGGTATAGAGGGGAAATAAATAAATTAAAAGTTATAGTTAACTTAACAATAGCGCAACTAGATTTTACTAGGTAAATTGCTTGTTTAGGGTTTTATTCCCTGTTTTTATTTCACGGATTTTATACTCTATCACTTTTCAAACGAATTTGTTTTTTAATTTTTATTATATTTGGGTGATTAAAAATAGGTATTTATCGACTCCATGGCTCTGCAGTCCTCATCTTCAGACTGGATTTTTACATTTTTTTGGAAGGCCACCTGTTGTCAACTATAAGAGGTGAGGTTTGATCTAATAACATTTATATGGACTGATTATTAACACTTTACACTCTTTTGAAACAAGAACAATCAGTGCGACAATGCAAATGGATTTTTTATTTATATATTGGTACATTTGAATTTCTGTATTTCTCGAGTAGCTTGGGACTAAAATACTTGCAAAGATCCATTGTTTCATGAAACGAAGTTTTTTGCTAGTACTGATTCTATGCAATGTCCAGACAGCTTTTTATAACCTCAGATGAAGGGACCATAGCTCTGGATTGGCTAACGAATGCTGAAGGTAAAGTGTCTTTCACTTTATTTTTCTTAACTGTGTTTTAATGTTTTTAACCTTGAACTATATCTCAATAAAATATTGTTTAGGTGAAGTTTTGATCATAAATGATGTTACATATCCTTGAAGAATTCATTGTAGTCCATGTTGTTTCGAGGACATATCTGCTATAACTTGTTTATCGACTTAATTGATATATATTTGTCATTTATGTAAAATTATTTGTTGCTGATTTTGTCCTTTTTATTTTTAGTTAAGAAACAAGCTACTCAACTAAATGATGCAGTTCAGATTGATGGTAAAGATCCAATCATGATTGTCGTTCCTGGCTTAACAAGTGATTCTGATTCTGCTGTAAGCTATCCATTGCTTTCAAACCATTCCATTTTTTTTTTTTTAATTTTTTTTTTGGTTGTCTTCTCTCAGTCAGTATATTATGTTTGTTGTTAACGTAATTTCTTCCTTTTCTTACAAATAAATGTGGTCGTATCCAAATGTTGCCACTCTTCCCCATCCCATCCCAGTTCACTTTTTCTTACCAGACATTAAACTTTCCTTCTGAAAGAGCTTGTAGTTGTCTTCATTGAAGGTCGTGCCATGACTCTTCCTCATGGAATTAAAGCAAATAAACTTTGAATAACTTAGGAAATGTTAGTGATCGAAGCGGTTTTATTGGTTAAGTTCTTCGTAAAAATGGTGCCAAACTCTAGAGATAGTTGATGATACTGGTTGAGAATCTTATTCCATATGTTTTAGAATATTGAACAAAAGTTCTTATTGTACCCATCTATGTATATGCATTCGTAAATGTAAGTATATCTTATCTTGTGTTGCTATAGCAACAGTAAAAAGGATTTGTTCTGTTAGTTCTCTCTTTGGAAGCATTCCATATAAAGTTAGTATGGAAATGTACTTTGTCAACTCATTATCATGCTGGCATGTGGCCAATTTCCAACTTTTTTTTTCCAAATATCCTTCTTTTGTGATTCTTAATTGTTGGCTGTAAAGGTCTATTTGAATTCTGCAATAGTGAGGTTCAAATGTGATTTTGAGATGACATGAAAAACAGGTCAAAAGGAAATCTCGTGATTTAGAAATGCACTGTGGATAACTCTCAATATTTTTTCTCCATTAATTTCTTTTTGATTGCTATAATACAAATAAGCATTAAATAGTCTTGTGCAGGTCTTTGTATTTTAGGACTTTTACTATCATCTTTTAGCTAGAAGACTTGCTTTTACTACTTTTTTCTCTTTAATGTACTATTATCTAGAAGACAAGAACTAGTTTTTGTACGAGGATATATTTTCTTGGAGATTTAGGCATTCATGATCAGTTAAAAGAAATAATGTTCTTTTGGCTTTTCAGTGTATTATAACCCAGAATTAGTCTGACTGTTTTTCTCTTCCTAATGTGTTTCGTGTTAAACAGTATGTCAAGCATTTGGTTTTCAAGATGGCTAAGAGTGGCTGGAATGTTGTTGTGAGCAATCATCGGGGCCTTGGGGGTGTATCAATAACTGTGAGTACGCTTTGCATGAATATTTCAATTGGAATTGATAGATTTGTTTCGGCAAGGGAGGGACTACTTTATATTATATTTATCTATTGTGATTAATTTTGATGGGTTTTGTTTTATATATATATATATATATATATATATATATATATAGAGTATCTAGTTGCAGGGCCAGACCTGAGGTGAGGCAGGTGAGGCCCTCACTTCAGACCCAAACTCAAAGGAGTGTCAAAATTCTGGACTTTTCCTTTCCTTTTTACCTTCATAGCTTACTGTTTTAGTTTTCATTTTCCTTTATGAAAGGTCATGAATTCAATCCCAATTTCCCCTCATGTCCTTTTCCTTTTTCTCTTCTCTTGGGAAATTTGTGCAATCAATCCCCAACTTTTATAGTCTCTGGCAAATTCATCCCCAATATTTAAAAATGACTTTTGAGTTTTCTGACCTTTTCTTCCATTTGCATATTTCGTCTTGTTTACAATAATTTGTCAACTTCTGCCTTAATTTTTTTCACTTTTAGAAAGATAAAGTTGAAAAATGCTATAAATAACACTTAACTTAATCGCTCGGGACCTAAATGTTTCCGTCACTTGTAATTATAAAATCTAGAAAAAGAATTACTCAAATTCTTTTACGCATAATTCTCATCAAAATATAGTTGAGTGGACAGTCATTTGCGAAGAAAATTGTGTAAAACTTTCAAAGAAGGATGGTTAGTTAATTAATAACTTGATTTTAAATGTATTTTTCTTACTTATAAGTCCAGAAAGGAAATTTTACTGGCTGTTTACTTTATTTTGTACTTATGTGCATTGATAACTTTGATATCCATTTATTTTAACAATCATTTTTGGTTTATTTAGTTTGTTTTAATCAAAACTTGATTTTTTTTTTTTAAAAAAAAAAAAATACAGTGTTGTCAATTTTTTGTGTGCCATATTTTATTCTATTTTATTACTGTTTATTCAAAATGATTACTTTTAGATTATACTGAACAAAGTTTTTAACTAAAGTAAGTAAATTTATTATTTTTCTTAAGCAGCTCCACCTCTGAGTAGAGCTACTAAATTACTAAATGTAACTTGTGGTAATGATCAAAATGTTGTCCAAATAAATAATGATTATAATATAAATTGCAATGCTAGTACCATTTAAATGATCATACGGTACATTTCCCTTCTTATTGTTTAATTATTATGTAACTATTTTGGATGTTACTTTTGTTTTTAGTGTTGAGTTTTAAGTTAATAGATTTGGTTCCATAAAACTTTTTTGAATGACAAAATTGAATGCATACTACTGTTTGGGACCCAACTGCTCAAATCTTGGACAACACGAAGAATCATGGTTCAACTGTTCGACAACATTAAAAAATAAAAAACTCTGCCCTCCATCTTTATCCATCCAAGGGATGGAAAGGTAGAATTTCCACAATAAATGCAAACCCCTTTGACATGATTTGAGGATACAAATTCTTGTTGTGCCCAAAAAATTTATTTTGGTTAGAATCATTAGCAGAAATAATAAAATGATTCTATTGATATATTCGAGTAATTTAGTTATGGGCTGTATCTAGTTATGATACTGTGATAGATGTTTAGTTTGAAGAAATTTATGGATCGAGTTGCACAAGAGGGGAAGAGAGGAGACAAGAAAGGGAGCCAGGGTGAAGGCCACCAAAACTCACCGTAATCATTCATTTAAGCTCCCGTTTGGCCTCCATTACATCTCATCAAAATTAATTAAATTTTTCTCTCTTCTATTTTCAACCACACAATCTTCAATTAAATAATATTACACGTAAATCGAAAACTTTTCATTCTTTTACAACCATCTATTTTTCATAAAAAACACTATTCTCCCCATTATAATGAAAATTAATGGGCCAAACGGGGGCTAAGGAGCACTACCTGGTAGAAACATAAAAAAATTTAGTGCTTGTTTGATAAAACTTTGAGTTTTATCAACTTTTCAATTGGTCGAACTTTAATTTTAATTACATATTTCATGGGATCCACAACTTTTATTAACTTTTCAATTATACATTTCAATCAACTTTATTAAAAACTGATAAAATCAAAAGCTTTATCAAACAACCCCTTAATTTGGAAGGTTCTTGCATTGCCAAGAACACATTCTGTTGCTTGATATTTTTTTAAAAAATTTTCGTGCATAGAAAATAGCATGTAGTTTGTTTTTAGTCCATGCTTTTATATTTTACATCTAAATATGTAATGATTAAATGTATTCATGCCACCAGTCTGATTGCCTCTACAATGCTGGATGGACAGAGGATGTACGTAAAGTGATTGACCACCTTCACTGTCTATACCCTGAAGCTCCTCTATATACTGTTGGGACAAGTATTGGTGCTAATATTCTGGTACCAGGGATTCCTCTGCTGTTTTAATTTCTTTCATGGGATTGAATGCACTTCTTTAAACAAGCAGCATTTTGTTATTAAATGGTTATACTTATTTCTTTCATAGAATTAAATCCACTTATTTAAACAAGCAGCATTTTGTTATTTACTTGTTACACTTAACTGTTATTCTCTACCATAATAAAAATATAAAGATATATTTTTTAACCAAAGCAAATTGCTGACAGGGGATAAATTACGGTAAGGAAGATTTAAGGAGTTGGACATGTTTTGCATTGAATAAAAGAGGCCCTTGTTCTTATGAGTGAGTATATCTGAGTAGAACAGGTTATAAGATCTAGGGATAGATCAAAACAAACATGGTTCGTTGTGACTCTTAAGTGTCTATTTGCATAAAATTTTCTAGTGAGCTAGCAATGAACTAAATGGAGTAGTGACAAAAGATTCATGTAGCCCACCCCCAAATAATTGTGAACAGAGCTTAGTTTGCTGTTGTATTGAAGTAAAGCCAATTGTATGCATAGTAGGGATTTCTCGTACAAGGAAGATTATCAGTTGTACAGGATCACATCTTGACACTTTAGACGTACTAAATACTTTTGAACTTTGGAACTAGGATACTCTGGATGGAGAATTAGTGCTTACTAGTAGGCTTTCACTCTACACCTCTAGCAAATAGGCTTGCAGGATACGTCATCCAACCTACGAGGTCCCTTGTTTCTAATTGTTCTCTTAGGTTCATTGCCTTGTGTGTCGTTGAAATAATTGGACTCTGTGGGTCCTTATGTATTAGTTGCCACTTTCTTGGATTGAACCTAATCCACCTTCCCAGCATTCTCACTTTCCCACATAATTGGGAACCTAAATCTGTTGTAACTTTTTTGTTCCTTTATCTATTACTAATTTTTCCATCTTAATTTCTTTGGCACTGATGCTCACCTGTAAATTTTTGAATACAACATTGGCTCAAAATAGGAATTAAACATTATGTTTCTTTTATTTATTTATTTTTTCTGTGTTTTTTTCATTGAGGATTCTTGTGATCTTACCATAAGGCATTCCAGGATGAGAAATGAAGATTATTAATTCCTCAGATATTGTTCTAAATGTAGTTGCTCATCTTTTCTATAAGCATTTGTTTGAATCCCACATTCTATAGAACATTCGTTCAATGAAGTCTTAAGTACACGTGCTGAATCTTTAATGAAGTTGTATAACACTCATTTCACATTTCGTGATTTTGTTCATGGAATTGAATTATAGGTTAAATATCTTGGTGAGGATGGAAGTAATGTCCCTCTTATTGGGGCTGCAGCTATCTGTTCTCCTTGGGACCTTTTGGTTAGTAGCTCTCAATCTATTCCCTGATGCATCATTAAATTGTATCAAAGAAATCGATTTTTGACTGGTGTAAATTTATAGTTCATAATTCCCAATTTACAAATTTGCTCTACTAGTCAATTAGTTGTGGCTCTATTTTCGTATCTTTTTCAGGATGCTTCAATTCATCGCTATATTTGATTGTCTTCATCTTTCTTTCCTTAGCTAAGTTCCTCGGTTTCATCATTTTGAATCTTTTGTTGTGTTGAAATCAGGATAGTTACCTACATCCTAATCGTAAGAGATGCACAACCTTTTTTGTATGGTAAAATTACAGGAAAGAGTTGTTAATGTTTGATGGTTCAACAAGAATGTGAAATTATCAAATTATAGACATTGCATATTGCTAAAATTTCTTTCCTTATTTTTGGTTCTTCTGTTTCACATTACAAAATTGTCTTGTTCACCTATTTAAATGTGAATTAAATTTATACTCGACTCCAAGCCTCCATTTGGCAAATTTATAAATAGGAATACTAGTGAATCCCATGAAATATGTGGATAATAAAGAGTAGTAGTTATGAATATGTGGTTGGAATTAATGTTTGATTTTAACTGAATTTGTAAATGGTATCCAAGCAAAGGCCAAGAATTTTCTTGGACTGATTGCTTACAGTGGGTTTTATCCTTTCTTGTTCTGTACTTATTATGTGTATCTTAGTGTGGGAGAAAGATTTGATGCTTTCGCTGGCTTCCTATCAGTTTTCTTGTAGAATTCACCATTTAGCTGCTCTGAATTGAAATCTCCTTTCTTCATTGTTTCCAGATATGTGACCGGTTCATTAACCGTAGACCTGTGCAGAAATTTTATGACAAAGCTCTAACCTTCGGCTTAAAAGGTTATGCGGATTTGTACGTCACATCTTCTTGCTAAATGTTTTATATGTACTTACCTATTCTGTCATCAGAAGTCTTACATATTTAGCAGATTGAGAAATTGTAGGGTCAGTAATATTCTGCATTTTCCTTAGTTCAGTCATTAGGTATCAACCTCGATTTGTTTTCAATATCTTCTAATGATTTAATCTGAATTTTTGTAGGCATCATGCTGTCCTTTCTCGTCTTGCAGATTGGGAAGGCATTAAAAAGGTGATCCCTGTTACTATTGATATCTCTTGCGAGTCAAGACTGTTTCTCTTTTAATAGACTAGAAAAATTCATAAATCACAATCAATCATGGTACTTGTACGATATTTTTTTATAATCTTGTTTGATAACACCCACTTGGCAACATCACATTCATCTATTTTAAAACCTGTTTTTGAATCAATGGTCCAGATTTTGACAACATCAATATTGTTAGCCACAATTGTCAACAACACTTGTATAAATAGCTTTATTCAATCACAATACATGAAATTCTAAAATTGGTTATAGTTGGTACTTAAAATTTCAAGTCTCAATGTTCAATTTCCGAACTAATTACCCTTCTTACATCCACTAAAGACATGACACAATTCTCGGCTGTTGCATGCTAAGCATGTTTGGGAAATGTTTATAAACAATTTAAATTATAATGCGTGGTGAATAAGTGAGTAGTGCTTGTCGGTCTCTCAAAATGGGTGGATAAAAAGTGGCTTGAGCGTTTATAATTAATTTATTACCATGCTATTTAGTTAACTTAACTAGCTTGATACACTGGATAGCATCAAGTATTTTGGGGGTAGGAGGATGGTGTTACAGAAAAAAGGGATTTAATAGTAATTTTAGCAAACATTATTGTCCTTGGACTTTTAGTAGACATAATGGTAAAAGGAGGCAATGTATATCCAACTTGCAAAATAGCACTAGGTGGTCTTTGAGGAAGATAGTGTAGACCAATGATTTAGTCCTGTGAATGAATGAAGGAAAAAATAAAAAAATACAAGATCACACTTTGCCAACACTGAATTAATTACTTCATTTCATGAAATCTCTCTCTTTTTGTTATATGGTCACCTTGTAATTTGAATTACGGTTATTACCAAATTCACAGGTACGTATTGTCTCGAAAGTTCAGAAAACATTCTACTATAAAGAAACAATGACCAGCCAAATAAATCAATATGAAGAAACCATTTATAGCCTTACCCCCAACCATCCATTCTATATTTCTAATAAGAAAATCCTGCATCAAGTATGAATTTTACTTGTCACGCGTATAATTTTGTAAGAACTTCTATATATATTGCTGCTGATATATCATTTGTGTTGAAGTGAATATAGATATATTTAGATATTGATGGTTATATTGATGTCACTTTTTGATATGATACAGTCACGTTCTGTCCGGGACTTTGACAATTATGCTACTCGTATTGTTGGTAAATATGAGGTAACAATCTTGGACCGGCGTCTTCTTTTTGCTTATCCTTAATCATTTAATATACTTGTTCTTTTTCCCAGACAGTGGATACATATTACAGGCGATGTAGCAGTTCTAGTCTTGTAGGAAATGTGATGGTCCCCCTTCTCTGCATCAGTACTATAGATGATCCAGTATGTACAAGTGAAGCAATTCCATGGGATGAGTGTCGGTATGTAGTCTGTGTTGTTCTTTTTAAGTGATTTCTGTGAATTTTCATTTTTAATCCTAGTAAGATTTAGGAAAAAAAGAAGAAGAAGACCAATATTAGCATTTTACGGTTGAAGATGGTAATTAAGGACGTCAAAAGGATACGTGTGATTAACAATCAAGCCACCTGTCTAGTTATGCATTTATTTTTTTGAATTTAAATTTAACTTACACTCATTTAAAGTTGGTCTAGCTGATGGGTTGTATTTGTTGGAAGAAAAGCAAGGACAACTAGATGGCATGGCTTGTTATCAAGAAATAATATGAATAAATTTTTCAATACTTAAGAATCTCTTGATTATATATAAATTTGATTAGAAAGTGTTTTGAGATGAAACAAATGGAATAGTAGACAAGAAATGAGGAATATCATTGTAAGCAAGATTTATTGCGACCTGAAGAAAACAATATATGGAGTTTATGATTAACATAGTGGATATATATCTACATGTGTGTAAAGATATTGACAATTAATTGCAAAAATGAAAAGAAATAAATAAGCATGAGATTTCTATAGATTCAAATGAAATACTGTTGAACCACACATACTATACCCAGTTTGTTATCATGAAGCTACTTCGAATAAAAGATCTTATGATCTCTAAGATTGTCCTTGCATTTGCTAAATCTAGATAGACTGGACAAAACAACTCTTGAATTTATGATAAAACACTTGGCTGCTAACCTGAACAATCTTTTTACCTGTCTTGATATGGAAATATGAAATATACTTTTAGTTAATTTATCTGTCATATTTGTAGGTTAAATAATAATATTGTTTTGGCCACAACACAGCACGGAGGACACCTAGGATTTTTTGAAGGGATAACTGCAAAAAGTGTCTGGTAAGACCTGTTTGCTCTTCGAAAAATGTAATTGGCATTTTAGGATTTCAGTGTTCAGAAAGTTTTATATACTTGTCTATAAATAGCTTTTGAGGAAAAATATTTGTGGAAGGTACTGAACATTTTTAGTGTTCATGGTGGTGGAGTTTTCTTTGGTATGAATGAAGGAAATGCTTTCATTTGGTTGAAGTATTGTTTGGGAGTACGTGCATATACATTACAATTGCTCGTTTTATGAACTGCTTCCATGCCCCTGTGTTAAAGTTACATAGTGTCTTAGCTCGTGTTTGACAACCATTTAAAAGAGTTTTTTTGGGGAAATGAGTTTTGGAATAATGATTTTTTGGAGAATCTATGATTAAAATGTAGGAAAATTTTTTGGATTTACGTGCAAAATATTTATATTGCGAGAACGTGATTGAAAATGAGTTTGAGAAAAAGAAGAATTTTGTTTTAATTGTTGTCAAATAGGGACTTAATATATATAATAAATAAGCTGTAGTTCTTGTGATTTTTCTTTGCTCAAGAAGCCTGTGTGTTGTTAATTTTCCTCTGTCACTTGCAGGTGGGTAAGAGCAGTTGATGAATTTTTTGGCGCTCTGCAGTCTAGTCCATTGTATCACAGGAAAAAGGAGGTTTGGAAACATTATTTGATTTTAAACATTTCATGAATCAGAAGTTCTATAGATTTATTTATTATCATTTTTTTTTGGTGGACACGGACTCGTGTACATACTGATACTGGTGTTGTTATATGGCGTCAAAATCATGTAATATTATGGTTTCGTCACTTGCAGGTGGGTAAGAGCAGTTGATGAATTTTTTGGCGCTCTGCAGTCTAGTCCATTGTATCACAGGAAAAAGGAGGTTTGGAAACATTATTTGATTTTAAACATTTCATGAATCAGTTCTATAGATTTATTTATTATTATTTTTTTTTGGTGGACACGGACTCGTGTACATACTGATACTGGTGTTGTTATATGGCGTCAAAATCATGTAATATTATGGTTTCTCGAACACAGATCATCCTGATAGGAAAGAAAATTGAGGTCATACAGGAAATTTGAGTGTCCCTGCATGTTAATTGTTATAAAGTAACCAGTTCAAAACAATGCAATAGAATAAATAATTTGTGCTTGTGAAATGTCTTGTACGATTAAACTAGTATTTGCACACATGAGATACAAATTTGAAGTGCTGACATTTCATAAAAATTTACAAAAAGGGAAGTTCTTAATGTAATAACTCATTAAAAATTGATGCAATAATCATCCGATTTGTATTACATATTTCTTTGGCTTACAGACACTATTTATTGTGAATCTCAATATTTGGGTACAGTTTGTTGTTCTTTCTTATTAAGACAACAGGGGATGGTACTTACACTTCTTACAGACTTTTTTTTACCAAGACTAAGAGAGTGGACATCTACCATGTAGTTTAATGTATTGTATGGCTTGTTTCTGTGCTAAGCAGATTGCAGTTCCCCAAATCAATCCTCAAGAGTCTTTGATTGATCAAGCTCCATATTTGAATGTTGAGGTAGACGGGCTGGTGACTGCAGTACGAAGTGAGCCAATAGCCGATGTGGGAGTTGAACACGAGGAGAATATCGATCAAAACAAGTCTGAAGATGCCATTCAATATGCAGAGGAAGTTAATCACAGAAATAGAGAGAGAGAAAATGAGAAAATTGAGCTTGTTGGCTACTCTGATATCACCAAACAAGATGCCAGTGGCATAACTACTCCGGTAAAGAAATGCTTAAACCAGATTTCGCGCCAGAACAGGAAATCGCTGTGGCTACTTGCTTACATTGCAATAATTATGACTTGGCCAGTTGTGGGTTCGGCCCCGCTATTGTTCTTAAAGAAAAAGTTTCAGAATTTTGTCTCCGGACCATCGCTTAGAAGATAGATGAACATTAAAATACTGTGAATCGTACTTGAATCTTTTACAATGTGCGGTGTAGTGGCTACCAACAAAGGTAAGTTCCTGTTTATTTATGAAAAGATAAAAGCGAATCAAAGAAAGTCTATATGATACACAAGAAAGAATGTTATACTATGTGACCGGGAATTTGTTCATGAAATGAACTATAACAATTTAGCTGTACTACTGTGCTAATCTGGAAATTGGTACTTTCTTCTGGTGAACTGTTCTTGATACGAAAGCATTCAGATAACTATGCATTTATTAGAAATCAGATTTACTACAGGTATAATTTTTCTTTTTCTTTTCGCCTGAGCTTTGACTGGTCGGCTTATGAAGCCGGAAAAAGTTACCGTCCCTTGTTCTTCTGAGCTAATATGGTGAATAATTTCATTAATATTTGACCATTAGCCGTAAACGTTGGTGCTTCAAAATGGACAAAATGAAGTATACATCTAGTTAAAGATTGTAAAATTCACATTTTAGACTAAAAAATTTAAAATAACTAGTCTTCAACATCATACGATGGGACCTCAATCTCACGATGAACTCAGTGACAGCCAATACAGGACCAAAAAAAAAAAAAAAAAAAAAAAAAAACCCCCTGACCTTTCAATCAATTCCATTCGATCTCATTCTTGCTTATTTCAAAATTGTCACAGCAGCAGCATAAGGCGTTTGTTAAAACAGACCCTACAATTTCAGCATATGGAACTAATGTTACATTGAAAAACCACACATCGTGGTAATGTTTAATGTCTACTGTTGTCAATGACTACGGTACACAAATCTAGTACAAGTTCTATCTTCCCTTGCTTGGAAAGAGAAGTGAATCAGAAGACATTCCAGAAAATGACAACTGATGACTCAAGGGATGACGTATCTGGGATATAAGATAACATAGGATCTAATTAGCTCGACTCATCTTGATTTTGGGCATGGCCTTCTTCATTTGGCGGGCACGCTCTTTAGCCTCTTTCTTGCGAAGAGCTTCAGCACTTAGCTTTGCCTCGGTCTCTTCCAACTTCTTTCTCTGCTCAGCCTTCTTTTTCTGCAAGGCTTCGTTCCTGGCGTTCTGAAGTTCCTTCTGAATCTCTTGAGCAATCTTTAATCGGGCTGCTTCTGTTTTAGATCGAGCCTGAGGTACATTGGTCAAATTTTAGAAAATCATGAATGATATTAAAATGCTGATATGTTTGTGTCGGTATAGTTGTACTCACGTGTGAGCTGAGCTTATATCGACCAATTAGATCAATGTAATAGGGGACAAGAGCAACCAATCGAGTCATGTCAGCCATGTGATTAGCATCTGGGAGAGCAAACTTGAACACCAGCATCTTCTTGTTTAAGCCCAAGTGTTTATCAGAAAAATGAATAGAGATGAAACCCTTTCCATATTTCTCAAATGGCTTCTCACCAAAGACCTGCATGAGTGCAAGGAAAAATTATATACTGCATGATCGTAGGGCACAAACACAAAAATCAAACTGGACCATACCATTGATTCCCAATTTTTAAGAAGACAACAGGAAATTAAGAGCATGTTTGGCTAATGTCTAAGACTTATTTACAAAAAGTCAACCAACTTTTTTATCCACATATTTTGTAGGACCCACAAGTACTATCTACTTATCCACTACTCATTTATGTATATTTATAAATTAAACAGATTATAAACTACTACCAAACATGCTTTTAATTGAACTCTGAGAAAGGTAGTGATTACAATGACACACATCTGAAGTAGCTGAGTGCCAAACACAAGAACATTATTATGCAAATATGTGATGCATTATTTAAGAAAACGGCATTCATTCCCACAAGCGAATTGATGCAATTCCATGTGCCCCCCCTCGAGATTGCAACTCTATCAGCAAATTATTTTTCACATCAGCTGAATACTGGAAGAGTGATAAGGTATAGCTGCCTGAAATCATACAGTTTGACCAGATTCCTATAGATTCGTGCAATTGTTTCAGTTCCACCAATACAGATTCGGGTTAATTCTATTCAATTCATTTTACATCCTTCTAACAGAGATGTTATAGCCACTTCTCTCAATTCTTTTAAGATGCATCCTAACCTTACTCTCGGACCACCACCAATCTTCTATATTCCAAAATCATATGATAGAGCCGTGAATCTATCCCCGAAAGGAAAAATAAGAAGGAAGAGATAAAGTATTACATTTTTGAGACCACCTGATGCATTCAGTTTTCCCCCCAAAAACAATCGCTTTCAAGCCTTCAACTTCCCTTACTCCAACAATAACACATGCAGTTCCTGCTAAACTTCATTTGCCCCACAGCAATATAGGTTCCCCCCACAAATGCCACGTCAGCAGCACTATAGACAATTCTTACAGACTTCAACTCAAGCCTACCAACGTGGATGCCACTTTTACTTGAGACTTAACATAGCCAAACAAACAACTCAAAGCATAAGATAAACACACATATATAACACAACCAAACGCTTTATAGTCTTCTCCTAGCTTATTTAATCATTCAAATTCCAATATCCTGTTGCTCTAATGTACTATAGTTTCATGTCCAGCTAGTTCAAACAGCTAATATACTTAAATGGTAAAGGCATATCAACATATACTTTAAGCAAAAATACCTAAAACAAGCAATCAAAATCAACATCCAAGTATTCTAAAGCACGAGGATATAAATACACACGTTATAATATCAAAATCAGATCAATGCATACCTGATCAAGCACAGCATCGGTGATCAAATCACCGGCAACCTCCTTGGATTCTGAGACCACCTGCAATTCCTCGGCCACCCACTTCCTCCCATTTGGAGGTGCCACTAGACCTGCAAAACGTTGCAAGTCACCAGCCTCCTTCTGCATTGTTTTTGCCAATTTCTTCCTAGCTAACGCAAAAACCACCTGATCCATAGCATCATCGTTCATGTACACCTCAAATGTAATCTCATCCTTACACGGCACCACCATGTTGTACAACCTCGAAATGAAATCATGCCTGCTCTTAAGCTCCATAGTTGCCAGCACTCCCGAGCAAAACCTCCTTCCGCTCGCATAAAACTTAAAAACATTCTGCCCCTCTTTCAACAACAGGGGAGAGTCCTCATTCTCGCCCACGCCCAACAAGCTAAAGTTCTTATCGAAAATAGAATCCTTGTTAGCAAACTTGCTCGCCCAGGCCAACGCCAAATTTTCATTCTCTTTCTTCCCTGTAAAATAATTGACCGTAAACATAATCAAGAACGAAACACATACAATCTCCACAGAATACGACGTCAGCTTTCTCGGAACCTCAACTTCCGGTACTTCCGATTTCTGAGGAGTCAAATCCGATTCCGATCCAGAGGCAGACACCGTAATTTCAGAAGTTTCAGGGGTTAAATGTTGAGGCACCCCCTCGAATTCATCCTCATCCCAGTAATCAAAAGCTGTAGAAGCAGACTTTGAGCTCGGATTCGGATCCGGATCCGATGATGGCGATTTAATTATGGGATCCGAATCGGAATCAGGAGGACCGTGGTGGGACTCGGAAGTGGGTTGTGAAAGAGAGAGGGGGGGAGGAGGAGTTGACCGAAGAGGAGGAACAACTGCATCGTTTGATTCATCAAGAACAAAATCTTCATCTTCATCGGCGTCGAACCCTTCGAAGTGGGATTGGGCGGTTGTGGGGGAGGCGGAGAGGCGGTGAACGAGGAGGGAGAAGAGGGAGAGAAGGGCAATTAGGTATAAAAGAGAGTCACCTCTTGGGAGGAAGAGAGAGAGTGGAGAGATGAGGAGAGATGAGGAAGAAGATCGCTTCGCCATTGTTGAATTCTTGATTGATTGATTGGCGTCTGGAAATGTTTCAGTAATGAGTATTGGGGGTGAAGTCTCCAAAGTGAAAAGAGAAAATGGAAAAATTTTCATAGAAGCCCCCCAGCTTCAATTTGTTTCGCCTTGACCTCTACATTTACCTTTGTCGTTCTATTGATGTTAGGGTATTTGGTATATAATGTGTACAATGTCAACGTGTAATATTTATTGAGATTAAAAGATAATATCATAGCTGTTATGTAAACATAGTAGTCTTGGATATATTAGTTTCCAACCTCTTACGTCGCATTTGCATTTTGCGTCATTCATCTTTACATTCATTTGACAATGAAATAACATATTTATCAAGAATTTATAGTGTCATAGGGCACAGAATTGAAAATCGACTTGTCTATTAGCTAATTTACAATCTAGTTATACTCATCTTATAGCGAATGTTCTTATAAGATCCATACCAATTTTTTATTCTATCATATAGATGGTTGTGAATCAAATTCCCTTGTGTTCTTTTCTTTCCATCTAAAACTAGACGCATTGTGGAAAGTAAGTGACCCAAGGGATGTTTAGCTCTTTTCTTTTTCTATTTTTCATTTAAAACGTAGGATATATTTGTCATTTCATTCGATTTTAGTGATTAAATTAGACAAAGGACGATTTGTTGCTAATTAATTGGCAGGTTGGGATGAATGGTGCCAATAAGATTGATCGAGGGCATCTCTTAACTATTTTTGAAAATGATATATGCAGCCCACTATTTACTTACTATTTTGCCTCTATTTGGGTTGGATAAAAATTAAACTTTTAGTAGATTCTGATACAAGTCTATAAAATATGCTGTAAAAAGTGTATAAAAATCGTGAGTTTTATAAAATGTGTGACTTAAAATGGGTTTGAAAAAAATGAGTTTTAAAAAATAATGGCCAAATATAGATTAAACAAGATCGACTATCGAATCCCACAGTAGGAAAGCGATAAACTAGTTTTTTTTGATGTTTTAGCACTTCTCGAGTAAATAATGCGGTTGATTCAAACTTGAATATCTCGGAAATAAAATCCCCACGTCACTGTTTAAAAAAAAAAAAAAAAGAAAGAAAAAAAGAAAAGAGAGAGACAATAAAATGTAATAGAATGCGACCCAGCTACTATGATTATGAATGCATTGGGACCATAGCTGCAAATTTCCCCAAGAAAAAATAATTAATTTGTTCCAAACGCGTCTCCTAACAAAAAATCAGTTACAGATTTTCTTTTAGGTGGGTGCTGTTTCCTCTTCTCCATGATTCAACCCCCAGTAGAGAAGAGTCTTCCCCAATCCTCTATCTCTCTCTACGATCTAAGATTTCTGAGAGTAAAGACAAAAATCCAACGTCGTTTCCCAGCTGGATCACTGTTTAAAAAAAAAAAAAAAAGAAAGAAAAAAAGAAAAGAGAGAGACAATAAAATGTAATAGAATGCGACCCAGCTACTATGATTATGAATGCATTGGGACCATAGCGGCAAATTTCCCCAAGAAAAAATAATTAATTTGTTCCAAACGCGTCTCCTAACAAAAAATCAGTTACAGATTTTCTTTTAGGTGGGTGCTGTTTCCTCTTCTCCATGATTCAACCCCCAGTAGAGGAGTCTTCCCCAATCCTCTATCTCTCTCTACGATCTAAGATTTCTGAGAGTAAAGACAAAAATCCAACGTCGTTTCCCAGCTGGGTCTTTATCATTTCCAGCTTACAATTCGGCCAAATTAACCGCAATTACACTTTATTCGCTTCCTCCACCGAGTCACCGACTATTGTAGATCTTCCATTTAACGATATCGAATTTCATCTTTAACTTTAAGATCCCCAAGACCCAGTAAATTTTACTGGGATCGAAGTTAAAACTTGCTTAAGACGAGGAAGGAACATATTTGTTTAACCCTGTTAGTGTGCAATGAGATTACAATAGTTGGGATTTTTTGGTTTTCGTTTTTTTTTTTGTGTACTGTAAAGATGGAGGCGTCGGAGGCGGGTGTCGCGGTGGATGCGGCATCGGGTTCGTATAAGGGGATGTCTTCTGATAATATAAAAGGATTAGTGATGGCTTTGTCTTCCAGTGCCTTTATAGGTGCCAGCTTCATTGTTAAGAAAAAGGGATTAAAGAAAGCAGGAGCTTCTGGCGTCAGGGCTGGTAACTTGTGCTTTCACACTTCATTTTTAGCTATATTCTATGTGTATTTTGACTTCAATTTTGGAAATGTTGACAGTTGAAGATGCGTATTTTTGCATACTAATATTTGGAGATGCAAATTGGATCTTGTTCTGAAAATGAAGTAGATGTATGGTTATGGGAGAAACGGTACTGCTACAATTGTGCTGTGATTGCAATAAACTGTTGAGACCTTGAGTCAATTTCTTGGAGGTTATGTTGAAATATGGGAAATAAATGTAAACTTGATCTGCAGGCAATTGCATTTGAGAAATGCTAGGAAAAAGTTAGCGGCCTAAGGACATTTCAATGCTATCTCATTACTGGAGATAATGCTAAAGTTATGGTCCCTGAAATAGCAGTGCTCTCTTTCTGAAGTTAACCTTCATTAGCTTTAAGAACTTTGGATAGGGATCATTTCACTACTACTTGTTTTCTTTCCTCCTTACACTTCGAGAATATGTTGATCAGTTGAAATAATAATCATAATTGCCTTGCTCAAGCAGATAATTGAATACCATGGGGGTCGTTGTAACCTAGCTTCAGGTGGATTTCAAAGTCTCAACTGTTGTGCAGTAACTGAGTAGGATTTCATCTAATAGTTTAATTATAGAATTTTTACAATGTTAGACTTGTTTTTAATCACAGGGAAATTTATAAAAAACAAGGGGATCTAGCCAAAAATAAAATAAAGTCCATCACTAATGTGGCAATCGGCCAGTTGTTGCTTCGAGTGCTTCAGGCAAAACTTCTCAATTAAAAAAGCAATCCATCACTGCCGTATTAATTGGTGAGAAGTTACTAAACAATTTCTTTCACCACTGACTTATGGATGCACGATTGGAAGTTGAAACACATGCCTAAGAAAATATAAGGACATATAATGCTTAAGTTAGAATGATAATTTTTTTATTAGAAGCTCGTATAATTTAGTATGCTCGGGGTGGCTTATAAGTGAGCATATAAGAATGAGAGAGAGAAGGTATGTGAATTGTGAGAGCATACCTTATCTCTGTCATACTTCTAAGTTTGCTTTAAGACGTGCTTAATTTTTTCATTGACTCACTTCACTTTTGTGATTATATATATGCTCTGACAATCCCTGTTGTGGGATATCTTCTTGATCAGTTTTTTATTTGGTTCTTTGGTTTTCTCAGGATGTTTTTTGGAATCTAGCCATTAACTTCTACTTTGTTTTTCTTTCTACAGGAGTTGGAGGGTATTCATATCTATATGAGCCGCTATGGTGGGTGGGTATGATAACAAGTGAGTAATTTTCTCTATTTATCACTGTATAGTCGAAGTAATTTGATCAAATCACCATTATTTTACCCACTTGAACATATTTTAAACAAGAAAAGAATCTATTATCCATAGAGGTAATCATAGATGACTTCTTCTTGGTTTCTCATTTCTACTTACTGGAACCAAAAGGAAAACCGAATGCGTTTGCCTGTTTGATCTACTTTATAGTAATATTTTTATGCTGCTTTTTATCCATCATGAGCTCTGTAAAATGTCATATACCATACACCAATTTGTTTCCCAACTCATTCATGCAAATGGAAGGACAGATGTCATATACCATACACCAATTTGTTTCCCAACTCATTCATGCAAATGGAAGGACAGATCCATTGTTCACTAACTCGTTCTCCATCTCATACATAGGATTAATTTTCATTATTTTCTCATCATGCTCTTGTTGAGTTCTTTCCTTCTTGTTGATATCTTCCATTTTCAGTTCACTATTTTTTTCCTCTTTCGTTCTTTCTTTAATATATTACATTTAGAATTGTCGCATAAAGTTTTTAGTTCCCTCCTTGTATTGCAATACAAGTTTCTTTTGGTGTAATTTTCTGAAACTTAAACCTCTCATGGTCATTTACTGTGCAACAGTGATTGTTGGAGAAATTGCCAATTTTGCTGCTTATGCATTTGCACCAGCCATTCTGGTTACCCCTCTTGGTGCACTCAGCATTATTATCAGGCATGATATTATGTCGGAGATCTTAACTAAATAATATGATACCTTGTTTTAGTACTGATCAATGTGAGTTTGTTGCAGTGCTGTACTTGCACACATTATTCTACGAGAGAAGCTACACATTTTTGGTGTTCTTGGTTGTGCTTTATGTGTTGTCGGTTCAACCACTATTGTTCTTCATGCTCCACAAGAGCGTGAAATTCAATCAGTCAAAGAAGTGTGGGACCTTGCTACTGAGCCAGGTGATTTGGTTTTGCACATCTCACTATGTGCTTCTGTTTTCACATTTGATCTACTGAGGTTAACAATTGTATCTCTCCTGCAGCATTTCTCTTTTATGCAACTCTGGTGATAGCAATTGCTGTTATTCTAATATACCACTATATCCCACAATATGGTCAAACTCATATAATGTTTTACATTGGTGTTTGCTCGCTATTTGGTTCATTATCGGTAGGTTGTGTTATTTTTTATAATATTTCTTCCTTGTTCAATCCCCCACCCAAAAGGAATTGGTTGTGGTTCTCTATGGCTTTAAAGTCATTGGAAATTCCCTGGCAGGTCATGAGTGTCAAAGCACTTGGAATTGCATTGAAGCTGACACTATCAGGAATGAATCAGCTAATATATCCGCAGACATGGGTCTTTGCTTTGATTGTCATTTCTTGCGTGCTTACCCAAATGAATTATTTGAATAAGGTGAAGAATAATTTTCTTTGTAAACAATTTCTTTCTCTACTTGTTCATGCGTAATGAGCTTTTAACTTGCAACTTCTATGTTTTGGAGGAAGTATTAAGTTGGTTCAAACATCTTATTGTCAAATCCCCTTTCTTTTGAAAAATCTAATGTCTGAACTCTTCAGTATCAAAGCAAGCATAGCTTCAATCTGACATGGCAATGAGTTTGCCATGTTAGATTGAGGGGGGAGAATCAATACACACTGGACAATTATATCCATTTCCCTCTTTCTCTTAAATTTGGAGTGTATGTATATTATGTAGTGACTAGTGACTGCTTTATTTCATTTAGTCTTCGGTTGCATAAATTTTGATTAGTATTGATGTAGCATCAAATTGTTTTGGATGGCTTATTTGTTGTTTATGTCCTTTTCAATTCTGATATCTGGTGAATTTTGAATGCAGGCTCTTGACACATTCAACACAGCTGTAGTTTCACCCATTTACTATGTTATGTTCACTTCTTTAACCATATTGGCAAGTGTGATCATGTTCAAGGTAATCCTTCTCCTGGTCCTTTTTTTTTTTTTTTATTTACTTGGATGGGTTCCATGAGTAAAGAATTTCAAAAGACAAAGTGCGCTCATTTTTTGCAAGATTGATCTAGGCTCTAAAACATTTGTTGCCAATTGTTAAAAATGGCTCAAAACTAGATAAAGTAGGTTGACATTTCCACCTCTTCAATGATGTGTCGGCAAAAACAAAGTGATTCTGATAATGGAGAACAGTCATCCCTTTTCTTCAAATACTTATTTGTCTATGTATGTTTTGGGGGTGGGGAATTGATAAATAATAAAAATCAGCCCATAACATCACCATTGCATTGTTGTCTTTATGTTAAGTCCCGGTCCCTTCTGATTCTTTGGCATAATTCACTACCTTGTATGTGGTTCTTTTCTAAACTTAACACTATTTCAGTGCACTTGACCTGGATGTTGGTTATTTAGGTTTGCTCTTGACTTGCATCTTGTATAATTTAAAGTTCAGTCCGGTTGCTAGCTATATGTGGAGGTAAACCAAGGAAAAGAAGAGAGTTGGGAAATTTCGAAGGTCTTAATTAAGATTGAAAATGTTCTTTTGTTTATATGGACAGGATTGGGACAGGCAGAACCCAACCCAGATTGTTACAGAAATGTGTGGATTTGTGACCATTCTTTCTGGAACTTTTCTTCTTCACAAGACAAAAGATATGGTTGATGGTAAGCGATGTACTCCTTCTTGTGGGCTTTATAGTTGTAGATTGTGCCTGTCCCATGACATGCCTTGGTGAATATTTTGATTCCCTCTGAATAAGAGCATGTTTGGCTTCGCTGAAATGTTAATGAAGTGGATTAATCTTTCTGCCAATTTTGACAAGAAGTGAGAAAAGCTGCTTTACTTTGAAAGTCTAATCCAAGTCCATTGAAACATGTGAAATTCTAAAATAAACGTTTTTACTTCTAACTAAACTTTTTAAGTTTAGCCTAACATGTTCTCCTTCATGGTTTGTTCTAAATATTGATTTGACTTTTTGTGATAAAAATTGTAATTTAGGTCCCACGACTATGGCTGCACGACTTCTGAAGCATGCTGATGAGGAAAATGGTATTGGTGAAGAAGGTATCCCTCTGAGGCGTCAGGAAAGCTTAAGAACGCCTTAATGTATTCCTTTTTATCTAATTTTTTTGTAGTTGACATCCCAAAGTGGTGGTTGTGCTGTTTGTGGAAGAGACGACACAAATGTGATATTGTGCAGTTGTATCACATACCCAATCAATAGCCAACAGGCCTTCAACACACAGTGGGAGGAGAGAATGAGTTTTTCCGTTTTTCTACCCTTTCCCTAGTCTGTAACTCTGTTATTCTCTACCAGTTAAGCTACTTAGACAAGGGTAGTCGTCTGGATTTAAAAACAGGTACTGCGTGTCAGCACCTATTTCGCTCCTCTTTTTTTTTTTTTTTTTTTAAGTCCAATGAATGCTTGACACGTGTTCCATGTTTTTAAATCCTGTCAAATGCCCTGTTTGTGTAGCAAAGTCCATTAAGAGAGACAATTTCTTCCTCTGGAACATGAATCTTCTTAAAACTCCGACCCGTTTTCTTCTCCCACAAATAGATCAACTCCAGCTGTGATATAATGTTGGTTGATGGCCGATGTAAAACGACACGATTGCATGCTCTTGGATCAGTCGTTTTTTGGGCATTTTGAAATTGCAGTAGTCACACATTGTGTGGCATATATGGGGTTGGTTTGTTTGAGTGTTATTTGGATGTGTCGATTAGATAGTCAGCTGATGGATTGCGACCGCTTCAAGGAATAGTGTAGTGATATCTTTTAGTTAGATAACTCTAATAATACACAATATTTAAGGTAAGTATGAGGTGGGCAAAATGGGCTTGAAGGTAAATTTAAAATGTTTCATGATGAAATGAAACCAGGGGTTTAATTATGAAAAGAAAATAAAAAGTTCACTACTAGGCAAAAGCTTGTCTATCCATGAGTGTTAACTAGGTAATTATTATATTTCTATTAAATGTTTGTCGTCGTTTATTTTGATAAAATTGTACTTGTTTTGCACTAGCAAATAATGGTTAGGTGTGATGGTAATCATTTATTAGAACGGAGCTAGTCTAATAGAAATTAACTGTATTTACTCTGATCCTCATTCTTCGAATTTGATCATTTGGAATTTGGGTTCTTCTACTTTATTTTTATTTAATATTAATATTTTCCCTTTTTTTTTAAAATTTTATATCATTCCTTAAGCTTCATAGGTTTGATCCTATATAACTTGACCTAATTTATCATTAAATGAATGGATTAAATGAATGGTATGATTGATTTTTCAAGGGCAGATAGAAATTGATACTTTCAATGATTATCTCCTCTCCTCGTGATCGAAATTGATCATAGAAGTTGGGTACTCCTCCTTGAGAGGACACTAAACTTCCCTATCTTGCTTGTTGGGGGACCGGTCTTTAAAGATTTAATTTATGTCCTTACGGTCCGAGGGAATCGCTCATATGGTAGGAGGTTGACTATGTCTGCAACTTCTCCTTATTAAGAAACTTGGTTGTGCACTATAATGATAATGAATAGATTGTACTTAAAAAGCGCTGATCCCAAATTGTCAAAGTAATATATCAAAAAGCAACAACTAGTGTGGAAGGGTCAAACTTGAAAAGATGATTTCTTATTTATTTCTCTCGTTCAAAACTGTGCACGAGACTTTCATCTCACACGGCTCCTAAATGATAGAAGATTGAACAAAAGCCATTGATAGAATGAAATGTACAACTTTTCAATCAAACATATTATCAACATTTAATAAAAAATTATTAAAATTTTAGTTTTTAACTGCACAATATGGGCAAAATATGGCAAATAGAAATAATAAAATAAAATTAGGACTAGAAAATTAAATTTATGATCTACTTTTCACGTGCTTGTTACAATCTACATTTTACAGGCACGCGTTGCAATGTAACTAGGAATTACAATGTAATCTATGGGATAATAATCAGGGAAAATTGTAGAAGCGGTTCTTAACCTTCTCAATTTTTCAGACTTTATCATAACCTTCATTTTGTGTCACCAACGATCCCAAACTTTTTATCAATATTAGTCTTTGCACGGATTGGGACATTTTGATGCTAATGTTAGTGTGTTCAATGTATAAGTATTGACGGGAGATATGTGCGTTGATTGAACAAAGACTATTATTTTTTAACAAGTTTAAAGTACTCAAAAGAAATAACACATAAACTGTGGTTATCTTCAAGGATTCAAGAGCACAACTGAAAGGAAGCAAATTTAAACACTATTGTTCAACAGACATCTAATCTTGAAAATGTCTCTAAAACCAAAAGTCACCAATGCTTTTAAACTGTTGGATTCAGAAATCAGATCTCGTCATACCAAAAAATAAAAATAAAATCCGAATTCAGGATGTTTAAGTCAATTTGCTACTTTAACGGACATCTCATAAGCTAACAAACATACCACAAGAATGAAGGGTAAATCATACCTTTAGCACGACCACCCAATTTTTGTTTGCTAGCAACCAAGCCATTTAGCATGGGTCTGGTTGAGCAATACCTTCTAGTCATCTTACCCATGGCTTGTAATTGTTCGCTTTATCACTAGATCCCACTTTTTGTTTGCTAGCAACCAAGCCATTTAGCATGGGTCTAGTTGAGCAATACCTTCTAGTCATCTTATCCATGGCTCGTAGTTGTTCGCTTTATCACCATATCTCACTTGTGCATCCAAATATCTTATCCGTACCATATACTCTGTAATAAAAAGTAAAGATTTATCGTTAGTTACCCATGTGACCTAAATGTGTTTATCCCTAATAAAAGAGATGTGAACTTACAAATGGCCATTTGTACCGAAAAATTTAGAAAAATCGATTAGGCATTGCACCAATGAAGCAATTTCATTAAAACAAATTTCTCAGCATTTCTTTATTTTGAAGTTTACGATGCTCACATTTAACGAGACATTTTTGATATTGTTAAATAGACTAACAAAGACTCCAACATTCTCACAATAGAATAATTTTCAAAACCTAACAAATCAAACTTTAATCTAGTTATTACAGAGTAGTATCGAGCAATAATTCATTAATTCTACAATTGTTAATGCCTAGAATTCCTACACACTCAAATACCTTAAAATCTTGCATACCAATTACTATATATACTGCCTCTAAACATAATTAATCCACTGTCTTTCAAGAATTGAGTAATCAAGGTGAACCATAACCAATTAATCATTTGAAACCCCCAAAAAACAAAGGAAATAAAATTACATTAAATTCAAATTCAAGAGCAATGAATCTTAAGTGAAGTTAATTTTTTTCCTCAACTTCTCTCATAATATCAACAATTGACTGAAAACAAAATACTAATAAACGATTTACCTTTTTTCTTCCTAAAAGCAGGTGAGAGGAAGGCATTGGATTCCATGGAAAATGTAGTGTTCTTAGATGTTGTAGTCGAAAATACTCTGCGGTGGTGGCGGTGGCTTGTCAGTCAACATTGTCAATTTTTTTGTCCGAAGATAATTGGTAAGGACAAATAAAGACAAGCTAGAACAATTTAAAAAAATTTCTTATCTTCTAAGATCTATTAAAAATACATTCACTCCTTATTTAAATTTATTTTTATACGTCTCCATCAAACTACTTGAAATTAGAAGACAAAATTTGATCACCTGTGAAAAACTAACAAGCTTTCAATAATAAATAGTTATGTACCCAGAAAGGCAAATAGTTAAAAAAAGTTGTACTTAGAGGTGTAAGTCTAACATCAGGGATCTATCCCACACAATATATATGAATTCACTTTTAGGCTGAAAGTAAGCTAACTTTTTTCCCTAACCCAAATTTGTACTTATTCCAAACTGTGAATGTACTAAATTAAGAATAGAAGCTAATATATTGTAAAAAGAAAATAATATACAAGAAATTAAGTTAAGGATAGAAATTAATAAGGAACTATGAATGTACTAAATTAATAAACTAAGAACAATAATAAACGAATTAACAAAGCAAAAATTATAGAAGTAACTTACATAGTCTGTTTTCTGTACAACATATGTAGTTATAAAATTTAAGATGCAAAAATCTAAGAGCTGGATTGATGTGTATTTGTGAGTATATATTATTATTGGGAAGACAAACATAAGTGGACGCTTAAGCTTTTTCATATTGACTTCATTGAGAAAGCAAGCACAAAAAAAAAAAAAAAAATTATTATTATAGAGTTTTTTAATTAAATTAAAATAATTAAAACTAAAAATAAATATTATATTATTTAGTTAGAATTGAAAAAATTACGTTTTATTATAAAACGAAAAGAATTAAAAAGAATTTTAAATTGAATAAAAATTATTTATAATATGAAGAAAAAAGATATTTGAAAATAAATTTCAAAAAATATATAATAAAAATAAAAATAAATAAAAGAAAGTTAAGAAAATTAAATAAAGAACATATATATTATTTAATTAAAATTGAAAAAATAAAGTTTTATCATAAAGAATTAAAAAAATTTAATTCAAAAAAATTTATTTATATGATGAGCAAAACAAATTAAAAAAAAAAAAAAGGACGGAGAATCTTTCCATAACACGGAGAGATTGGAGAGAATTCTCTCCATAACGGTGAGTTCTCTCGAACTCTCCATGCTATGGAGAGAATCTCTCCATTTTTTTAAAAATTTGTTTGGTTTTGGAGAGAATTCTCTCCATAACGGTGAGTTCTCTTGAGCTCTCCATGCTATGGAGAGAATCTCTCCATTTTTTTAAAAATTTGTTTGGTTTATCATATAATTATTTTTTTTCGATTTAAAATTCTTTTTAATTCTTTTCTCTTTATGATAAAATTTAATTTTTTCAATTTTAATTAAATAATGTTTATATATTCTATATTTAGTTTTCGTAATTTTCTTTTGTTTAATTTGTTTTCTTTTTATTATATATTTTTTTTAAAATTGTTTTAAAATTTCATTTTCTTCATATTATAAATAATTTTTTTCTATTTAAAATTCTTTTTGTTTTATGATAAAACGTAATTTAATTAAATAATATTTAATTTTAATTTTAATTATTCCAATATAATTAAAAAAAACTTTATAATAACATTTTTTTTTAATTTTTGCTTGCAATTTTTTTCTTTAATTTGTTAAATCATTTATCTTTTTATTAGTTTATTGGTATAGACAACACAAGTGGATACTTTAGTTTTTTCATATTGACTTCATTAGGAAAGCAAACACAAAAATGAAGAAGTTTTTATAGAGTGTTTTTTAATTAAATTGAAATAATTAAAATTAAAAATAAATATTATATTATTTAATTAGAATTGAAAAAAATTACGTTTTATTATAAACCGAAAAGAATTAAAAAGAATTTTAAATTGAATAAAAAATTATTTATAATATGAAGAAAAAAGATATTTGAAAATAATTTTCAAAAAATATATAATAAAAACAAAAAAAATTAAATAAAAGAAAGTTAAGAAAATGAAATAAAGAATATATAAATATTATTTAATTAAAATTGAAAAAATAAAGTTTTATCATAAAGAATTAAAAAAATTAATTCAAAAAATGTATTTATATGATGAGCAAAACAAATTTAAAAAAAAAAAAAGGACGGAGAATCTTTCCATAACACGGAGAGATTGGAGAGAATTCTCTCCATAACATGGTGAGTTCTCTCGAACTCTCCATGGTATGGAGAGAATCTCTCCATTTTTTTTAAAATTTGTTTGGTTTATCATATAAATATTTGTTTTCTATTTAAAATTCTTTTTAATTCTTTTCTCTTTATGATAAAAGTTAAATTTTTTTAATTTTAATTAAATAATGTTTATATATTCTATATTTAGTTTTAATAATTTTCTTTTGTTTAATTTGTTTTGTTTTGTTTTTATTATATATATATTTTTAAAATTGTTTTAAAATTTCATTTTCTTCATATTATAAATATTATTTTTCTATTTTAAATTCTTTTTGTTTTATGATAAAACGTAATTTAATTAAATAATATTTGTTTTTCATTTTAATTATTCCAATATAATTAAAAAACTTTATAATAACATTTTTTAAAATTTTTGCCTACAAATTTTTTTGTTCTTTAATTTGTTAAATTATTTAAATTTTTATTAGTATATTGGTGCAGACAACACAAGTGGATACTTTAATTTTTTTCATATCGACTTCATTAGGAAGGCAAACACAAAAATGAAGAAGTTTTTATTTAAATTGAAATAATTAAAATTAAAAATAAATATTATATTATTTAATTAGAATTGAAAAAATTACGTTTTATCATTAAACGAAAAGAATTAAAAAGAATTTTAAATTTAACAAAAATATTTATAATATGAAGAAAAAAGAAATTTGCAAATAATTTTCAAAAAATATATAGTAAAAACAAAACAAATTAAATAAAAGAAAGTTAAGAAAATTAAATAAAGAATATATAAATATTATTTAATTAAATTTGAAAAAAATTAAAAAGAATTTTAATTAAAAAAATATTTATATGATGACCAAAAGAAAAAAAAAATAATAATGGATGGAGAGTCTCTCCATAATACGGACAAAATCTCTCCGTGTTATGGAGAGAGTTGTTATGGAGAGAACACAGAGTTGTTCCATAACACAGAGAGTGCTCTCTATTTTTGTTTTGTTTTGTTTTTTTTTTTTTAAGTTTGTTTTGTTCATTATATAATTTTTGTTCATTTTAATTTTTTTTAATTCTTTTCTCTTTATGCTAAAACTTAATTTCTTTAATTTCAATTGAATAATATTTATATATTATTTATTTAGTTTTTATAACTTTCTTTTGTTTAATTTGTTTTGTTTTTAATATTTTTTTCTTGTTTTAAAATTTCTTTTTCTTCATATTATAAATATTTTTTTTCAATTTCAAATTCTTTTTGTTTTATGATAAAACATATTTTTTTTCAATTTTAATTAAATAAAAGTAGAAAGTAAATAAGTGGGGTAAACAGTACGAAACCAGTTTGGGAATAACGTGTGAAAACAAGTGTGACAAAAATGAACAGTGATCCGTAAACTCTCTCTTTAAGAGAAAGTAGATGTAGCTGGAGTCCAAATGGATGAAAAATATCTATTTGACCGTTAGTTGACCAAAAAAGTGGACTTTAACTAATTTTGACTAAATTGAAAGAGGTAAAATGATAAGTTTAAATTTATTACATTAAAAAAAAATAAACAAAAAATTAAAAAAATAAAAAACCGTTGTTTATCTCCTTCACTCCACTCATCCTCAGCCTACACCCAGCTAAAAATCAGCCACCAACGCTGCTCGGCAACGCCGTCGTTTATCTTCTTCCCCAACACCTATCCCTACCTTCATCTTCTTCGAATTCCCCAACACACCACCATCCTACGCCTAAAAACTTGGGAGCTGAAGAAACAGAGATGGTGAAGGGGGGGGGGGTTTGTGTACTGATTGCAAGGGTTGGTGGCACAAACGTTGACATTGCTGGAGGTGATGGTGTAGAAATGGGTTTTGGGTGTAAGGGGTGGTTTCTTTAATTTATAATTCCCTTTTGTTTATTGCTCCGAGCAAAGAATAACATAGCCTAAAATTAAATCTACCACGTACTAAGAATAACATAGTCTAAAATTAAATGAGTAAATTTACTTAGTTACTACTTGCTCACTCATCTTTCACGGGTTATTGAATACTCACTCATCTTTCCATATAGTTACTCATCCACCACTCGTCTCTTCAAATAATTGGGCGACTTTTGGGCAACTTTTCGACAACTTCCGACCACCAAGAATGTCGAATTTTGATACCGTTGGAAAGCTCACGATGTTTTCTTCAATTGCCATCTAAAATTTCCCTATAACTCCAAGGGATTCGATCAGAAAATTGCCTTAAAAGTCGCCCAAAAATTCTGAAAATCTGCCCAGATTTTCAAATTTTTTGAACGACTTTTAAGACAATTTTTCGGCAACTTCCAACCATCAAAACTGTCGGATTTTGATACCGTTGGAAAGCTCACAATGTCCTCTTCAATTACCACTGAAAATTTCTCCATAGCTCTTAAGGATTAGATCAGAATAAACCCACAAAGTTAGCATCCCGAAAAGGTGAAAATCTAGACAGAGTTCGGGACCCTCCTTTTGTGGCAACAGGAGAAAGCCCCCATATATCAGAATGAATTAAATCAAATGGAGAAGAAGAAACATAAATACTTCGATTAAAAGGTAAAGCTGAAAATTTTGCCAGTTTGCATCCGCTACAATCAGAAATATCACAAAGGTGTAAATTTCCTAAAACCCCTGTAGAAGCTAAAAATCTCAAACGAAACGATGAAACATGACCTAGACGAGAATGCCATAAATAAAAACTAGAAGAAGAAGGACTCAAACGAAACGAAGACAAATCAACACTAATAGCGGCAGCAGCAACTGACACTTTTAGCTCATCCAAAATATATAGTCCACCCTTCCTACAGCCTGTCCCAATCAACTTCTGAGACTGCAGATCCTGCACATAACAAGAAGAAGAGGAAAATGTGACTAAATTACTAGAATCACATAATTGACCAACAGAAGCAAGATTTAATGTGAGATTCGGAATATGATAAACATTAGGGAGGGACAAGTGAGGTGTGACAACAGAACCAACACCTGCTAATGGCATAGGAGTGCCATCAGCAGTCATGACAGCAATAGAGGACGAAGGGCACACAGAAACAAAAGATGAAGAATTTGGAGACATATGATGTGAAGCACCAGAATCCAAGACCCATACAGAATGTGACATACCTGAAGAACTATGAGGCAACTGACCTATGGAAGAAGCAGACATAGCTTGAGGTTGTAAGGAGAGAAACTTCTGAAATTGCTCAGCCAAAGTACTAGGATCAGTGATAGGATCTGATGAAGCTACTGCCGCAGTATTAGATTGTGGTGGTCTATGAGCATTAGATCGTGATTGGTTGCCAGGCTTCCAAGCTTGAGATTGCTGCTGTAATTGATTCGACTGTCTCAACTTAGGACACTGAGCCTTCCAATGACCTTTATGGTTACAGAAACTGCACTTGTCAAAGGCAACCCTTGTGTAAGGCTTATTTTGATTATTAGAGGATGGCTTAGAAGACACTGCTAATACAGAAGGCTCAGAAGCAGAAAGAATTCCATTTTCAGCATAAGACTTAAGACATTCTTCAGCCAATAACTCACTGACAACTGAGTCAACAGAAGGAAGTGGAGAACGATGCAAAATTGAACCTCTGAGTCCTTCAAAATCACTGCGAAGTGCCGTTAAAAATTGTATCAACCGTTGCTGCTCTCTATGAGTAATATAGGCAGCACATGCCTTTAATTCTGTCGATTCTGTAAGAGCCAATTGATCCCAAAGATCTGTTATGTCATAGCAGAATAAAATTCCTGAATACTCATATTATTCTGATGAAGAGTTCGTATATCATTCTCCAATTGATACTGCTTTGCAAAATTTGACTGAGTGAATAATCTTTGCAGATGATCACAAACCTCCTTTGCTGTCTCATACTTCGCCAACTCTCTACCTATGGAATGCTCTACAGAGTTGTTAATCCAAGTAATAATTTTTGAATTGTTTGTTTCCCAGGCATCTATCAAAGCAGCATAACCCTCATTGGTATTCTCAGGTTTCACAGAAGTTCCACTAATGAATCCCCACATCTTTTTACCCTTAAGAAAATTTCTCATCACGTAACTCCAATACGAATAATTCTTTCCATTCAACCTCACACTCACAGACTGAAGGGAATCGTCTCTTTCAGTAGCCATAATAAAAAAAAATAACAGATTGCAGAAATCGTCTCTTTCTGCGAAAGCTGTGTTTGAGATTAAGTTTTGTCCCATGAAATTTGGCTCTGATACCATGTTAAACAATCCAGAGAAAATAAAGAAGAAAAAGGAGGAGGTTAGGGTTTCATTGATACTACATTAATTAATTGAATGCTAAAAGATAGTTTAACCTAAATACAAAGAGAATATATATAGGCTAAACAAAGAAACTAAAAAGGACTATTCTACCCTTAATAAATAATAAATAATTCTATATTTCTTAACAAGGAGAGCTTGCCATCCGTACAGGCCAGTGTTTTCTCTTGAATGGCTTCTTTCTCTTGGGAAGGTCAGCTCCTATTCCCTTGATCCCTGTTCTAAAAAGCGGGCTAGCCAAGCTTCAAGCTTTTACGAGCCTATATATGGGCGTAGGTAACCCTATGATAAAACGTGCACCCTCTTTAGAACACTGTCTGTATATATGCACCATTTTCTTTAAGAAGTGGAAGGATTTAGTTTATGATTAATTATACGAGGATCAAACTTTGTGCGGTATCTTTATTCTGAGATCATTTATCATTCGTACACTACAATGGATATTGCCGGATGGATGCCCGCATATTAGCCAACAAGATGCTCATTTGTGGGTATTTTCAGATTCTATCCCTTCTTACGATTTGGACTCGCTCAACTCTTCTATGTGAGTACAGCTTTCAGCATCTTAGTGGTTTATATGTGACCTATTAAGCTTTGGCAGAGTGAACAAAAATGTGCAACATAAGTTTGTTAAAGTTGTCCTTGAATTGTGCAAATCCATTGGGATGTTGATGGAACGGGTTCTAACATCCAGAGTGCAAACCTTCGGATGGTCATGTTAACTATTATACCTTTGGAACAACACGTAAATAATAAACAATTATGGAAAAAAGAATAAGAAATAAAAGCCACGATGCTAAGAATCTCTCAGACAGATTTGTGCCGAATGCATTTGATTATGAGTCTTAAGTTCTCTACAATCAAGTAATTTGGCAACTTTGCATCATGTGAAAATCGGCTTAGTTTATTTTCTAGAATGCATGGACTAAATAGCAGCTGTGGAAACGTCTTTTTGCACTGGATTTTTCCATAAGCAGTAATTGGAAGGTAGGGGGGAACATATGATAAAACCAACAAAGGTGAAGTGAATCCCTTCCGGTTACTGAAATGCGAAAAAGAGATAATGCATGATATTAAGTAAATATTTACTCACATGCTGCCATGGAATTATATTTTAGAGCTATGCTATAATATTCATTCCTCATTTTGATAGATTTTGTAATTGATTTCCTCCGGGATTTTCTTACTAATGCAAGTTCTTTATTGAGCTGTTTATTGGGATTTTCTCCCATGTTTTTCTGGCTATAACTATCTATTCTCGAATATTATTTTTTACTTTTCGAGGATTTGTCCATTTTCTGTTTGATAAAGTCTATTTCTCTTTCTGTTTATATCTATATATCTGATTATCAATCTTTTAATTATTTAATATGCTGCATGTGGAATTTTAAAATGTTTTAATGAGCTCGTACAACATTGTTTACAGGTATTCTGGTTTTACCCTTTGTCCATATTCAGCTTTATTTTAAACACCATTTGGTATTGCCTTTTCCTTTCTCCTGAGCTTATTTTGTTTGTGTATGTAGGGTATTTTGACCTAAAACCGAGATCAACACAAACAAAACAAACGCACAGTGCAAGAAAAGTAAAGAACATAGCAATAATGTTCACCCAGTTCGGCCCAAACGGCTTAATTTGGGGGGCTCAAGGTCAGCCCAATCCACTAGTGTAATTCTACCTCCCAGAGAGAGTAAAGTACAGAGAGCCAACGAAAACAACCAGATCAATCATCAATCCAAACGGATCTCGAATCTGGACACAGAAAGTCTCCTTCCTCAAAAATGGCCACTAACTCAAATTACAATAGATCGCCTACACAACGGGCCTATCAGTTACTGTAGCACAATTGATTTACAAGAATCACACAAGGAGTAATACTTTCCAGATTCAAAAGCCAAGAAGAAAGAAGAAGAAAATTTTCAAAGTAGAGAGAGAGAAAAACGAGAGACCAAAAGGCAGTAAACTGAAGGTCTCACCAACCACCGAAGACACTAGAACCCAAGAGATAATAATCTTGTTTGATCTCCACTTAAATGGCCAAAAGAAACACAAGATCCAAGTAACAAGGAAAGGACGAGTCAGAAGCTGCCACGTAACATCCATTAACTTAAGTGCCAACATGTCGAGAATAGCCTCACATAAGTTGCAATTTAGAGAAACACGTTTTCTTCATCAGCGTATTATTGATCTCACCAACCACCGAAGACACTAGAACCCAAGAGATAATAATCTTGTTTGATCTCCACTTAAATGGCCAAAAGAAACACAAGATCCAAGTAACAAGGAAAGGACGAGTCAGAAGCTGCCACGTAACATCCATTAACTTAAGTGCCAACATGTCGAGAATAGCCTCACATAAGTTGCAATTTAGAGAAACACGTTTTCTTCATCAGCGTATTATTGTTTTTGGTCGCGTATCTTACCGGGTTAAGGATAGTTATCTCTCATTGATAATGTAGTAGTTGACCGGCATTGAAAAGTAGAACAATACTAATTCCTTGGATTCATTGTAAGAAAAGGGGAAAGAAAAGGAGGTGAAGTCTGTGGAAATTAGATAACACTCCAATAAGTTTGGCACACTATCTATACCTAAATGTATGTTCCGGCTAGTTTGGAATCACATTAACTTGTTTTCCCTTATACATGTATATGCATAATATTGGTGCATATGGAAGGGGAAGGAAGTGGTGGGAACGCCAAAATACCTGAAAAGAAAAACAAAATCTTATTAATTTTATCGAGGTTGGTTCTTGAACGAGGCTTGGTCTTGAGACAAACTTGTTTCTATTTATTTGGAAAAAATAATCTTCCTTCTTAATGTTGAATTTCTACAAGTTAAGGATTGACCATTATCAAGAAGGATTTTCAATGCCGCCAGTAAATGTTCTTTCCTGATGTTGACACATAAAAATTCAGCCCAAAT
>NC_036251.1:27547296-27547674 GCF_002742605.1 Olea europaea var. sylvestris
CAAAAGCATGGTCCAATACAAAGGGCACCAGCACGAGAGATGGCACCTATTATTAAACCTTGGCCGTTCAAAGGTTGGGCGATAGATCTAATAGGGAAGATCTACCCTCCATCGTCCAAGCAACATACTTTTGTTATAGTTGCAACCGACTATTTCACTAAATGGGTAGAAGCGGTACCTTTAAAAGAGATCACCCAGAAGAATATTATAGAGTTTATTCGCGATCACATTATTTATAGGTTTGGAATTCCACAAACTTTAATGGTAGATCACGGAACATCTTTGAATGGAGATCAAGTAAACAAATTTTTGAGCGAGTTTGGGGTTAAACTAGTAAACTCCACACCGTACTACGCTCAATCCAACGGACAAGCGGAA
>NC_036251.1:27547700-27560151 GCF_002742605.1 Olea europaea var. sylvestris
GGCACGAATGTTTGAATAAGGCTTTATGGGCTTATAGAACATCACCTCGGTCAAGTACCAAAGTTACTCCTTTCCAACTTGTTTATGGACAGGAGGCCGTTTTGCCTATGGAAATCAACGTGCAATAAATTCGAGTGTGCTTACAACATAAGTTGAATGATGATGAGTACGCCGAATCGCTAGTTCAAAATTTATTAAGTTTAGATGAATTGAAGTTGGACGTCTTGGATAGGTTGCAAGTTCAAAAGCAAAGAATGACTAAATTTTATAATAAAAAAATCATAGCCAAGTCGTTCAGCCTCGGTGAACTAGTTTGGAAGACGATACTCCCTTTGGATACCAAGGATCCAAAGTACGGGAAATGGTCGCCCAACTGGGAAGGACCATACAAAATAAACAATGTATTGCCTAATAGAGCATACCACTTGGAAGATTTAGATGGCACCAAGTACGTAAGATTCATTAATGGCAAATATTTAAAAAAATATGTTCCTTCTTTATGAGAATGCGAACAAATAAAGACATAACCAAACATTCTGGACGATCAAAAAATAATAAAGACAGAGCGAAATACGTTCAAATAAAGTTCTTTATTACCAAACGTTCATTACAAGAATATAAAAGATACAAGTAAAATGGCATGTTTGGAGTTTATAAGGGTTTGCAAAGCGACGCACCTTTTCAAGTTATAGAAGGAAACAATGATTGAAATTCTTTGGGAATCGCGAACGTTGCTGGAGACGTGAAGTGAATATGGCAAAATTCAATAATTATTATTAATTCTGCCATATTGGGGGGTAATTGTTGACACATAAAAATTCAGCCCAAATCGAACAGCCCAGAGAGTAAAGCCCAATTGGAGGATCCCCAAATCAGATAGCCCAAAGAACGAAATCCAATTGAACGAATCAAGGTGAAGGCCCAAATAAGGGGCCCAATAGTGCGGTAACGTCATCGCCCAAGTTTGCAAGTCGCTCAGAGTCTGAACGAATAGAGTGGCATACGATCGCCCGGAGTCTCGCCCAAATCTTCAAGTCGCCCAAGGTATCAACAAATATAACGCATTATGATTATCAAGAAATGCAGTTATTGAGGCAGTTGCTAAAGTAACCTTACCACGTTCCACAACTCAAGGGGTTCAATCAAAAGCGGTTGAACGATGCAAGATAATGGCAGCAGTTAAAAGGACAATTTCATGACAAAATGGCCACTACAAAGAAAGTGGGTAGTTATAGGGCGATCAAGCAGTTTTTTAGAGCAGTTAATCACAAAGGGATCGCCTATGAAGTATAAAAGGGAGAAAGAACTTAGAAGCAAAGGACCGAATCCAAAACTCTCGAACAGAGAATATGTAATTTTCATTCCTTTAGCTTTTAGACCGAAACACTTCCTTTTCTGTAACTCGTGTGCTTGCGCCCCTTGGAGGCACGTTGTTTTCCGTTTCCAATTGTAAAGTTCATCGCCAATAAAAGGAACACCCCTTTTTGGGACATTGTCTCAAGAGGTTTCGTCCCTTACACAATCGTCTGATCCTCTTTAATTGTTAGCGAATTAACACGCGCGAAACACCTGAGTTGACTTGTTCATGTCAAATAGAGTTTTCAGTATGCAATTAATGCTGTAAACAGAAGTGATAGGGAAAGAAATGGATTCAGCTTCGAAAGGCAATATTTAGTGATAAGTTGTCATTACAGACTAGGATTAATTATTTCATCACTAGTACATATTAAGCAACTCATGAAATGTTTCCTAAAGTTTAAGCAGTATATGGAGTTGTTTCTGTGTTTGAAAAACAATCTTAAATTTCTTACCAACCCAAGCCTGAACAGGGAAATTGATCCTAGCACAGACGTAAAGAGTTGGTTTCGACCAGCCTTATTGATGCTGAAGCTGAATGCGCAGCAATAAGTGTTTCACTTAATGTGTTTCCTCCTTCCTTTTGTTAATACCTTCACTATAAATTTGTAAAAGATTGATGTAAACACACATATAATGGTTCTCACAAAATTTTAGTTTTGGTGTATGTTGCACGTACACATGAAGTTTTTCCCCTGTTCTTCAACTAGAGCTGCAAATAAGACTGGGGAAATGTAATTGTTAGTCTACTCTCGACCAAAATCACATGACTAAGCTTTTGATGCACCACCTAAAGAAGATAAAGAATTTATTGAATCACTGCTGTTTCTAATGGGTCACTCCTTTTTCATTTAAAGATTCCACAATTTCTATTTCTATCCACTGGATGGTAGTTTTATCATCAAATCTGACTTTATGGTTTAATTTAGGTATAATGACATTGCAAAGTATTTTGCAGTTGAGAAGGGGTACTCAGGAACGAAATCATCTAGCCAAAACAACTTACTGGCTGAACAGAATACAACTGATAGTGATGGCAAGGCAACTGATTTTGTGGGGTACGTCTTCACTCGATATTGTCTGGTGTTATCCAATTAGAGTACTATCTTTTGAATAAATTGATATCTTATTAGGTTTTAAAAATTATGTATGCAAAATTCATCTGCTTCTCTATATTTTATTTGCAGTGTAATGATTGGAATAGCCGAACAGGTCTACTCAATGCTGCTGTTGAATTTCTTCTTCCGAGAGGTAAAATTACTGTTTATTGTTTACTCGTTTCTTATTATCAACTACTGACCACCCTTGTATGGATTAGATAATCATAAACTTGCTTTCTATACAGTTATGTGTTACTGGATTCATCCCTTACACAGGGGAAGGCATTTAATATTCTGCTTCTTTCATGGATGTATGCTTATTATTGTTTCGAGTGAGTAGTGCTGTCGAAGCTTTGTCCCTTGATATGTTGAATGCTCTACGGACAAGATATATGTTCATTTAAACTTCTCTGATTTCCTAGTTACAAATTGAATTTTTCTGGTCTGGGTTTGGATGAGAGATTGGACTTCTTTGAATCCAACTGGCCATTTTTTGCTGGTTTTGGTAAGAATCTTACGATAGGCTTCACCTGTGTTCTTTAGTTTTAAGTAGATTCAATTCGATCTTTGGACCAGTTTTTCAAATTGACAGTATAACAACTCATTGTTGATGATTGCAAAAGCAACAAGTCAACAACAATAAACTAAGCCTTATTCGCGATGAATGAAAACTAAAATGTTCATTCATTAGCTTTGCATCTTTTTTCGGGAAGTTTCAGTAATCTCTAATAAAAAAATACTGCATACTTTATCTTTTCAGGAGGCCCCTGTGTTCTGGCAACATTCCTTTACTCTCCCCTTGTTAGTTACGGAGTTATGGCTAGACTCTCTATCCATTGGTAAGTATTAGGTCCCCCTGTGTATCTGCGCGTTTCTGTGGCTATACTCTTAAGAATTAAGATTATTTAGTATGGTCGTCTAATTCCTAGAAATGATAGCATGATGCCTTTTTTTTGGTGATAACTGCGGTTTTTTCTAGTTTGTTATGACTGCAACAGGCACAGATGCAAACTAAGTGATTACTTCTCAAAGAAAGAAATGGAAAGGTGCGGGATTGGGGAGGATTCCGATATTTGTTTCTGCAGATTATTTATCATAAGCCGTCTTCTTTCCTCTACTCTTTTTCACCCAATGTACTTCTACACAAGTTGTTTCTTCATTTGAACTTATCTTTACATGTACTCTTGCTTTATACGCTCTGGTTCTTTTCAACTTGAAAAATGACAGCTTAATTTTATTGCAAAGCTTAGAGCCTGTTTGGGAGTGATTTTAAGAATTGATTTTTTGACCGTTAGGATAAAAGTGGGGTCCACCTATAAGAGAAGAAGTCAAATATGACGGCTGAAATAGTAAAATAACTGTCAAAAAATCAATTTTTTGGAGGGAAAAAAGCTCCCCCAAACAGGCCCTTATTATTTAGCACCTGTTTAGCTCCTATTTTCTTCAAACTCATTTTTAATCACACATGCATAAGATCCACAATTTTTATCAACTTTTCAACTATATATTTCATCAATTTTATCAAAATCTACTTTAAATCTAATTTTTGGCTAAACCAAACTGTTGACACATAAAAATTCAGCCCAAATCGAACGGCCCAAGGAGTGAAGCCCAATTAGAGGATCCCCAAATCAGATAGCCCAAAAAACAAAGCCCAATCAAAAAAATCAAGATGAAAGCCCAAATAGGGAGGCCCAAGAACGCGGTAACGCCATTGTCCAAGTTTGCAAGTCGCCCAGAATCTGAGCGAATGGAGTGCCATACAGTCGCCCAGAGCTGTTACTCTATTCTCGCCCAAACCTTCAAGTCGCCCAAGGTCTTAACAAACATAAAGCTTTGTGGTTATCAAGAAGTGCAGTTATCAAAGCAGTTATTAAAGCAGCCCTATCACGTTCCACGATTCAAGGAATTCAATCGAAAGCGGTTGAACGACGAAAAGTAATGGCAGCAGTTAAAAAAAGGCAGTTTTCATGACAAGTTGGCCATTACGAGGAAAGTGGGCAGTTATAGGACGATCAAGCAGTTTTTAGGCGGTTGATCACAAAGAGATCGTCCATGAAGTATAAAGGAGAGAAAAGACATAGAGCAAAAGGACCCGAATCAAAAACTCTCAAACAGAGAATATGTAATTTTAATTTCCTTAACTTAGACTTAAACACTTTTCTTTCAGTAACTCGTGTGCTTGTGCCCCTTGGAGGCACATTGTTTTTAATTTCCAATTGTAAAGTTATCGCCAATAAAAGAACACCCCTTTTTGGGACTTTGTCTGAAGAGGTTTGTCCCTTACACAATCGTTTGGTCCTTTTTAATTGTTAGCGACTAACCTGCGCGAAACAATTTGGCATGCCCAGCGGGACAGTGGTGTTAGGTGTTGAAAGTACAAAAGGTGAAACAATATGCCTCAGAGATCCGATAAGGAAGCAGCAAGTCAGGGAGGAATCCAGTCTGTGATCGAGCGATATAAGGAGCAGCATGCCTCTCCACGAATAGATGGACAGAATCAGAGCAGTAACAGTCGTTACGAACCAATGACGGAGTTGAGTCCTCGAACCATGCGTGTATTACTTGGAGAACTCACACAAGACGTCGTTGAATAGGTAACTCTTTGAAGTATTCATAATATGGAAAGATTTACCCAAAATGGGAATGTACACTATGACAACATGGTCAAACAACTAAACACTTTAAACGAAACAATGAATAAGTTAGTAGGCCAAATATGTCAACCGGTTATACCTCTTACAAATCACTTTCAAACTAGGACAATTGTGGGACATAATCCCTCGGTCCTAAATCCGAATTAAGGGGTAGAACCGCTTTCTGGTCCCTCTACTTCAAACCAAGGGGATACTACAGTGCCAAATCAGAACAATGGTAATGGTATGCCTAACTTGGGGGGTAATCCAAACATAAGAGATAATGTCCTAAACAATGGACAGAATACCCCACGTGTTAATGAGAGAATAGATGTTCAGGCTAATGGTAATGGCCCTAATCATGGTAACTTTGTTGCCAATCAAGGACCAAATATCAGGCCTCATGCAAATCAACCGGTTAACCAGCCTGTAGGAATTCCATATGATCCCAACGTCATGTTGAGGAATCAGATTATGAAAATCATACAGGATCGGATGGCTTTTGGGGTGCGTCCCGTCATTAGGCCGACTTACACAAAGCCATATCCTGATTGGGTAGACCAAGCATATCCATGGCCTAGAGGGTACAAAGTGCCAGAATTCTCACTGATTACCGGTTTAGGAGATGTGTCTACTCTAGAACACATTGGGCGATTCACATTGCAAAGTGGTGATGTAACCGATTACCATAAAATGAGGCTTTTCCCTAGCTCGTTAACAGGAGTGGCTTTCTCCTGGTTCATCAACTTACTAGCGAACTCTGTTCAAACATGGCAACAATTGGAACAGTTATTTCATGCTCAGTTTTATAAAACTGAGTCTGAGGTCACTTTGGCTGATTTGGCGAATCTACGTCAAATGCCAAACGAATGGGCAGAAAGTTTTCTCCAAAGGTTCAAGACAGCAAGAAGCAAGTGTTTTGTACCTCTGCCCGAAAAAGAATTTGTCAAAATCGCTCAGCGCTGCTTAAGCTTTGATTTAAAAAAGAAATTCCAGGACAAGGAATTTCCTGACCTTTTTCAGTTGAGTGCGAATGTGATTAGGTATGAACGACTGATAAGAGAGGAAGAACAAATGAAAAATTCTAGTAAAGGGACTTATTACAAAGACCCAAATTTTGACGTTCATACCATCAGCGACGAGTCATACGATCAGGCCGAACTGTGTTTGGCCGAATTGGTCAAAGGAGATACGTATACTTGTCCCATAATGGCCAAGCCTAGACCATCGGGCAATGATGAGCCCATAAAAGATGGAAACATAAAGGCTAGAACGTTCTCGTTCGACGTAACCAAAGCTGACCTTATATTTGACAAATTATATAGGGATAAGTAGATAAAGTTGAGCGACAAGCATAAATTGCCAAACCCTGAACAAATTAAGGGTAAAAAATATTGTAAGTTGCATAATGCATGGTCACATTTGACTAACAATTGCTTGATTTTTCGCCATGTATTGCAGGATGCCATTGAATCAGGACAAATTACGTTCGACGATAAGAAGAAGATGGCAGTGGATGAAAATGCTTTTCCACAGCCACTTGGAGTGAACATGGTGACATCTGGATTCAAAAACAAGTTGCCGAAATTCAAGTTGGTCGTAGATGATGGAGAAGAGGATCCTAGACCACATCCCAATCTCTTTGAACGAATCAAGGGAAAAGAACCAAAAAAGGACGAAGACGTCCTGTGTGCAAGATGTAAAGAGAAGTGAATGGAAATACGGAGAAACCAGGGATATGGCAACATCCCCATCGCCCTACCTTCTTCCCAAATACTCAGCCTGGTAGAGGGCGAGGTACATCATTCTATAGAGGACCGCCTTTGGAAAAGCAGTTCAGGCCAGCAGATAATGGAAGAACATTCAGGCTGCAACCACGCCGGCCAAATATATGGCATTCATTCTAGTATAATGTAGGAAGGGCAGTACCCTTCGATGAGATGACTAGAACCCAACAGAGGCGTTTCCAATGAAACTATGGACGGATGATGAGGCAGCAATAGGGAATGTCCCATCCTAAAGTGCCTAAACTACTCAAGGTAGCCAATCAAAATGTCCTCAAAGATGGTGAAGAGACTGGTACAGATGAATCAATGAAGGAACTGCCAGAAACTTCTTTTGGGAGATCAAAGTTTGAGCGAGACAGAAGGGATGGAAAGGATCCAGATCAGCCCCTTACTATCCAATTCGGTACGTTGCCTTCTGTCGTGGCCAATAATTACCTACTGGCCAATGAATTTAAGAATAAAGAAAAAGAAGAAGAGAGGGAGGACAACGAAGGAGAAGCTTGCGTACTGGAGTGTGAAGTAGGCCAGACTTCTAGAGAGGCCTACAACGATGAAGAGGACGACGGGATGACAGACATTGAAGAAGAAATCGACCTAGAAGCAGAAGGAAGAAAGAGAGGAGTATCGCGCAATACTCTGTTGAAGCAACTACATCAAGAAGGAGTTCGCGAAGTAGACTTGTTGGGAGAGCCATCTGGGCGTCCTTTCGATTTCTACATACTGTATGGGACACCCAAAAGGAAAAAGAGAGTGCCTCGCTCTGAAAAGTATGGGTCACCTCCAAGAATAATGCCCCCTCCCACAGGTTGGGTAACTGATGAGGAAGCATTAGAAAAAAGTAAGAAGGAAGTTCAGGAGACAGAGGATCAGCGCGATATGCTACACGTCGACTTATCACAGGGGGATAATTCAATAGAAAACAAGCAGGAAGTAAAAATAGAAGCTGGCGAAAAGGTTATTTTTAAACGGCCAGCCATGAAACTGACTAAACATTTGAGGCCACTGTACGTTAAAGCTCTAGTTAACGGCATCCCAGTGGCAAAAGTGCTTGTCCACAATGGAGCAGCTATAAACACCATTCCATCTAGGATGATGAGGAAGTTCGCAAAGACAGAGGGTGGCATGATTCCTACAGAAGTCATCCTCACGAGCTTCAATGGAGGAGCAACTTCAGCCAAGGGAGTTATGACATTGGACATAACTATAGGGACAACTACTAGGACCACTGTTTTTTTTGTAATAGACAGTCCTACTAGTTACAATGTGCTACTAGAAAGAGATTGGATACACGAAAGTCGCTGTATAGCCTCATCACTCCATCAATGCCTGATCTTTTGGAATAACAAAGGCGAAGCAGAGGTGGTACAGGCCGATCATAGGCCTTTTGTCACAGAAGCAAACTCGGTGGAAAAGTTCATGTACGAAGGAAACTATGGACCTGTCAGGGTAGTACAAGATGGAGAAGAAACTCAAGTTGTTGCGCAAAGCGAAGAGCCATTCTCAGTGGACATACTCACTGAAATGTTCAAACAGATGAGGCCAAATATAGTGGCCCTAGAAGAGCCAGTAATTGGTAAAAGAATAATCAAGGAGTCTTGAATGGATTCCAAGTTACAAAAGCAAATGGCCGACATTTAGGCCTTCAAAGCCAGACTAAGGGCTTTCAATAAGGAATGCAATGACAAGGCGAAAGAAGAGACAACCCTAAAAGCGCTAAAGGATAAGTTGGCAGTATTCGAGTTAGAACAAAGCATTGGCCGAGAAGTCAACAAGGTGGACTGTTTAGAAGAGGAAGTACTTACAAGGGAACTGGACAACGAAGTGATGCGGATTGTCAAACCTGGATACGCTCAAGCACAAGACCCTCTGATCAAAGTAAATATTGACAATGAAGGAGAAGACCGTCCAACATTTATCAGCCAGATGCTCGATCAAGAGGTTAGTGATAAATTAATCGCTTTGTTAAAGGAGTATAAAGATTGTTTTGCTTGGGAATATGAACAAATGCCTGCTTTAGATAGAGACTTGGTGGAACATAGATTACCAACTAAGCCTAATTTTAAACCTCATAGGCAACCTCCTAGGCGTTTTGCTCCTAATGTGCTCCCTGAGATTAAGAAAGAGATAGAGCGATTATTGAAAGCAGGTTTTATTAAAACAGCCAGATATGTCGAATGGTTGTCCAATATCGTGCCAGTACTAAAAAAGAATGGTAAACTAAGGGTGTGTATAGACTTTAGGAATTTAAACATAGTCACACCCAAAGATGAGTATCCAATGCCCACGGTGGATTCTTTAGTAGACTCGACTGCCGGACATGTCATGTATTCTTTCATGGATGGATATTTAGGATACAATCAAATTTATATAGCTGAAGAAGACATACACAAAACTGCCTTTAGATACCCTAGGTCTCTAGGATGTTTTGAATGGGTGGTTATGCATTTCGGCCTAAAAAATGTAGGGGCAACTTATCAAAGGGCAATTAATTTAATCTTTCATGATATGATAAGCAAGTTTGTTGAAGTGCATGTAGATGACATAGTAGTCAAATCCATTAAAGAAAAGGACCATTTCGAATAGTTAAGATGTTCGTTTTAGCGAATGAAGCAATATAAGCTAAAGTTGAATCCCTTGAAGTGTGCATTCGGTGTTAATGCAGGAAATTTTCTTGGTTTCTTAGTACATAAGAGAGGGATTGAACTTGATAAAAATAAAGCGAAGGCCATTTTAGAGGCCAAACCACCTAGCAACAAAAAAGAATTGCAAAGGTTTCTAGACCAAGTAAACTTTTTAAGACGCTTTATTTCTAACTGTGCAGGGCGAACTAAAGTCTTTTCGCCGCTCTTAAAGCTGAAAAATCAGGACGAATTCGTCTGAAAAGAAGAACATCAAAAGGCTTTTGAAAGCCTGAAGACATATCTATCAAGTCCACCAGTGTTGGTGTCAACAATCTAAGGACGGCCAATGAAAGTGTACATATCGGCTGAAAAAGAATCAATAGCTGGAATGGTCGCACAGGAAGACCAATTTGGTGAAGAAAGGGCAATTTACTACTTAAGTAGACGGTTAACGAAATGTGAATGTAATTACTCTGCTATCGAAAAATTATGTCTTGCATTGTATTTCACATGTACAAAATTAAGGGCTTATTTACGGCCCGTAACCGTTTATTTAATTTCTAAAGTAAATTTAGTTAAGTATATGTTCTCGCGCCCTATTTTAGACCAAAAGGTAGGCCTTTGGACACTAGTTTTATCTGAATTCGAAATACAATATATACTTCAAAAGGCAATCAAAAATCAGGTTTTGGCTAACTTTCTAGCCGATCATCCATGCCTTGACATGCCTGAAGAAATCGAACTAGAAATTAATTCGTTCGAGTTAAAACCTTGGGTGTTGTATTTCGATGGGTCAAAAACCTCTAAAGGTGCAGGAGTAGCATTGATTAATCTTTTAGGGATTTGCTATAAGTTCGCATTTACTTTAGACAGAATGTGCACCAACAATCAGGCCGAATATGAAGCCTTAATTGTAAGCCTAGAACTAATGATAGATATGGGAGTAAGAAATGTGATCGTTAGGCTCGATTCTAAATTGGTAATCCATCAATTGATTGGTGATTTTAAATGCCAAAGTGATTCTATTATAAGTCAATATGAGATCGCCCAAGAATTGTTAAAAGAATTCGATCAAGTAGAACTTCAATGCGTTAATAGGATATATAATGACGTAGCAAATGAGTTAGCCCAAATGGCCTCAGGGTACTCAAATGTTTTGAATTGGAAGTCTACTTGTGAGTATAGAATCATATTGCCCGTGACTCAAAGAAGGGCGAGAAAGATTGAACTTCACTGCATACAAGATGGAGATGCAATGGATTGGAGAACAGATATTAAAGGGTTCCTTAAAGAACCTAATGAAGGGATTAGTAGAAAAATGAAGCTGTGTTTGCTGAACTATACACTAATAGATGAAGAGTTGTTTAAGAAACGCTCTGATAGTGTATTACTAAAGTGTGTAAGTTTGCAAGAAGTCAAGACGATCATGGCTGAGGTGCACGAAGGGATATGTGGAGCTCATCAAACCGGCCAAAGGATGAGATAGTTAATTATTAGGAGTGGATATTTTTGGCCAAAGATAGGGGAATTATGCGTTCAGTATGCAAAGAGTTGTTTAGCATGTCAAAAGCATGGTCCAATACAAAGGGCACCAGCACGAGAGATAGCACCTATTATTAAACCTTGGCCGTTCAAGGGTTGGGCGATAGACCTGATAGGGAAGATTTATCCCCCATCGTCCAAGCAACATACTTTTGTTATAGTTGCAACCGACTATTTCACCAAATGGGTAGAGGCGGTACCTTTGAAAAAGATCACCCAGAAGAATGTTATAGAGTTTATCCGCGATCACATTATTTATAGGTTTGGAATTCGACAAACGTTAATGGTAGATCACGGAACATCTTTGAATGGAAATCAAGTGAACAAATTTTTGAGCGAGTTTGGGGTTAAATTAGTAAACTCCACACCATACTACGCTCAATCCAACGGGCAAGCGAAATCTTCTAATAAGATTTTAAAAAATATCATCAGAAAGATGATATATGAAAATGTCAGAAATTGGCACGGATGTCTGAACAAGGCCTTATGGGCTTATAGAATATCACCTCGGTCAAATACCAAATTTACACATTTCCAACTTATTTATGGACAGGAGGCCGTTTTCCCTATAGAAATCAACGTGCAATCGATTAGAGTGTGCTTACAACATAAGTTGAATGATGATGAGTATGCCGAATCATTAGTTCAAAATTTATTGGGGTTAGACGAATTAAAGTTGGACGTCTTAGATAGATTGCAAGTTCAAAAATAAAGAATGGCTAAGTTTTATAATAAAAAAGTCATAGCCAAATCGTTCAGCTTGGGTGAACTAGTTTGGAAGACGATACTCCCTTTGAATAACAAGGATCCAAAGTACGGGAAGTGGTCGCCAATTGAGAAGGACCATACAAAATAAACAGCGCGTTGCCCAATGGAGCGTATCACTTGGAAGATTTAGATGGCACCACGCACGTGAGATTCATTAATGGCAAATATTTGAAAAAATATGTTCCTTCTTTATGGGAATGTGAACAGATAAAAATATAATCAAATATGTTGAACGATTAAAGGATAACAAGGTCAGAGCGAAATACGTTCAAATGAAGTCCTTTATTATCAAACGTTTATTACAAAAATGCAAAAATACAAATAATGGATGCTCTACAAAATACAATTAAAAGTAAGCTAACCTCCCGGTTGATCGCTGAGTAAGCCTCACACCGCCTTCCTAAATGCATCGCTGCAGTGGTGGGATCGCCGAGTAAGAGGGTGGACTGGCCTCACTACCTTCCTAATTGCATCGCTGCAATGACGGGCAAAGAGGCTGAGAAGTACTCTCAGCAAGCAAACTGAGAAGCACTCTCAGCAAGCAATATGGCCCGCAAGCATCCCAAAAATTGCCTTCTATCATCGACTCCTTGTAAAGGACAAAGAGACGATGGGAAGAACTTCGATGGTAAAAACTTCGC
>NC_036251.1:27560855-27570143 GCF_002742605.1 Olea europaea var. sylvestris
AGGAACTTCAAATCTTCCTCTGAAGAAGCAGTAGGACGATCAGATGGAGTAGGGCGAGATGTCTTGACTTGCCCCCAGGAAGCGAACAAGTTTTGGATAGAACGCACTATCTTGTCAGCATCCTGCAAAGAAAATTGTCAATATTAAAGATCCTCACTACAACGAATAAGATAGAAATAAAAGTGAAGCAAAGACTACCTCATCAACGATCGTGGAAGATGGCATGTCCTCAGCCAAGTCTGCCACCAATTACTCCCCCATTCGTGAGGACTTCCCCTTGTCTGAGCGAGAAAATGTTGCCACAATGGGCAAACTCATAGGAGTATCTGCAAAAAATCAAGAGCAACAAATCAGAAACCAATAGCACAAGCAAAGGTAAGGCATCAAAAAAATTGAATTACCTTCTGCTTCGATGTTTGGGGGGTTGACACCCTGGGAAGAAGGTGGCTCATCCATGGGTTGTGATGAGGATTCTGGGACTGAAGATGTCTCTTTAAGCATAGTCCCCTCATCAACTGGTTTGGATGAAGCAGCCTCAGCGGAGGATGATGGAGCAGGAACTGTTGATGCCAAAGCCTTTGAAGGAGAGGCTGAACTTTTCTGAGAAATCCAAAAATCAATCAGCACACAGAAAAGTTTCAAGTAATGGAAAAGTATGCTTGTGAGTAAACCAATTTAATTACCTTCCTCCTGGCGATAAGAGGGGTATCATCATCATCATCAACATCATTCTCTAGAATGGGAGATGCTGAGGCTGGCTGTTTGCGGATTGGGGCACTCTTGGCTGTAGTAGGCTTGGCAGGAAGAGAAGAAGATGGACAAGCAGACTGTTTAGTGCGACGAGAAGGAAGACTCCGAACGGACAAATGAGTGACTAAAATAGGAGGAGGGGAAGAAATGCTCGGCTGGTCTAGTGAATGAAAGGCACGATTGGCGTCAGTCGCAAATAATCTGCGCTTCACTGACGGCCAGAGCTGTTCAAAAAGAGGGTGAATGGCGTGGCTAGAATTGAAGGGGGCTAATGAAAAATGGCTGGTTAAAAGAAGATTGCGAGTATTTATAGCCTATGCCTCCGCCTTATTAATAGTATGAAAACGATCAATTAAGTTCCTTGAATAGTAAGGAGGAACAGGCCAAGTTTGGCCGAAATTAAGCTGGCGAGCAAAAAATTGGGGAGCATAAATTTCTACCCCGCCTTGGCATTGGTCCCAGTTAAAATATCATGAAATAGCTCCCTCCCGGTTAAAAACTGGATCTAAATAAGCAGGAAGGTGCTCGCACTGTCTATAGTGGAGGGGGGATGTACATAGTTTGGAGTCAAAAAAGGAGGAAAAGGAAAAAAGGAAGAGATTGAATCCAAAGAATAAAAGAATGAAAAAATGTCCCTTCTGAACATATTTACAGGAGCCAAGGGCTCCATGGCTAGCCCATAACAGCTAGCAGAGGAGCGAGAAATTGATGGAGCACCAAGTAATGGAAAATAGGATCTCAACCACAGTTGAGTGAACCAAAGAGGTCCACTGCCAATGGGAGATGCGCCATTCTTTAATTGAGTTTGAAGAGAAGCCATGCCTCTATAAAGGGCAGCCAAAAAGAAAGAACATAAATTCAAAGGCCTGCCACGCGCCAATTCGTACGCTATAAGTAAATAACTCAGGGAGGGCTTTATGCTTGGCACACACAAAATATATTTACAAAGCCAAACTAGAAGGAAGGCCACTCGCTCAATATGGGAAGGCTCAGCGCTTGAATGATTGTGAAGGGTTTGCAGGCTTGAATAAGATTCGGTGTAGTTTTTACCAAACTTTGGAGCGCCACCAGAAACCAAGATATAAGATACCAGGAAAAATGGTATCCCCCAAAGGTGGTAGATTCACCAGGACCCCAACATCCCTTAAGGTAATAGACATGGGGCCAAGAGGGAAAATAAAGGTATTATACTCGGAAGACCAAAAACTCAAAGCAATCGAAAAGAGTGCTAAATTAAAAGTAGGGGGCGAATAGAGATTTCTAACAAATCAGAAATCCTAGCGCTATCAAAAAGTGCCTTAGTATGACCATGACACACAAGGCGAGCATGCCATCTACGGAAAGCTACATCAGATTTAGGCCAAGTGCGAATACCTCTTTCGCGAAGTGGCCCCAGCGGCAGAGAGTTTAGAAATGGAGGGCCTTGAGTGCAAGGAAACGGCTGATCCACCGCCGCCTGTTCAACTGCCTCTGCATTGTTGAAGAAAGGACCCAAGTAGAACTCATTACGTTCGACATCGACGAGCGCAAGAAAACTCGGAGTTATGTATGGGCGACTCAGAAGTTTCTGAAAGTCATCAAAACTAAAGGAGTCGCCAACTTGAAATTGTGAAGTAGCCATTTGAGAAGGAACGAAATTTTTCAGGGTTATGTAGCAGGGAAGCAAAAGATGAACAGTAAATCGTGAGAGAGACGCAAAAATTTGAGGCGTGATTTAATGGTGCAGTGAAATGGCGTGTTTGGGGGTTATAAGGGTTTGCAAAACGACACACCTTTTCAAGTTATAGAACAAAACAATGGTTGAAATTCTTGGAAATTTCGAATGTTGCTGGAAACACAAAGTGAATATGGCAAAATTTAATAATTATTATTAATTCTGCCATATTGAGGGGGTAATTGTTGACATATAAAAATTCAGCCCAAATCGAATGGCCCAAGGAGTGAAGCCCAATTGGAGGATCCCCAAATCAGATAGCCCAAAGAACGAAACCCAATCAAACAAATCAAGATGAAAGTCCAAATAGAGAGGCCCAAGAACGCGGTAACGCCATCGCCCAAGTTTGCAAGTCGCCCAAAATCTGAGCGAATGGAGTGTCATATAGTCGCCCAGAGCTGTTACTCTATTCTCGCCCAAACATCAAGTCACCCAAGGTCTTAACAAACATAAAGCGTTGTGGTTATCAAGAAGTGCAGTTATCAAAGCAGTTATTAAAGCAACCCTATCACGTTCCACGATTCAAGGAATTCAATCGAAAACGGTTGAACGACGAAGAGTAATGACAACAGTTAAAAAAAAGGCAGTTTTCATGACAAGTTGGCCATTACAAGGAAAGTGGGCAGTTATAGGACGATCAAGCAGTTTTTAGGCGGTTGACCACAAAGAAATTGTCCATGAAGTATAAAAGAGAGAAAAGACATAGAGCAAAAGGACCCAAATCAAAAACTCTCGAACAGAGAATATATAATTTTAATTTCCTTAGCTTAGATTTAAACATTTTTCTTTCAGTAACTCGTGTGCTTGCGCCCCTTGGAGGCACATTGTTTTTAATTTCCAATTGTAAAGTCATCGCCAATAAAAGAACACCCCTTTTTGGGACTTTGTCTGAAGAGGTTTATCCCTTACACAATCGTCTGATCCTTTTTAATTATTACCGACTAACCCGCGCGAAACACAAACATAGGCTTACTCTTAGACGTGTAATGAAATGGTCAAGGATACTGATTTCTGCCTTTCATTCGTCCTACGGTCAAGGATGAAACTTTTGTTGCTCTTTCCTATTGATGCTCGTCGTTAGCAAGTGCAAAGCACATAAGCACTCTAAGAATTGGATCGACATGTTTCTCCTTGCCTAAATGGTATGTCGATAAACTGTTTATGTATTTTGATTTTCTAATATCTGTCCAGTGTTTGACATAGCATGTCTCATTTTTTTCCCTTTTGATTCAGGTTTTAACCTTGTATACAATGTTGTTTTTTGAAGTTGATTTAAATATTGGAAGACAAAGCAAAGATGAAAGCTACCTGCAGATTGGAAGTCTTTTGTACTTAGAGAACAAAGCAACCAGTTTAATGAATTTCTTTATTGTTAAAAAGCAAATTTCCATTCGTATTCCTTTACCAAAATTTTTTTTAATTGTTTGTATGTGCTAAGATAATTAACTAAAGTTGAAACCATTTTGGTCTTTTTGAGTTTTTTTAGCTCGAGTTTGGTGATGGTGTCGGGGGTGTTCTTCAATTTTCTTAGAGAGAAACGTCTCAATATAAATGCGATAGTGAGATACTCGACTTTTTTGTGAATAAATAAATTCTTATTTGTATTAAATTTAGGCTTAAGATATTTGTACAAACTTTGGTTGACAAAAACTTCCACTCACTCTCACATGCATGTGGTCTCCACATAGATAAAATAATTTCGACATGTAGACCCCACCTTCCCATTGTGATTGTAAATAAAAGATTTTGTATAAAAGTGTTAGTACATGTAGCATCTTTCTTAAATTTAACTACATCATATCAATGAATAAATCATACAAGCTTTTCAGGGCATAGTTCAGTGGTGCAAAGGACAGGAGTGAGATTATCTCACGCCTTGATGGCAGCTGCAGTGTGGGGGTTCGATTCCTGAGACAAGGAATTAGATTCCGTGTAGGCGTAGTATACATGCAGCTCTTGTTCCCTGACCTGTTAGGATATATCCTGTGATTTACCTCTCTCATAAAACTCTAGGGGTGGGATGGTGGAGGCTCTCAAGATTGAGGTTCAACCATTTTTTTTTTTTTTTTTTTTTAAATAAACCATACAAGGCAAAAAAATCCTAGTACATTCCCTTCTCGTAAATGAGAAGGAAGTGAACCACCATAGGTTCATCTAAAGCGGACCGGGTTTTTTCTCCTACCTCCTGTAATGATATAACAACAATGGAAGTGTCACAAGAAGGAAGTGAACCACCGTAGGTTCATCTAAAGCGGACCGGGTTTTTTCTCCTACCTCCTGTAATGATATAACAACAATGGAAGATTGACACAATGTACTTTCTCTCTCTTCAGAAGAACTTCACAGTTTTCAATAACTACAAAATTCTTTGGTATTCGCGCCATCGAAACCCTAACCCTAAGTCTAATCTAATTACCAGAATTATTTTCTACGATTCATGACAGTGTTTCAATAAAGAGAGGAATGGATACTCACGTCACTCATAATCTGTTCGACAGACGCCCGATAACCAAGTCGAAAGCCCCTGCTGTTAAATGGGTCAAAGAATGGTATAGAAAAAATCCCTCAAGTTTTTCATTTTTTTTTTTTTTTATAATTTTTGTTGTTTTCTTCATAAACTGCCTCTTGATATCTGATAAATGGTTTTTGATAATTTTTAGCTACTGATGCACATATAATTGGTGAATTGGTCTTTAGGCGTTCTGAATTCATTGTCGATTTTGTTCTGGTTTTATTATATGATGTTGATATTTTGGTTTAATTTCTAAAAGATGGATCTAAAATCCGAAATAAAATTGTCTCATTGCTTATTTTATTCATTTTTCTTGGTCTTGCTGATGGAAGAGAAAAGAATAGTGTCCTGTAAAATTGACAATCTTTTAATGATGCAGTCAAGAATTATATGGTTAATCTTTTCTGCAAGTAAAAGAAGTGTTACTAATTGATATGCTAATAACTATTTGAAGAATTTAACTTTCCACGGTAACTCTTCCCCGTAAAATTTCAAGTCAAGAAGCTGCAGAAGGATAAAAAACAAGAAGTAAATACGATTGCCGTATTAAATGTTTAAATTGCCCCTGCACCATGCCCTAAAACCATTTCTTATATGCGATTTGCTTGGGGTTTAACATTCCTGGTAACTCTGGTGTCAGTTGACCCATATATGGTTCAATCTCATATCACCTGGATACTCTTGTATCTTTTCATTTGTTATGTTAAGATTATGTATAAATTTCTGTGAACAGTCGACCACATTGAGATTGATCATATTTGGAGGAGGAAGCCATATATATGGAAAAACAACCATGAATGCAAGCCTTTTGCGTGCAAGGGCTTGACTAATGTTTCATAAAGAAAATTGTATTAAAACTGATAGATAAATGGACTACATGGGTTGGTTTGCGAACCTCAACATATGTGACGAGCTATCTGTGTGCTGTGTGGTACAAAATTAGTTTGGGTGTATTTTAAGTGACCCGTGTTTAATGTTACTTGACTGCTTTTCCTCATTTAAAGTTTAAATCCTATAAACAAGAATCAAAAATACCCAAGCTTTGTTTGATGAGTATTTATTTTCATTTTTGCAACATCTCCTTAAGCTTCCTTGGAACTTTTTCTGTTCATGCAATGTTTTAGCAGCCGAGTTTTCTCCTAACTTACATTATGTATGTTTTAGTTTTACCAACCTGTTCATTGATCTGCTTTGCTTTGTTCTAGGGTGCCACAGGATGTTGTATCAACTGGTGGAAGGTGCTTACTTTTGAAATGGGTCAATGGTTAGTTCTATAAGCTTTCTGCCTTTTGTTTGGGATAATTTAAGCAGATAATGATGCCATTGATCAATAAATGGAAACGCTAGTGTTAGATGAGGATGTATATTTTGCGTAGTGATTTATGCTGTTTTGGAGTGGTTGTTTCATTGAAAATATTGATTGTCTTACCTTGAAATAATAATAGTCTTATCAAAAAGAGGAAACCTTATTCCTGAACGAATCCAATAGAGGAAACTTGAAGGTCTATACCATAAAGTTGTTTTATTTTCAAAATAAGGACTTGGTGTGGCAGTCCAAAGTTGGATTCTTCATTTCTAAAAGAGATTAGCTTGTTTTGCTTTGAACAACTCATTGTGCTCACCAAGCATTTTGTATTTCCCGTTACCGCTGTTCGTCATTTAATGTGGAAATTTGTGTTGCTTGTGATCTGGTGGTTAAATTTGACCTAAAAAAATCTTTTGTCCTATTTATTAGAGGCCACATTGAAGGCCATGAAAGAAAAGTCCAAAGAGCCAGAAGTGGTACAGCCTGAGCCTGAACCAACAACCGAAGTTCTTTTCCTTTGTAGTTACGAAGGCTGTGGAAAGACTTTTATTGATGCTGGAGCTTTGAGGAAGCATTCTCACATCCATGGAGAGAGGCAGTACGTTTGCCACTATGATAATTGTGGGAAGGTATGCTAAATGTTGAGGGTCTGTTCTCCTTTTAACTTTGAGATGAAGGTTTTAATCACATAAGCAAGATAAACTTCACCATCTATCATTGACTCTATCATAGAGCATATGAATCCATAAAACAGCAGACTCCAGTTCAAGAAAACAGGAGCTAATTATCTGGTGATATATACTTTATCCATAAAATTTGGTATAATAACAATGAGAAGCTCTTTAATCTCGTTTAAAACATGGAGAATTGAACCATTAAGTTATTGAATAGCACAAGTTAATCAAAACCCACCATGTCCATAGGCGAAAATTACTGAAAAAAGGACAAAATGGATGGAAGTTTTAATCATGCAGTTCTTTGCCAAAAAAGAAAAAAAAGAAAAAAAGAAGAAGAAAAGAAACGTAAAAAAAGCGGGGGAATCTTAAAGCGCTTGTAAACTGATCATAATCATGAGGTCTTATGAAAGATGTACTATTTTTTACATTAGCTGACGACAAGCAAAATGAAAAGAACCTATCAAATCCGAAGGAATTATTATAGCTTCCTGGTGTTGCCTACATCATATAACAGCATGTCTAATTTGGCCTTGATGTTTTCTTTATTTCTCTTTATTCTCTTTGAACTTATTTTGTTTAATCTAAGGGGAGATTTCATTGAGATTTTAAGTGTTTAGACGTTAAATCACATATTATAGCTAACAGATGCTGTCAGTCGTAATGTCCTATGGTATATACTGCTATAGCTTTCAACCGAGATTAAAGTTTGTCATGTAATAAATTTTTACATAACATGTCTGGGACAAAAAATTTTGATCGTTTTGGTTTTGTGTGGATGAGTGGCTTTGCTATGAACTTTCAAATTATGAATATTCTCAGGCAAGTCTCTTAATCAAAATAAATGAAGAGAATTAAATTAGCGTGCCTCTTTTCTATATCCTTCCGTCTTTAAATTTTTTATCTTCTTCTTCTTCTTCTTCTTCTTATTTACTCTCAGTGGTTTTTTTTTTTTTTTTAAAGCAATACTAATTGATATCTTGGCTTATTTTGCAGAAATTTTTGGATAGTTCAAAATTAAAGAGGCATTTTTTAATTCATACTGGAGAGAGACACTTTGTGTGCCCACATGAAGGCTGTGGTAAGGTGAGTAAACTTGTCTTCTCGGTATTGTTCATTTAGAACCCCCCCCCCCCCCCCCCCCCCCCCCCCCCCGAATGTTCAATAAAGTTGTTTACTCCTTGCTTCCGGCTGCCTTCTTCCTCTATTCTGAGTTGGTTGTTTTATGGTATGCAGGCATTCTCTCTAGATTTCAATCTAAGGTCACACATGAAAACACACTCACAGGAGAATTATCATAATTGCCCATATCCTGAGTGTGGAAAACGATATACGCATGAGTACAAGCTGAGGAATCACATTGCATCTCATCATGAGAAGGTCGATACTTCCTTCTTTCCCTCCTCTTACCTAGTTTTAGCTTACTGTGATTAACATGCATTTGACTTCCCAAATATTTACTGTTCTTGTTCTTCACGTTACTTGGGAATGGCAAGTTTTTTGCTTCCGTAGAAGTAGGATCTCTCCTACTGACCCTGAGGACCCTGCTATTCCACTCGTTTCAAAGGGGGTTGATTTGATATCAATTTAAAAAAGGTTCTTATAGGATTTATATTTGTGCACGAACATCTACTTAATGAATTTTCTCATAATTGCTGGATATGATAACTAAATTTCAAGTCTGCCAATGTTTGGTCAGAACATGGTAGATGCAGTCAAACATACTCCACCCTCAGAGAAGCCAATGAAAACTTCGAAATCTTCGGCTGGACCTTCTGGGCCCGCGTCATCTGACCGCCCGTACGCCTGTCCATATGCAGGGTGCGAGAAGGCCTACATCCATGAATACAAGCTGAATCTTCATCTAAGAAGGGAGCACCCTGGCCATTTTCCGGATGAAAATGCCAAGAACAACCCAACTAACATCGAAAACGAGATGGATGAAGGTAGTGATCAAGATGTATATGTTGGAAAACGAGGCAATGCTAAAGTTCAGAAACAGACTAGGCCGAAGCCAAATTTAAAGCTGCCTCCTTCAAAAGTTCCTCAGCGGAAAAGCTCTGGTGCCTCTCCTGCCAACTTGAATATAATGAAAAAACATTGGCCCGTCAAAGAGGATGTGTATGACGATGAAGACAGTGAAGAAACAGAAGAGGAACGGGACAATGTTGGTGAAGTGTGGATGTACGGAGAAAACAATGAGGAGGACGATGAAGAGACAGAATACGAGGACTAGGCTTGATATGTCTGTAGGCATTTTCTTGCCTTCATGTAGGGAAGAGCGGAATTTTTCTTTTCTTTTTTTCTTTTATGATGAGAAAATTGAGTTATT
>NC_036251.1:27575912-27577764 GCF_002742605.1 Olea europaea var. sylvestris
ATCAATTTAGGTAACAATTACATGACATGAAACTATAAATTCATTTAAATGTAAAATCGTATGGCCCATTTAATTGAACATATGAAGTTTAGCCTCCTAAATCATAAAATGTCACCCTTGCGTTTGGAGTAGGCGGGAGAGGAATAGAAGTGAATAAGTGACCAAAGATGGCGAAAATTGGTGCCGATGGTGAGTAGGGCTGGGCAAATCTCCCGAACCGAACCCGACGGTTCTTGTCAAATTAAATACCCAACGGGTATCTGAATTGAGAATCGACGAGTACGGTTCGATTCTCGGTTCGAGACCAAAAACCGAATAAGAACCTAATCTTTCTAATTTTTATTTTTTTTTATATTGAGTAAATCAAATTATTTTAATTTTAATTTTTTCTAAACAAATTAACAAATTAATGATTTCTAAATCCAAAATTTTGGTCCAATAATTTGTTTCATTTCTAATTTTTTAATTTTTGTCCCAATTATCCATTTTATTGTTTCATTTCTTAGCCAAACAAAATCAAATCCACTAAATAACCCTAAACACCTATAATAAAGTGCATAACGTTGTCTCGACTATGGCACTCACTCTTGCAGTTTCGCTAATATTCCAAAACATATACAATCGTCAGCTGACACTCTGACCTCCGATCGAAGTTTTGACTTCCGCTGACCGAAGCTTTGATCGTAGCGATCATTTGAACAAGGTAGTTTACTAGTCTATGACATTCCAAAACCATTGAATGTATCATTAGTCGTATTTATATAACGTTGTTATAAATATTAAAAAATTTAATCATAGTACAGAACCGAACCGAACCGAATGAAACCGAATCCGAACGGTTCCATAATTATATTTGGACCCGACGGTTCCATTTACTAGATAACCGAAAAGTTTGGTTCGGTTCGATTCGGTTCGATTCTAAAGAGAACCGAATCGAATCGACCCGCGCCCACCCCTAATGGTGAGAGTCGCAGATGAGAGAGAGGGGATGAAATGTCTAGGTTTGGATTTGGGGCATTGGGCTGGTATAATGGGTTATAATTTTTTTTCTTGGGTTACCATTTTTTCATCTTCGGTTGAGGTAAACTAGAATATGGATTATAAACAAATGAAAAATCCAACGCAATAAAAAATTAAGTGAAAATTACGTAGATGCCTACTTTTAAAGATTGCATTTCAAAAATCAGCCGCATAGTTTATATATACAAAAATCAGATGATAGTACAAATTTTAGTATTAAATAATAATATTGTAAAATTCAATTAATCCACATAATTATCCTCTCTCTTTCTCTCTCTCTCTCTCTCCCTCTCTCTCTCTCTCTCTCTCTCTCTCTCTCTCTCTCTCTCTCTCTCTCTCTATATATATATATATATATATATATATATACATGCATCTCTATTTTCACTTTCTTAACCTCTCTCCCGGAGCTATTCACAAGCTCTCTCCCCTCCTTCCGACGTAGCTCCAGTGTGGCACCACTGTAGAATACTTCACCTACAAGCGTGAAACTGCGAAAGAATACTTGAAGAAGTTTTGGGTGGGTGAATATGATTTCACAATGAGTTCGATTTCTTGTGATTTCATTGCTGCAGCACAGCATGAATGAAGTTTTGGGCACGATCAGTGTCGGATCTGAGGAAAATTGGGATGTAGTTTTGAGTAGAGATCTGGTGTCATATCTGGGAAAAATTGCAATCTGGTGCATGGTGTGAACAGAGTTTTTGGGGTGGTTTTTGTTGGTTATGGTGGTTTCCATGGTGTGGTGATGTTATGGTGGTTTTATTTGTGACGACGATGGGGTATTAGGCGCTGCTAATAGTGAATCTAGAGTTTGTGGCAGTGAATTTGG
>NC_036251.1:27580580-27625021 GCF_002742605.1 Olea europaea var. sylvestris
GGTGTGGGGAATTAGCAAATAAAAAAGATAGGACAATATCTTCAAATGCTCAACAGTCCAATATAATAATAAATACCTGGTTAAACCAAAATGAAGCTCGTTTGTCAAGGCGTTCACACATGACAGAAGGCTCAAATTTTATTTCCTGTAGCAATAACAAACAAGGGGATTGTTCATGGATGATGATGCACATTATGGGGGTGCTTGATTCCCATTTTTCTTAAAATACATTTTTCTCTATCTTTTTGTCAACCACATATTCTTCATTAAAATATTATTACACGCAAAAAAATTTTCTTTCTTTTTTAACCACGCATTCTCTATCTATCTACTATTCCAAAATACATTCTACAAAAAGAATGGGCTCAAACACACCCTATATTTGGGTGTCAGTGTGCATGTGCTGTAAGACACTAATCAGACCAACCTCGAAAAGTTCAATCTCTTCATCAGAAGCAAATCCAGCCAATTCATTTAGTTTTGTCAGGATCTCAATTGGCTTGCTAGAGCCTTTGACAAAAAGCCTACCAACATACCTGGAAACAGAGAATGAATAACGTAGTCAAAAGGTATGGATGCACATAAAAACACCAATACACACACACATATACACACTTAAAAGCACAAAATTACCGGAGCTCTTCTTTATAGGGATCATAAAGCTTAAAGAACAGAAGAATATCTTCTTTACTTTTGTCAGGTGGTGGAATTAGATGTAGATCCTATATATAGAACGTTTATCAATAAATTACAGTCAGAACAGATAATAGAATCACATTAACAACAGCAGTCAAGATAATCTAGTAGACCGTTAAAAGATACCTGTCCAAATTCTATTTCCAAAAACAACTTCAGATCTGCATTGTGGGCCTTATTAGAAACTTCTCTCAATGCTCCGACCTGTATAGTATCATTATCAGTTCATCAAAAGGTGAATAAATATTTCAAAACTAGAAAAATCAAATGAAATAGCAAATAAAGGATATGTCCTACGAAGTTCATGAAATATTAGAACGAAAGTGATTGTGATTAAGACAAAATCAATCTAGACTGCCAAAATGAAATAAGGCAGTGAATAGACAATCACCTGCCAAAGAGAAGAGAGCAGCCGGCTTCGTGAAACCAATCGAGAAATTCGAAGGATTTGGGGGGTTTTGGAGTGAAGTTTCAACAGAAATCGATTTGGGGATTTTTTTTGATTTCAGGGATTTGGGGGTTTTAATTCAATTGGGAAAAGATAAAACCCTACACTACATGAAAGATCAATAATCACCTGGTCGCTGCCCCGCTGGTCCAGTTGGAGTTGAAGTGTTGGAAGTCGAAGGCCGGCGTCGTACTAGTCATCCGGTCGTAGGCGGAGCAGTGACTCGGATTGCAGGAGGGAAAGGGATGAAAATAATGTTTCCTTTTCGACTTTCACTTCATTAATTTTAAAAAAAAAAAAAAATTGGCCAAAATGAGGCCCCCATCCGGTTTGGGCCTGAGGCGGAGCCCTCATGGGCCTGGCCACAGGACCGGCCCTGGCTAGTGAGTGGTGAGATGATAGTTGCAAGTGCTGGTGGTGATCACAAATTATGTAGTTGATTGTGACCATTAAATTAGTTAATCCGTGATTAACAATCAATATGTGACGAATGAAAAGATAAACTTCGAATAAAAAATAATATGTGACTTAAGAAATTGTTAACTTATCACTGATAATTTAAGAATTTGTGACTACATAATAAATTGTAACCTATAATATTTGTAATTTGTGACCGATAAATAAATTATGACTTATAAATTTTTTATCTGTGATTGATGAACTTGTGATTTATAAAATTTTTGAATTGTGACTTTAAAATAATTTGTCACATATAAAAATTTTGATTTGTGACCAAAAAATAATATGTGACTAAATTAATAGTTAAATTGTGACCAAATTGTATAGAGATGTGATCTTAATATATTTAATTAATTAATTAAATCATAAATAAGTTATAATAAATATTTGATTTTTTTAAATTTGAAACTTTTGTTCTTAGTTTTGAAATGAATAATACTTAATCTCTACTTATGAATTTTTTCCAAAAATTAAATGAACTTATTTTGGGGCCTGGGCCCAATTATTAATTTGATTAAGGTCCCTTATTGATTTTGCTTAAGTCCACGTGCTACAAGCGTGGCATCTGATTAGCCTTTTGCACTATTAGAGGTGTACAGCCCCTCACAATAGGGGGCTTATCAACGAAACTTTAAGTAATAAATAGTGCCAACAATATAAAAATTAAATACTAAAATGGAAAATTCCTTTGGTAAGATGTTTTAAAATATATATACATATATATTAACATATCCGTCAATGACTTATAATATAGTAAAAAATAATATAATTTTATCACTGATACCGACTACTATATGCCAAAAAGTAATGTTATTCATTACCATTATTGTTAAGTACCAATGTAAGTGACAATTACATGACATTAAACTATAAATTCATTTAAATGTAAAATCATATGATTCATTTAATTAAACATATAAAGTATTAAAGTGTAGCTTCCTGAATTAGATAGCATTATTTTATCCTAAAGAACACTGCATAATTTTCATCAACGTTACCAATGATATCACTAGGAATATCATCTTTTATCACCGACAAATTTATATCGTCCATTATCTACTCCTTTCATTTTTTATTATTAATTTGATTAAGGTCCCTTGGCGATTTTGCTTAAGTCCCCTTACCGCTAGAGTAGCATCTGATAAGCCTTTTGCACTATGTAATGTCTATATATAGAACGGGAAATACCAATAAAGGACTACTTCAACATTTCATTTTCAGCAAATGACCGCATTCAAACATAACTATCGAAATAATTGCTAAAGTTCAATTTGCATAATGTCTAACTATTACTTAGTAGATCCACAACTTTTGAGACAAATTTTAAAAATTTTCAAGAGAAAATCATTCCGCAAGACAGTTGGGCATGACGCTAGACTATTCCAACCACGTCGAAAGAGGGAAGACATCTTCAACTATCTTGTAAAGACAATTCGACTAAACAAGACTATTGAAACTATTTCACAAAATGACTCTTCTTTTGAAAGCTTTTAAGATTTATTTCAAAACTTGTGCATCCGAATGACTCTTTCCTTGAAGGGAACAATCATGTGTAGACAAATGTTGACAAAATTTGTACTGATGTTGATGTGGCGTCGCATGATTAACCTTTTTTTCTCTCTCTATTTTCCAATGATACCACGTCAAGAGCTTCCTTGAGAGTGGTGTGTCCACTAAATAGCATGTACAATTTTATAGACAAAAAGGGATATAACCGACATTTCAAGACATAAAATAGACCATTTTCCTAATTTCCCCAAAAAAAAGTGGGATACTTTTAAGAATGGCCAGGTCAAAATACCAAATTTTCACATTGACCAAATTTTTTTTCTTTTTTTTTTGCCATTCACCAAAAGAGCCTTTTGAAGAGTAAATGTCATTTTTGCTCTTATTATGTGTTGTAATTACAAAAACATATCATTTGCCCAAAAGACAATAATACTCTCTTTAAAAAATTAATAAATCCAAACAATCCCACTTAAATCTCAAAACGAAATCACTTTTCTTATCAGATTTTTCAACATAGCTAAAAAGAAATTTCCTCTTCCATCTGCTTGAGCATTGAAATCTCAAAAATTTATCAAAAGCTCAACAAAAAAATATTACTCACAGTCGCCACTTGAAATTGATAAGTATAAATACGTACGTTTAATTTTATTTTAGTTAAATTAGTACATTGTTTGAATATTTAAATTTTATTTCAACATATGATTTTAGAAAAATGAAATATTACAGTTTTAAATGGATGTATAATTTTTTTTTAGCAAAAACGAGAAAAAAAATTCATCTGTTCAGATACAAAATATAGAAGACAACCGGTCAAAAACGTGTCCAGGCCGGCTGTGTTAACATCCGGCCCAACAGCCGACCTGGACACGTCGTTATTTTTATTATTTTTTTTTTTCTCCTTGCGTTATATTTTTTTTCGTCCTTTTATGCTCGTAATTACAATTTTTTTAATAAATGATGTTTCCTAATGCAGATATGGGATTGTCCTAATTTGTTACTTTGGTTAATTTGAAAATAGTGACAATGATCGATGGGTGTGAAAATAGACGAGTGAAAGACATGGTTGTACTGCAATTGTAATAACATCAAGTACATCGTATGTAGAACTGTACAATGAGATACAGAACTTGCTGAAAGTCGATCCCTCTGAGTACGCCATGAAATTGGGATTTCTAATGGACGAGAATACATCCATTTCAATTCCATCTATAATGGTTACTTCTGAGGCTGAAATTAAGGTTTTAATTGAAATGAATCAGAAACGTGCGATTCCTATTTGCGTAACTTGATGAAGAAGAATGTCCCCGAGAGTGAACACGAAGATTTCGATGGAAGGGATCGTAATGTGAATGAGTTTTGGGACACGGTGGCAATAGTGCATGATGATGTTGTAGCTATTCCATAGACAGTTGCTCCTCACCATGATCTAACTGTTACATACAGAATTTACTCGATAGTTTAAGACAACGAAAGAGATAATGACTTTACAAATGAGAATTTGATTGCTTTATCCCATTTCAGACATGCATCGAGTAGGAGCTTACAGGTTGGACCGAATGCACGGTCCTCTAATTGTTCGCGTATAGTCCCCGATGATGAAGATTTGTATGTCGAGCAATTATTTGACACGAAGAAAGATTTGCAGAAAGCTGTTCATCGGATTGCTTTGAAACACAAATTTGAGTTTAAAGTGAAGAAATCAAACAAGTCAACTTACACAATTGTCTGCGTTGACGACAGTTGTCTTTGGCGTTTGCGAGCAACGAAAATGGACACGAATGAGTTCTTTGTGGTTCGTAAGTATGCACGGGAACATACTTACGAAGTGGGTATTCGTCGAAATGATCACAGGCAAGCCCGATCATGGTTCATTGGTCGAGAAGTAATGCACAAGTTTCAGGACCCAAAAACAATCTACAGACTTTCAGACATTATTAATGATGTTCGTCGAGGGTACGGGGTAGTCATGAGCTATCAGAAGGCTTGGAAGGTCAAAGAATGCGCGTTGGAGGACTTGATAGGTTCAACCGAGAGAGTTATGATAAATTGGTCAGGTATTTCTTTGTTTAGATGTTTATTTAATAGTTATCTAATTAATTCAATCATTAATTTCAATTGTTTATTTAATTATTTATCGATTCTTTATCTAATGTGTAATTAATTATTTAATTCAATTGTTAATTTTTCAGTTTTTTAATATTGGTTATTTGATTATTTAAATTATGATTATTGTTTAGTTAATTGGTCAGGTTTTGCTATAACATGGGAAAAATTAATACTGAATCGATATTTTTTATTGAGAAGGATGACGAGAATCGCTTCAAGTATTTCTTTATGGCCCTTGGACAATGCGTTCGAGAATTTCGAAACACAATGCGACCCTTAATCCTAGTCGACAGTACAACCTTCAAGGCGAGATACGGGGGCAAGTTGATTATTGCAACATGTCAAGATGCTAACATTCAAATTTACCCTCTTGCATTGGGCATAGTTGACGGAGAAAATGATTTGGCAATACGTTGATTTTTCACGAAATTGAGGGAAGTAATTGGGGATGTCGAGAACCTTGTATTCGTAACCGACCGAGGGCAGTAAATAATTAAGGTATCGCCGAAGTCTTCCCCGAGGCACATCATGGTTATTGTATGTATCATATACAAGGAAATCTGAAGACCAAGTATTGAGGCAAGGGCATCGTTACGTTGTTTATGAGAGCTGTAGAGGCTTACAGTTTTCAAGAGTTTGAAAAGTTTATGGTTGAAATCGAAAGTAAATCCTATGATGCATAGGAGTATCTGATAGAGATGAGGATCGAACATTGGACACGATCACATTTTTCAGGACGTCGATACAATATGATGACGTCGAATAATGTGGGGTCGCTCAATGCCTTATTTAAGAAGGATCGAGAATTACGAAATCTCGCAATGTTTGAGAACATTCGTGACAAACTACAACAATGGTTTCATGATCATCGTGAGGAATCACAGAGTTGCACAAGTGTGCTAACCCCGGCTCAGGAAGATGAACTCTTCAAGACTCTAGAGGTGGCAAGGAAGGTATATGTAGAACCAATAGATCAATTTCGCTTCTCCGCGAGTTGTGCACGTAATTTCGGATACATCATCACTTGAATGATAACACGTGCACGTGTAGACAGTTTCAGTTGGAGAGTTTTCCGTGTACACATGTAGTGGCGGTGGATATGTATAGAGAAATTCCACCACACACCTTATGCAGTGCTTATTATACGACTGGTTCTTGGAGAGCAGCATATGTCGAAACCATATTTCTTGTACCGAATGAAGCCGAGTGGGAAGTTCCTGATCACATTCTCTCATTGAATAACTTGTTGCCATCAGCAGTCGGCCCACGTACTCCTGGACGTACACGTACGTCTAGAATACCATCAACCGAAAATTTTTCTCGGCCTCGTAAGTACGGTAGGTGCGGTGCAATAGGATATATTAGAAGATTTTGTACAAGTCAAATCTCTCTGCATGACAACGTAACATATGTATAATTGAAAGTTATGTAACATTATTTATACCATTGATATTAATTATTCACGCATATTCTTAATGTTAATTATTTATGTTAATTATTAGATTTAGGGCCTGTTTGATTGCCCAAGAATTTCCATGGAAAATGAAAAATCAATTCCATTTTCCAACATTTGTGGTGTTTGACAAGATAAATTTTCCACGGAAAACCATTTCCATGTACCTTGGCCACGTAGACATTTTCCACCATTTCATGGAATTTGAATTCTCACAATATTGGTGAGAATTCAAGTTCCATGTTATTGTAGCGGATTTTTTTTTCATTTTTTTTTTTTGGCAATAGAAACAAATTTTATCTCTAATTGTAAAAAAATATTTTCATTTAATTGATAATTTTCATGTAAAACAAAGCCAAACGAACACCAAAATATAGATGATTTTTTGATCATTTATTTTTAGTTGGCAATAAAAACAAATTCTAGAAACAATGGTAGAAGAGGATATCCCTTAAATTGACAATTTTCATATAAAACAAAGTCAAACAAACACTAAAAAACACTTTTTATTTCAACATTTTCCACGTGAAAAATTATATCAATCAAACACTATCAATTAACAATTCCAAGAAAAATAATTTCTAGGCAATTCAATTCCCTAGAATTCATTTTCTTTCCACCCAAATTCCACATTTGCAATCAAACAGACCCTTAATTTTTTTATTTTAATATTTCATTAATTAGTTATGTAATATTTGAAGTTAATCATTTTTTAAAACTCAATGCGTTCTCCACAATATACCCAAATATTATAAATACTTCATAAAACATTTAAATAAACACATAAACTAAAAATTAAATATTAAAAATTAAAAAAATAATATATATTTTACAATTATTTCGTAATTACAAATAAATGAATGAATGAATGAAATATGCAATATTTAAACGTTATAATATGTACAATTATTTCAAAAAAATACGGCTCAATATCTACGGATTGTCATTAAATTCAAATAAATCACAAGCTAATTTATTTATCCAATTTTGTATCCACGCTTGGTTGATGCATCAATCTTCTGTGCCACACTCAAAAATTCTATGTACTTGATAGCGAATATGCTGCAATCACCCCTACAATTACAAAATATTGTATTAGCACATCACCGTCTAACTAAAACGTAAGTTGTAAATTACAAAAATAAAATAATAAACATTTACGATATTTGTTGTCTCGTCGTCGTCGTGTCCTGCACGGTGGCTAGTTTGTCCTACACAGTAATGTTCACTCGTCTAGTCAGTATGGGGACGATCACAGACATCGACTCAAGATTTCGCTCAAGCTGACCTTGTGTCAGGCTTGAATGATCGGGGTCATACACATACATAGTCGAGTCGGCAAATACAATCTCTACTACAATGTAGTGATGATTGACACATACCGGAATGTACAGATGCGTACAACCCTCCCATGGCTTTCCCCCGACACTCGGCCACATCCCTATGACCCACTCCATTATGTATGTAGGTACCGTGTACTCGCTACCCATAGCTTGCAACGTCTGGTACTCAATATCAACGGCACGTATGAACTCAGTGTTCAATATGAGTCGGCCAGGAATGTTGAACGATCTTGGATGTCGTTCAGCTCGATCTCGTAGCAAATCCATGGCGAAGTCAATGTGCTGCACCAGGAAGCACCAATTAAAAAAGGAGTTATTTAATTTCATAAATGCAAAACGCAAAAATATATATACGTAATAAATAACAATATTACTACTTCACTTACATCATCGACGAGCTAAGCCCCCGAAGTTGTGATGTCGTGAAACCACTTGTAAGCGTCCGAGATCATCTTATGAGCAATCCTGCGACTGACTCTGAAAAATAAGAAAAGAAATTGTTAAGTAAAAATATAGATATGTCAACATCTGCGTAATGTATTAATCCTTAACGAATAATAAAATACTTACTCGGAAATAAGTGCTCTCCACTCCGCCTCGAACGCTTTCCACTTGGTGTGGTCCACCTCCCTGAATAAATGCGGGTGTGTGTCATCGACGAACCTTCTCCTTTTCACCTCCGCAGTAAATGGAGAAACGACGTACTATGATGGTGTCCTCGGCCTCTTGCCGACCACCAGCTCATGTACATCAACAGTACGTGAAAACCTCCCAATATCCGACACTCCCTCGCCTACTATCGGGACCACCTCTTTCATCCCCTCCAACACAAAAACTACGTCTGGCGAGTCTGATAGGTACCCTCTCTGCCTCGGGTACCTCTCATCCTCTGACACCCTGACGACCTCCTTCTTCGGCACCCCCCCTCCTCCAGCACCCTCTCAACCTCTGCCTCGGGTACCCCCTCCTCCTCCGACACCCTGACGACCTCCTCCTCCGGTACCCTCCCGACCTCCGCGTCGAGCACCCCTTCCTCCTCAGACACCCTCCCGATCGGTACCCTCCCGACCTCCTCCTCCGTCTCCATCTCCATATCTATCGGGTCATCGAGATATGAAGCTAATGCATTATCCGATTCCCACAACGAGTCAACATACCCCGTCTGACCTCCTCGACCCTAATAACCACCACCCCCTCCGTCCCGATAGTCGCCTGTCCCTCCGTCCCAATAGCCACCTGTCCCTCCGTCACCCCCTCCGTCCTAATAGCCGCTAATCCCTCCGCCACCCCCTCCATCCCGATACTCGTCAGTCCCACGCAGGCCTACTATGTCGCCCCGTATCGCTACGACCTCAACATAAAGGTCTCCTAAACCGACCTGTACCATCCCGACATCATGTCGTAAGTTAGCTACGTCGCCTCTGATCTCCATCATAAGTTGGAACATATCATCAACGGAAGCACTCTGATTACGTGTAGCTAATCCACGTGGGAGGTGTCCGGACGCAGGAGACGATGATCTCATGCAAGGAGGTGACACTCTCGACGGAGGTGATCGCATGTAGGCAGGGGACACCCTCGTGGAATGTGATACCCTCGGCGGAGGCGATAGTCGACGGCGCTCCTAAAAAAAGAAACATTACAAATCAATAACTTAATTAAAAAATTATAACGATAATCAACATATTATATTCAATTAACATACCGTGTCCCGATCGACGATGGACTCAGGCCTCTCTCGAGCAGCACGATCTGTCAACAACTCACGAATATAAGTCTGATCCTCCTCCTCAATCGATAGTGTCAGCTCAGTGAGGACTTCAAGCTGACATATTGACATTTCATCGAATGACTGACCACGTATCCAGTTTCGAAAATGACATATAACAGAAAGCGCAAATATATAATACGTACCTCAAGATCGTCTAGGATAACTGATAGCTGTTTTGCAATGGACTTGTCTTGTGCTCGCCAGCGGTGCATCAGAGGGATGCATGTATCCCCTCTCCTCGTATACCGACCAGCCAGGATGGGAACAGTCTCGTAGACCCATATCTGCAACAATTACGATTATTATATGTACAATTTAATAAAAAAATGGATAACGCATTATGTTAAACATTTACATGCAAAGCTAACGACAGATCATATACATCGTACTTACGCTCCGACCTATCTCTCCTAGGCATCGAATGCCCCCTCTTGAAGACGTGTAAAGTATCGAAAAGACATCTCTCCTCCCACGGATAGCTGTTGAACGTATTGATGTCATCAACAACTTGCAAATGAAAAAATCAATCGACGTCTTCCTGTGATGACACCTCAGTACGCTCTCTAGTATAAACACCATTCCCAACTTCAACTTGTCGGACATCTGGTCGCATCCCCTGAATGCATTTCTTAACTGCGCTAGTGTCACTGTCGTGTGCCCATTAAAATAATCATTCAGTAGCCTCTTGTCTGTCGAAATATTGGCCCTCGCAGCCTCTTCGCCCGTACATCTCAATCCAGTGATGAGGGCGAACTCGAATATAGAAAATGTAGCAACCTTGCCCCCAAGATCAAAGTGAAGGTCATATCCGTCAATTGGCTTAAGCAGCCGATACAGTAATGAATCGATCAACTGTCCAGAGAACTGTATAGATCGCAGTGAATACAGGGCCATAGGCAGGATCGACATAATATCTCTGCATGCTCCTCGTCCAATGAATCCAACACTGCTGTGAAACTGGAAAAGTTACAGTCCGACATAACTTTGTCAGGAACATGTGTCAAGGCTGCGTCCAAATGGTAATCTATCCTGCAAAATTTCAAATGTTAGAACATTTGAAACATAATGTCACAAAATTCAACTAACCGAACTGTAAGTAATATACGCACGAAATAACAGATAATAAAGAAAATGAATTAAAAATTACACAACAACTTATAAAAAAGGGAAAAACTAATTTTTGTAAAATTATTTATTTCATAGTTTATTTTAATCCATGTTAGAAATTTATTTCAATTCTTTATTTAATTAAATTTGATTATTTATATTTAATTACATATTTAAATATATTATTTTGAAAATTTATATTTCTTACTTATCTAAATTATTTATTTCGATTGTTTATTTAAGATTTATTTTAATTGTTTATTGAATGCTTAATTTTAATTATTTATTATAATTGTATATTTAATTATTTTCTTTAAATTATTTATTTAACATTTAAACGTAAATATGTAATTATTTGTTATATTTTTCTTTAGTTGTTTATTCAATATTTATTTTAATTATTAAGCGAATATTTAATTATTTATTTTAAATGTTAGATATTTATTTCAATTGTTTATCTACATTTTAATTACTTACTTTGATTATTTTTATCCAATTGTTTTTCATTTAATTGTTTCAATTGTTTATTTAAATTATTTGATTTAATTACCTATATTGATCGATTATTTATATTATTTATTGAACAAGTGCAAACGCAAATATTTCATTATTTATTTCAAATGTTAGAAATTTATTTCAATTAAACATTAATTAATATTTTGATTATTAATATTTATTCATTTATCATTTAATTAATCATTTAATTATTATTTAAATGTTCATTATTTATTTTTGTGCGTTTCAATTAATTATTTATTCCAATTGTTTTTTATTTATTTGTTTCAATTGTTCATTTAAATTATTTAATTTAATTACTTATATGAATCGATTATTTAAATTATTTATTGAACAAGCAAAGGTAAATATTTAATTATTCATTTCAAATATTAGAAATTTATTTCAATTAAGCTTTAATTAATATTTTCAATATTAACATTTATTCATTTATCACTTAAATAATCATGTAATTATTATTTAAATGTTCATTATTTATTTTTGTGCATTTCAATTAATTATTTATTCCAATCATTTTTCATTATTTGTTTCGATTGTTCATTTAAATTATTTAATTTAATTACTTATATGGAAAGATTGTTTAAATTATTTATTGAACAAGCAAATGTAAATATTTAATTATTTAATTCAAATGTTAGAAATTTGTATCAATTAAATTTTAATTGCGTATTTTGATTAATAATATTTATTTATTTATCATTTAAATAATCATTTAATTATTATTTAAATGTTCATTATTTATTTTTTTGAGTTTCAATTAATTATTTATTCCAATGATTTTTCATTTCAATTGTTCATTTAAATTATTTGATTTAATTACTTACATAGATCGATTATTTAAATTATTTATTGAACAAGTAAACGTAAATATTTAATTATTTATTTCAAATGTTAGAAATTTCTTTCAATTAATCTGTAATTAAATTTTAATTGCGTATTTTGATTATTAACATTTATTAATTATTTACATTTTTCTTTTATCATTTAAATAATAATTAAATAATTATTTAAATAATAATTTAACAACATTTCAATTATTTTAATTCTCATGTAAGAAATTAAAATAAAAAATTAATACTACAGACGGTCCAAGCAGTCTGTTAACAGACGACCGTCTGTTAAATAGACAGCACATCCCGTCTTCTTGTGGTCGTCTACAACAGACAGCCTTTGCCAGAGATCGCCATTTCCGGCGATCTCTGATAACCAAACCATAAAATAACTTACTTTTTAGTAATTACAAAGATTTCTACCACTATTTCCAACAAAATAAACTTTTTAACATTCAGGTTCAAAGATTAATGGGGGAAAAAATAAGCAAAACTTACTTTCTTCACTTCTAATGGTGGCCGGTCGGTCTCCTCCCAAGAAAAACTCGTCGATTTCCTTGTTTTTTCTTCCCCTTCTTTCTCTAAACGTCAGTTTGAGAGTGAAATGTCAAGGACAATTTTTGGTTTTCAATGTTTTTAAAGTTTTTACAATTTTTTTTTTTAAACAGTGTTCAACGACAATTTTGAAAAATTATATGTTTTTTATGGTTATCTGCCACCATTTCCTCAAAACAAGTAGACAATTTTTTTCTTTGACCTGACAAACGAATCCCCCTGCAGAGAATTTCAACATTGCTGATTCAACCTGGACCATGCGGGGTTATTCATTGTGTACATATTGATGGTGTAGATTATATTAATTGATTTCTTTTTCTTTACATCTCTTTTTTTTTTTTTTTTACTTTTTCCCTTTTTGTCCCTCTTCCACATCATCAATATGTAAAAAAATGATGTACAAATAATATTACTTTATTTAAAACTGTGTTTAATTTTTAAAATAAAATTTCCATTAAAATCCTTTAATCCCCATTGCCACTATAAATTAAGCAGCATTAAAAGCAAAATAAGGCTGTCACGATATTAAGGGAAATGGATTGTTGATTTTCATAACAATCACATAAATACACTGCATGGAATTGGCATCTACTTTTTTCAAAGCAAGCATTTAAATGGCAGTAATTAGTAGATATAAATATGAATACTTTTGATGACAAATTGTAAAAGTTTTTCTCATAATACAAAAACGGCAAGCCAATGAGAACGGAGCCAAATGCGTGACTTTTGAATAGACGCATTCTTACCGCTCTCTCTAAATATGACAAACATGTTCCTTACTTGTTCCGAACCCCATTAATTGTGTGATTTATTACTTCCTTTTCCAAAGATTAAACGTGTCTCTCTCTATATGTATCTATATCTATATCTCTTTACAGAACACACAGACAGAAGTCGTAGGTTTTATGTCTAATCCAAGAGACAGAGGATTCAGCAGACGATCTGTGGAAATGGATTTGCGGGTTTTTATTTTGATTCTTAACGTTAAACATTTAGATGTTCTGTTCTACTTGTTCTCTGTCGCTTGTCTGCTGTCACCAACCTGTAAGTAATTTTTTTAAAGTGATTTTGAAATTATTCAAAATTTGTTATGATGTGAATTTCAGCTGTAATGCAGATGGTTATGATTCAATGGATCCTAATGGGAACATCACAATTAAATGGGATATCTTGCAAGCAAATGGTGGCACAGAAGATGTAAGTTTTTTTTTTATTGAAAATTCATTTTGTAAAAATGGTAAATCTGTTTTTGAGGGGGATGCTTGTTCTAATCGAGGTATCGGATGGATTTTATGGGACAAGATTGAAGTTCTTTCAGCTTTTGGCGATGCCTTTTAGCGACGTCGAATACAATTCAATCTAACGTATCAAATATATCGAGAGGAAAGGTTTTCTAAGTAAATAATCTTGTCTAAACTATTTGTTAATTCTTAAATCTTATACCTATTGCAAAACAAAGATGACATCAATTAGTAAATCTCGAGCCTTCCTACGGGAATTGTGGTTTACCAATTAGGTGGAGTAATTTAATTTCTTTTAGGCCCATAATTTATGTGTTGCGCTTTTTCAATAATCCCTCCAGATGGTTATGATTCAATGGATCCTAATGGGAACATCACAATTAAATGGGATATCTTGCAAGCAAATGGTGGCACAGAAGATGTAAGTTTTTTTTTTATTGAAAATTCATTTTGTAAAAATGGTAAATCTGTTTTTGAGGGGGATGCTTGTTCTAATCGAGGTATCGGATGGATTTTATGGGACAAGATTGAAGTTCTTTCAGCTTTTGGCGATGCCTTTTAGCGACGTCGAATACAATTCAATTTAACGTATCAAATATATGGAGAGGAAAGGTTTTCTAAGTAAATAATCTTGTCTAAACTATTTGTTAATTCTTAAATCTTATACCTATTGCAAAACAAAGATGACATCAATTAGTAAATCTCGAGCCTTCCTACGGGAATTGTGGTTTACCAATTAGGTGGAGTAATTTAATTTCTTTTAGGCCCATAATTTATGTGTTGTGCTTTTTCAATAATCCCTTCTTTGAACGAAGTATCATATCATCACGGTTCCCTTCAAGGGATAAAATTTTCACCCCTCTTCCTCAAACCTAGGAGGACATGCTCTATCAAGACTCAATTGATTATCGCAGCATAATTGCCTTAAGAGCCAATCCTAGATTTTTCTAGCCATCAATTTCCAACTTAGGACTCACAAACTTTGTTCGATTGCAATTGGGGATCCATCTTGTGCGTTCATACTGCGGGGACGAATGTAGTGTGGGGGCAATGGAGTCAACTGTCCCCACACTAAATTTTAAATTTTGCCTAAATTTTTTTAAGATTTTCATTTTTTTTTTTAATTTTCAATTTTTGCCTCACAATTGAAATTTTACAAAAATTGTCCCTACAATTCTTTTATTTTAACTCATCCTGTCACATGGTGAAGTCTGGGGCCTAGCTTCAATTCCATCCCAAATGGTTAACCCATTAGTTTTTTGGAAGACGAAAGACAAATAAGTTTGATAAAGATGAGGCTGGTGAAGCCCATCATTTACCCCAAGTCTAGCTGACATAGGTCTTTTGTTTACACTTTCACTACACCTACTACTAAACTTTGATGGATGTTTGACAAGGTTGACTATCTAACATAGACAATATTAATATTAAATCGAAAGAAGTTCGAGTTCAGTACGGTCTTTATTCACAAATTAAGCATGTCCTTCTCCAGGTAACGGTATCCATCATAAACTACCAGCTATTCCGGCACATAGAGTATCCTGGTACAAATTACAAATATTTGAATCTACGGACTCTATTATTTATTTAATTGTCTATTAATTAAATAATAGATCTGCCATTTAATTGCATTAATTATATATAAAATTATTTATGTCCAAAGTTGATTGGACCTAGGGCATAATACTTACATGGGGTCCACGATCAAAGATAACAGTTCTATTTTTTTCTTAAAATTCGTTGAAGAAGCAGCTCCATACAAGGGCTAAATTATTAAATGTTTCGGGAAAACAAGAAAAATAGTTTGAAACAATTTTAAAGACAATAATAATGCGAAATAAAAATTTTGTGCTTGTTTATAGCCGATTTTAAAGATTTTTACGTAATTTTACTGTAGTGTCATTCATGGCAAAGCGCAGAAAGTAAAAGCCTACTGCGTAGTGCCACTAGAAAAATCTTGTTCCCTCCAATTTCCCAACCCTGTCAAAATTCACGCCGAGACTACCCACAAAGGCCGAACCGCACAGCCACCGTACCCCAGAGAAAGCTAAAATCTGTCCAAACTGAAAATTCAGACTTGAAATTTTCTGACTTTTCAATAACTTCATTCAATTTAAAGAACCCAGAAGGAGAAAGGGAAAAATGGGGCGAGACGAGGACGAGATGCGGGGGGAGATTGAGGAGAGGCTAATTAACGAGGAGTACAAGATTTGGAAGAAGAACACTCCGTTTCTTTACGATCTGGTGATTACTCACGCGCTTGAGTGGCCGTCGCTCACCGTTGAATGGCTGCCGGACAGGGAAGAGCCTCCGGGGAAGGAATATTCCGTCCAGAAGATGATTCTTGGGACTCACACTTCTGAGAATGAACCCAATTATCTAATGTTGGCCCAGGTCCAGCTCCCGCTAGAGGATGCTGAAAATGATGCCCGCCATTATGATGATGATCGATCGGATTTTGGGGGATTTGGGTGCGCAAATGGAAAGGTAAACTTTTATGGATTATTGTTTTGTGGGTTTCTCTTTTTAAGCTCTCATTAATTGTTTTGCGTTGTGCTTTTAATTTGGTAAATTGATTGTAAATTTCCATTCTGTGTTTTGGCTGCATGAATGACAACGCAAGGCTTTTATTTTTTTTAAACCGTTCGGAATTAAATGTGAATTTGAGGTTTATGATGGATTTTTTTAGCTTAATAAGTATTATACCTCCTGCTAATTGATTGTATTGTGATCTGGTGGGAGGGGAATTGTTGCAGACATATTATTTTCTGATTATTGGTGAGAAAGTTTTTGAAATTGGAAAAAGCTACTCGTTCTAGGGTTTGATTGTGTCATGAGTTCAGATTTTGAAGTGTTCCTACGTGGTCAAGGACTCTGTATTGCCAGCATGGAGTTAAAGTTGAAAAATGGAATATCTATTTGCATTTGAATTTGAGGTCTATGCATTTTTCCTTAGAAACTGAATTTACAACATTGTCATATTCTAAAAAAGTTTGAAACTTGCTGTTTACGAACTTCCTTAGAAGCTGAATTAATGACAGTGACACCAACTCTGTGTGTTTATGAATTTTCCTTAGAAGCTTATTAAAAAACAATTTCATATTTAGTTTTCTCTTCTAAAAAAATATGGAATTGTGCTCCTTAGTGAATAATCATGATTGAGATGAAGAGAATTTCCATGTATGTTTCTGCTTTGCCCTTAGTGGCATGTACTAGCTATACGTACGGACTGCTGAACAATATTCTTGCAGGTGCAAATAATTCAGCAAATAAATCATGATGGGGAGGTTAATCGGGCTCGTTATATGCCCCAAAACCCATTCATTATTGCCACCAAGACAGTTAGTGCTGAAGTATATGTTTTTGATTATAGCAAACATCCGTCTAAGCCTCCTTTAGATGGTGCTTGCAATCCTGATTTGAGGTTGAGGGGTCACAATACAGAAGGCTATGGTTTATCATGGAGTCAATTCAAGCAGGGTCATCTATTGAGTGGCTCAGATGACTCCCAAATATGCCTGTGGGACATCAATGCAACTCCAAGGAATAAGACTCTGGATGCCATGCAAATTTTTAAGGTATGTACTGATAAAGACATGTAATAATTCCTTTTGATTGTGTTACCCTGATCTTTCATTATACAGAAAATCTTGTCTCTCGAATGGTTGTCCTTAATTTTCTATCTTGAAATTTTATGGCTTGTTTGACAATTATCCATGTGTAGATTCATGAAGGTGTTGTAGAAGATGTAGCATGGCATCTCAGGCATGAGTACTTGTTTGGTTCGGCTGGGGATGATCAGTACCTGCACATATGGGATCTCCGTACTCCATCTGGCAGCAAGCCTATTCAATCTGTAGTTGCTCATCAAAGTGAGGTGTGTCTCAGTTGCAATTCCATATTTCTGCTGAAGTGGAGAACTGGCCTGTTTATATCGATATATCTGATTTCTAAGTTATTCATATGAGTAGTTTTATACAATAATAAAACTTGATCTTATTGAAGCATCAAAAATACTTTTTGGGTGACCTCATCAGTTAAAAGCACACGCTCACCAAGATTTATATCATGTATTATCACGATCTGTTATTTAGAATTCTCACATTTTCAAATCCAGGAACTGAGAAATAAGTTCTATAAAAATGAGTCTTCTAGACTATTGAAAGGGAAATCCCTTTTACTGCTATATGTTTCTTCTCTCTATCTGCTTTAGGCTGCTGACTTTGGACGCTTGGATACTCGATGCAACTCCTAATTTGCCTGCTATAAAATATAAACCAGCAACAGTAAAAGAATTGAATTTTTTTTTTTTTTTTTTTGGCCAGTTATTGCAACCGATCACTTAAGTGAGCCCTTACAGGAGCCCCAAATATATCTGGTGCATATTAAGTCTGCCTAACTTGTTCCGTGAATTAGCTGGTTAGCATTATGTTCCCCACAGACACGCTATTCCTTGTTCTGCTTCAGCTAATAAGTACGAAGGCTGGAGGAAGCTCTGTATTCCTTAAACCTCAAAATTTTACCGATCTCTCTATACATTCCATTCCTGTGGAAAGGGTGTATGCATTAAATTTTACTTCCTGATACTTACATTCCACATTTAGTTTTCTTGGATAGTATTTGAATTTATAAAAATGTGTATTACTAGCAGAATAAATGTCAATGATTTTTCTGTTGGTAGGTGAACTGTTTATCTTTCAATCCTTTCAACGAGTGGGTTGTGGCAACGGGGTCTACTGACAAGACCGTTAAGTTATTCGATCTACGCAAGATTTCAACTTCACTTCATACCTTTGATTGTCACAAGTAAGATATATTTTTTGATTTTGGTTTCTATGGAAATTGTTTAAGTCAGTAGTCTATTAAGCATGAAATGTTGGGATATCTATGCTTTAACAAAATATAGACATGAAATGTTGTCCCTATTCTTCATTATCTTATTCCCGTGGTTGCACAACAGGGAGGAGGTTTTCCAGGTTGGATGGAATCCAAAGAACGAGACCATCTTAGCTTCTTGTTGTCTTGGTAGGCGACTCATGGTGTGGGATCTTAGCAGGTAATTCTTCATATTCAGTAATAGAGGCACTACTTTTAATGGGGTCATGGATACTCGTGGTATTTTTGAAGTAGTGGGGTATTTTAGTTTTCAACTTTTTAGAGAATTCTGGTTCCCATGCACTGCTTCTCCCAAACGACTGTCCAATTCCGAGCTTTTAAACTTGAATCTGTACCACTATGGCTTGCTGTAAGATCTGCCTTACTGGTTTCTCTTTTGCAGGATTGATGCAGAACAGACGCCAGAGGATGCTGAAGATGGGCCTCCAGAGTTGCTTTTTATTCACGGTGGTCATACAAGTAAAATTTCAGACTTCTCGTGGAACCCATGTGAAGATTGGGTGGTTGCAAGCGTGGCCGAGGATAACATACTACAAATCTGGCAAATGGCTGAGAATATTTATCACGACGAAGATGATCTACCCGGAGATGACTCCACTAGAGGAACCTAATGTTTATTTACGAAGAATGTATTTGGGGCATATTTCTTCTGTAGAGATGTATTATTATGTATTAAGTTATGATTTTGAATTTCTTTTCTATCATACCGAATGCAGTTCTTGATTCGGGCTGCAACCTAGCCTAGGTATGTTAGTGGTTAGCTGAAAACACTTCTGTTTTGGCTAAAGCCTGTGCGGGTTGTAACCCAAGAATAAATCCCTTTTTTTTTTTTTTTTTTCTTTTTTTAATGCATTAGTTAAAAAAATTGATAAAAATTTAACCCATAGGTGATAACTAATTATAATTTCACATTTCTAGAGTCAATGATTTTCAATTGGATCAATATCATGAATAATAATATTTGAGCTATCAAATCAATTCGTTATCTTTTGCGAGGTCTACGCTTCATAAAAATTGTCTATGCAAGACTATTTATAATTTTTATTAACTTTTTAATTTTAGATTTTATCAATTTTTATTAAAATTTACTATAAATTTGATATTTAGTGAAAAAATCAAAATGGGGCTAAATATTGGTTGAAGTGTCTTTTTGTGAAAATATCTTCGAGACAATTTAAGGCGAAATTAATGAGGAAGACTAAAATATTTATCTGTATTAGAAATTCTTGCCATTTTGTTTATTTTGATGACGATTATGAGACATAATAATTTTTCAAAAAGATTCGTCAAAGTGTCTTTGATGGACTAGAAATTGTTGCCAACTTTGTTTAAATTGATTAGAACGTTTCAAAAGTTTATAATTTATATGAAAAGACATGAAAATTTGGTCATGTTTTTGAAGTAAAAATGGAATATTTATCAAAAAATTTATTTACACAAACTCAAAAGTAGTTACAAATTTTATTTTATCCCATTTCTTATTAAAAATGGCCTTCTAAAATTCTCAAATATTTGCAATTTTCTCTCCCATAGCCTACTAGTGTATATTGAAGCCCTAATTTTCTCTCTCTAAAATTTCCCCAAATCATCAACAAAGATATTCCACCTTGTTACCTTCAAGCAATCCTCTGGTACGATACTAAGCATTTCTGAAAATTAATTAATTTGTCATTGTATTGGGGGGAAGGACTTGCTTCGGATATAAGTAAAAGTTGAATTGATGCAATTTTGATGCTTTGATTATGCATAGAAGTCATAGGTATGATGAATGGAGCTTTCGAACTGGTTCTTCAAAAGTTAAAATGTTCAAGAAGTTGTAAACACAATTATCAAGTGTTTGCAGATGTTCTTAAATCCTGTGCCGCAATATCTGGTACCAGTTTGGGGAAAACTCTTCATGGTCAAGTTATTAGGCAAGGTCATAATTCATGCCAGTTTGTTTTGAAAGCGTTGCTTAACATGTATGCTAAATGTAAAGCTCTTGAAGATTGTCAGAAATTGTTTGGTGAAATTAATAGTCGTGATATTGTTACTTGGAACATTCTATTGTCTGGGTTTGCTGGTACACTAAAGGATGATAATAAGGCGATGCAGTTGTTTCGTAGGCTGCATTTTGCTTGTGACCCTAAGCCGACCTCTGTTACTCTTGCTATTGTTGTTCCAGTGTATACACGCTCTGGTGCTTTGAGTGCTGGAAAGTGCATTCATTCATATGCAATAAAGTCTGGAATGGAATCTCTGACACTGGTAGGAAATGCTATAGTGTCCATGTATGCAAAATGTGGGCTTGTTTTAGATGCATCTTCTGTTTTTCATGGAATTGCTGACAAAGATGTTGTTTCGTGGAATGCAGTCATTGCAGGTTTTGCTGAGAATAAGCTTGTGGATGATGCTTTTCAACTTTTTCAGTGGATGATTAAAGGGCAAATAGTACCTAATTATGCAACAGTTGCGAATATTCTTTCTATCTGTTCTGGTCTGGGAGAGATTGTGGGGTATAGATATGCAAAAGAGATCCACTGTTATGTCTTGAGACATGCTGAATTAGGTGATGAAGTTACTGTTGTTAATGCTCTTTTAAGTTGCTACCTGAGATTGGGACAAATAAGAGAAGCAGAGTCCTTGTTTTGGAGGATGAAGTTATGGGACCTGGTTTCCTGGAACTCAATAATTGCTGGATACGTTTCAAATGGTGAATGGTTAAAAGCATTGCAGATGTTTCAAGAGTTTCTTGTTGTGGAGAAGATTGAACCAGACTCTGTTACCCTACTCAGCATTCTCCCCGCCTGTGCCCTGCTATCTAATCTGCATGTGGGGAAGCAAATTCATGGGTTTGTTGTTCGTCGTCGCGCCCTATTTGAGGATACATCTGTAGGAAATGCCCTAATAAGCATTTATGCAAAATCTGGCTGCATAGAAGCTGCGTTCTCGACATTTTTACTTATTCCTAGAAGAGATGTAATATCATGGAACACCCTGCTGGATGCATTATGTGAAAATGTACTTGACACTGAGTTTTTTGAAGTCCTAAATTGGATGTTACGTGAAGGAATAAAACCTGATTCAGTTACTATCTTAGCTGTGGTTCGATATTTGAGTAGTCTTTCCATAGTAGATAAGATTAGAGAAGCTCATGGGTTTTCATTAAGATCTGGTCTTTTGCTTAGTGGTGCTGAACCCACCCTTGCAAATGCATTACTTGATGCATATGCCAAATGTGGAAATATGGTGTTTGCATCGAAACTTTTTGAGAGTTTATCCAGAAATAGAAATGTGATTACATGCAATTCCATGATATCGGGATATGCGGCTAATGGTTTGCAAGATGATGCAAATTTGCTATTCCAGAGCATGCCGGAGAGGGATCTTACAACTTGGAATCTCATGCTGCAGGTTTATGCACAAAATCAATTTCCTGATGAAGCTCTCAATTTGTTTCAAGAGTTACAGTTTCATGAACTAAAACCTGATGCCATGACAATTATGAGTATTCTTCCTGTTTGTACTCAAAAGGCTTCACTCCACATGTTAAGGCAGTGTCATGGATACGTAGTCAGGGCTTATTTTGAGGATGTCCATCTAAAGGCAGCTTTATTAGATGTGTATTCAAAGTGTGGAAATATTAATAGCGCATATAAGTTCTACAAGTCAATGCCTGAAAGAGACCTGGTTGTGTCTACGGCTATGGTTGGAGGATATGCAATGCATGGCATGGGAGAAGAAGCTCTTGGAGTTTTTTATCATATGCTTGAGTTCGGTGTAAAACCAGATCATGTCATAATAACTGCCGTATTATCTGCTTGTAGTCATGCTGGTCTTATTAATGAAGGGTTAATGATTTTTGATTCAATAGAGCAGGTATATCATATGAAACCGAGCATGGAACAGTATGCATGTACAGTGGATCTCCTTGCTCGAGGAGGCCAAGTCAAGGAAGCATTTACTTTTGTAAATCAAATGCCTGTTGCAGCTAATGCCAACATATGGGGTACACTTCTTGGTGCTTGCAAAACCTACCATGAGGTGGATATTGGTCGTGTTGTGGCTGATCACCTGTCAAAAATGGAAACCAGTGACATTGGAAACTACATAGTTTTGTCAAACTTATATGCTGCAGATGCCAGATGGGATGGGGTATTAGAGACGAGACGATTGATGAAGATGAAAAACCTGAAAAAGCCAGCAGGGTGCAGTTGGATAGAAGTGGGAAGGAGGAAAAATGTATTTGTAGCTGGAGATTATTTTCACCCTAATATAAACATGATTTACAGCATGTTGAGTGACCTGGATAAACAAATCAAAGAACTATACAAGTCCCGATGATATTTTCAGTAACTGTCATTTTTGGATTTGAGGAAAATCCTGTAAGAAAAGATGCAGAGCGGCTGTATGCTTGCTTTTCTCCTAAATTAATAGGTCACTCTTCTTCATGTAGTCAAACTTAATTATCTCATTGTGGCAATGGATATGGAGAGGCCTTTGGACCGAACCTTGTTCAATTTAAAGGACATAATTTCTCCTACGAGTGAATTGGAATGTGCCAAAATATGCTTGATGGGACATCCATGCATCTTCGAATATTAAGGTTTTCCATGCAATGCAAATTTTAAGGTATGTAATAAAGGCATTTTTCTAATTCCTTTTAATTGTGTTGCTCTGACTGTCAGTACGCAACCTTGGAACTCAAGGTTTCATTTACAACCATCTGATATTTTATACTAACAGATTCATTAACACAGAAGATGTAGGATGGCATCTTGGCTGCAAGTACTTGTTTGGTTCGCTTGGGAATCAACATATGCACTTACAAGATCTCCGTACTCCATCAGTCTGCTGGCCTATTCAATGTGAAGTTGCTAACCAAATTGAGGTGAGTCTCTGTTTCAGTTAGCTTCAAGTGGAAAACTGAACCGTACATATTGTTACATCTAATTTTTAAGTTATTCATGTGGGTAGCTCATATAGAATAGTGAAAACACTAAAACTTTTGTGGTGAATTATCTATTAAGAGCTTGCTTGTGTCCATATCATGTGTGTTTTATTGTCACGCCCTGGGATGTACAAGTAAAACAAGCGCATGTTAGAAAAAAATGTTTAAAATGTCTTCTAGACTTTCAAATGGGAATGCCTAAAAAAAAAAAAAAAAAAAGGGAAATTCATGAAGCAAATTAAATACGTCTATACTTAATTCTTCTAATCTACATTCGTACGAATCAAAAAATTGTTATTTCACCGATTATCTTAAAAGGGCATCATTTATAAACCACTATATACTACATAGTCTAAGCAAAATAAAAAGTAACACAAAAGGAAGGAAGAATTTTCTCACTTTGCATGCAGATATTAAATTTTGTACTCGATCTTGATGATAGTGAAAGAGGTGACGGATCCTTGATCCTGGGATTATAATAGCTTCTATTAAAATGGAATGGCACAGTGCATATTATGAACTTTTGAGGGTTCGCGTGCTATTTATATATTGTTGAGGGTGAATTATTTGAAGATGGTGAGTCGAGGAAAAGAAAGACGAACGATTGAATTAATTAATCGGGCCTTTTCTAGTTTCTATATCAATTTTCTTCATTCTAATCATTATAATTTAATTCAATTTTAATCGGTAGCTTCATTTAATTCGACTAACAAAAATAGATGAAATGATAGTCCAACATTTATTTCATTAAAAAATTGTATATATTTCATATTAAAAACTAACTATTACTCCTTATAATGACAAAACTATAGATTTCCACCAATGCAATTGACCAAAATTGTCTTAATTGAAACTAAATTAGTTATTCGATTGAAATCATTTAAAAGTATAATTGATATCAAATTATATAAAATTGAAGGGATACCAAAGTTAACCACTCAGGGAGGAAAAAGAAAAAGTAACTAGTAGACCAAACAAGATGTAAGAATACATATAAAAAGTAAAAACATGCTTTGCTAATGAGAACGAGTCATCAGGTACCACAAAATTACGTGTAGTAACACGAGTTAATTAAATGATTGATCATTAACATTTACCTTTGGTTACTAGTTGCTCATTTAGGATTAAAAAGTTACATATTACTCGCTCACATTTAAACAAAGTTATTCATTCATCACCCATATCAATTTTGTTAGTCTACATGGACAAGAAATTCCACATGGCATATAGATATCCTATGTGGCCACTAACATTATTAAAAATGACAGTTGGACAAAACAAAATCAATTCAAAAGCGTTTTCTCTTAAGATGGGAAGAATTTTCTTCATCTTTTCCATGTCTACGAGTTCTAAATTTTCCCATTTTTCACAGCCAAAAATCAATTTCTTCCCCCACAATTCATCCCCAGATCAGTTTCTCATCAATTGAATCCGAAATCAAGAAACAATATCTCCTTCCCAAGTTTGTTGAGAAAATGAAACCAACCTATTGCTTACTAGAATTCAGCTGTTAACCATCCATTTTCCATGTCTGTATATGAGTATGGTCCTTCCTACACTGCTTTCATTATTTATGTAAAATGTCCTAAATTATAGGGATAATTACAGCAAAAGTTCCAAACTTTTGAAATACTAGCAGACTTTTCCCAAACCTTTAATTCGTTGCAGCCGTCACCCCTAACATTTTCAATCGTTGCAGGTGAAGCCCTTTTGGACGGTTTTCATCCAAAATTCTGTCAGTTGACTAAAAATTTAACTTTGATCACATTTTTTAATATTTTTTGAAGGGGTAAAAGAGTAACTTTCTATTATTCATGTTAAATAATTACATTTCCTAAATAAAAAAAATAAAAAATAAGACTAAATAGGATAATCCCCTTCTTCCTCAAACCCTCGGCCACCGATTAAACAGGGCCATACCACCAGAATCAGTGAGAGCCACAGCAGAGGAAATCTTGGTGGTAGGATCTGGGGACGTACCAAACCCGATGGTGTTATCAGGTGAGTACTTTCTAGGCCGTCCCCTTTTCTGGAAAACTCAATGCTAAGAGCATCTCCAACCATTGCACCATTGTACCAAATTTTGGTGCAAACTTCCTCCAACCATTGCACCAAATTTTGGTGCAAAAAATGGTGTAATGAATAGTGTTGCACCAAATATGGTGCAATACTATTCATGTTGCACCATTTTGCACCAAATGGTGCAATGTCTTTTTTACCCTTATTTTTCTTTTTTCAAAGATAATGGTTAAGGGTATTTGTGTCATTTTCGTTCTATAATAATAATGATAATGATAATGATGATAATAATAATAATTACACTATAAATTATATTATTAAAGTTTATTATTTTTAATAATATAATCAATAATAATTAATGTAATTGTTAATTTAACGTAAAGTTAAATTCGTAAAGTTTACGTTTAAAATTTAATTTAATGTAAAGTTTATATTATTAAAGTTTATTATTTTTGTAAATTTAACGTAATTGTTTATCATAAATTAATAATATAATTAATTATTTTTGTCAATTTAACATAATATATGACATGTGATAATATAGTAATCAATATATTTGTTAATTTAATGAAGTTATGATTTAGTAATATATATAGTTATAAAATAAATAAATAAATAAATAATATTTTAAAATAAATATATTGTCAAAAATCGAAAGAATGAATAAAATAATAAAGCACTGTTCATTTGGTGTAAATTTTGGTGTAATGGTTGGAGAAGAATTTTGGTTTGGTGGAAGATTTAGTACAAAATTTGGTGCAAAATTTGGTGCTGGGTTGGAGATGGCCTAAACCCTCCAGCCTCCCCGTTGCCACCTGAAGCCAATTTATCTTAGTAGTGATACCCGATCGGTTGGATGCAGGGGCAGAAGCCATGGTGTTAAAAGGGTACAAATTTTGTTGCTGTATCATAGTTGCAGTGGTGGTGGCAAAATTATTGTTGCTGAAAATGGTGTAAGAGTTGTTTGGGTGTTGGGTATGAGTGTGACCCACATAGATGTTTGGGGTTTGTTGAGGGTGGTGGGAACGAAACTGTGGTGTCGAAGCAGATCCGGCTGGTTGAAGGATTGGTCCTGACACTAGAGAATTCGCAGTGGTGGTTGGATTGAATGAAAGGCTCAAGTGGAGGTGGTGGTGAAGGTGGCGGTTGCAACGGTGGTCGGTAACTGAATTTGGGTTTGAGGTGGCGTGGGTGAGTGGGGTGGCGTGGGGTGAGAGGAAGAAGACCACCTTTTTTTTAAATTTAATTTCTAGGTTATTTTATTGTAATAAATGGAAAGTTTCTATTTTACCCTTTTAAAAATATGGTCAAAGTCAAATTTTTTAGTTAACTAACAGACATTTGGATGAAAACTATCCAAAAAGGTCTTCGCTTTGCAACAAATTAAAAATTTGAGGAAAGTCTGATAATGTATTAAAGGTTTGGGACCTCTGCTGCAATTTTTCCTAAATTATATCCCTTTAGTATCTATGTTAAAAATTAAAAACGATAGCTATGTAACAGAAGAAAGCTGACAAAAGGAGCAAAATCTTATGAATTCGAAGAAGCCAGTAGGAAAGCTTCCTGCGGAAGGAAGAAAATCCATAGAAAGTAAGTTATTTGATAAAAAAAAAAAAAAAAATTGAGATGCAGGATACAGAGTTGCTGATATCTTCAAATATATCCTCAAAAAAATCCTCGAAATACTCTCGAATCTCCTTGGGGTCAATAGGCTGACCCGACGATCGATGCCAAGGGTTATCACATCCGATCTACGGTATATATTGGTGCGAATGAGTGTGGCAAGATTGGGGTGCGATTTTGGAGGTAGAAGCAACGGTCGCCATGGCGGCAAGCACAATCTTGAAGTAAAATCGACAGTTAACCATATCCTCCTCCATTCGAAAAATGGGGGCTAAGTGTACTGATTATTACTCAGCTAGGTTTTTATGGGTTGATGGATGAAATGGAGAAAAGACCGTATTGAAATTAAGGGAAAATTAGATATAGATAAATAAAACCCCCAATTTTCCAAAGTGTATTTTTTCCAAGTTGTCAATTTTTAACACTGTTAGTAGCCACGTAGGATTTCCATCTGCCACGTAGATTTTTGTGCCTATGTGTATAGATGGAAATGATAAGGATGATGGATCGGTAACTTCGTTTAAGCGTGAATGAGTAATGGGTAATCTTTAAACTTTTGGGTGAGCAAGTGGTAATCGAAGATAAATGTTAATGATTGATTATTTAATTAACTCGTAGTAACACTAACCAAATACGAAAAACAGAGTCGGAGTGGGGGGATGAATAAGAAACGCTAAGATCCCGAAAGAGGGATTGGCTTCACCGCGCTTCTGATTCGCTGGAATGCCATCTTAACTCGTTCCTTAAGACCGCCGTTCTCGCTTTCGACCTCACCACTTTCTTTGTCTAGTTGAGCTACATTCCCATCCACATTGATCACCAGCTTCCCGTCTTCCCCATATTTAACGTCTCCAAACAAGGAAACAAGGAGTGCATATACGATTTTTTCAGCTTTCTTCGAGTCTTCATCCTGGTTTACTACAGTTTCAGAATCAACCACCAACTTAGGCATCTCCCTACTGACATTTAAAACCAAAGCCACAATAGAGTCAGATACCATATCACTAATCGGATCCGCTGTCCAATGCAGGGAAAGATGATTTTCTGATTCCTGCTTCACTGTCACTCGATCATGCACTAGCAAAGTGGGAACCCCTGATTCCTCGTCCATTGATGATTCCACACCTTCATATATCTGCTTAAGCCTGTATTTTATAACAGCAAGCGTGCCGGAGTAGGGGATAGTAATCCTTTGAATAATATTCCCAGTCGATAGCTGAGAGAAGACGTGAAGATCCTCAGGTGCCATAATCTGATAGGTGAAGCCCTTTCTAACAAGTAAACCACTAACGGTTTCACCAACTGAAGGCATCTTTTCAGCCAGCTTTCCAACAGTTTTTGCCATTTTCTGCGAGTTGAAGTACATTTCTACAGATTGGCAGTTCTTCGGGGTTATGATTTTGGTGTTGCCATCAGCAAAGACAGAAAGGAGCTTCTGTTTGAGCCTTCCCATCTCATTTGCTTCACCATGAACCAGAATGATGTTAGGAGGCATCAGCTCTTTCAGGAAAGTGCTCGTTTGAGCATAGTCTGCATGAGCCGAAAAGGAAATATAATGGACCTGCATGTTCAGGTAAGCAGTCAAGCCATTCGTGAGGGTAACTTCTTTAGGTTCATTAATTATTGTCTTAGCCAATGTCCCTTGCACAACATACCCAGGTATAACACAAGCATTTTTCCTGTCCGAGCACCATTTATCAAACAGCTGTCTCGACAAACCGCTTTGAAGCCCACCAGGAGTGGCCATAACCACACATGGACCTGTGTCGTTAAATTCATCAATACTTTTCAATGGAAAGATGTGCTTGAAATCAAAGGGGTCTGTACTGGCAAATTGATTCCTGATCTTCTCATTCATTGCATTAGTGTAAGTTTGATAAACAGCCATGCACCTTTTTGCAAGTGGCGAAGCATAATATATGGGGATTTTGTGAAGATCAGGATGACTTGACCAGTATTCATCCAGGATCAGGAGAAGTTCTTGTGCACGGCCTAGGGCATAAGCAGGAATTAGAACACGACCACCTTGGGTAACGGTAGAGTGAATGACATCAGTAAAGCGCTTCTCAGTTCTCGCGTATATGCCTTGGCTCGTGGAGTTGAACGCCGTAAGTTGATTCAATAATGCAAACATCCGGCGAGAACTGGGGGAGCTCAGCAGCACGAAGGTGACGATCTTCTTCTCGCGAATAATCTCCAGTGTAGAGAACACGAACACCGGCAATGTCAACCATAAACATAGCAGCACCAAGGACATGACCAGCAGTATAACACCAAAAGCGGATACCATTAACTTCTAGAGTCTGATGAAAATCAATAACCTGTAATAAGGATTTAGTAAATGTCAGACAAATTCCAGACAGCTTAAGTTGTACAGTAATTAAAATGTCCAAATTTCAAACAGCTAGGCAAATGATAAATGCCCACACATGAAGGATCTCAAATACGACACCTCAATTTTATCCATGGACCGAAGAATGTCTTGTTCATCAAACAACATATCTTCAACTGAGACCTTGCTCACTTTAACATAATCTGATAAGAGCAGCTTGTAGATTGCTTTTGTTGCATGTGTCATAAAAACTCTCCCTTTGAATGTGGTCTGTTGAGCAAAAGAAGTGAAAATATCAGTAAAGAAAATTGCAAATTATGGCTGAAAGGAAATTCTTAATGAAGCAAACCAACCTTCTCCAGAAAATAGGGAAGGGAAGCAGCATGGTCCAAGTGAAAGCTGCACTCAGAAAGCAACTTATCAGAATAAAATAAGAAACAAATTCAGAGATGAAAAGAATCACAAATGTTGGAACGCAGCAGACTGAAAATTTAGAAACTCGTGATTATAACTTCGGATGTAAAAAGAAAAGTTATAATTGCAGCTGAATATTTTAGGTTTACAAGTACAGAAAAAGTAGGGTCCAAGGTCGTATTACAAACACATCAAGGTTGACCTTTTAAGATGGAAATAAAATAAGCACTTTGGAGCATCAAAAAGTTAAACGACCAATCGATCTAAGATTGGTGTGCTTAGATGAACCATCATCTCGAGTCATGTTAAGGGTAAAATCTCACATCGATTAAAATGAAAATATTAACCAACATAAAAGGGCTTGAATTACTATTGTTAACAGGGCTAACTTTTTGAAATGGAACAGTGAGTCTCAATAGTTACAAAAGAAAAACTAGAAGGAAGAGCATACTGAGTAATAAGAAGAACATCAATGCATGAAGGATCGATTTCATCAAAGTAAGGCAATGCAGCCATTCCCGAGAAAGCTGGATGAATGCCGCAGTCAAACTAACATTAAAAAAAGAAAGAAATATAATTAGCAAATAAAAAGAAGAATTGAGACATCAAAGGAAAAACAAATAAAATAGCATAAATTCTATAATCATTGTACCATAACAATTTTCCCCTTGTAAGACATGTGAACACAAGATCGTCCCACTTCACTACCAGCCCCCAAAGGTGTTATTATAAGCTGATCCTCATCTCTCACTGCAGATCGTTTTAAGGATGACGCTGGTTGTCCTGTTGAAGCCATTGCACTTGACAACCAAATACCAAACTTCTTTTATCAAATTCTTATTCTCCCTGCGCAGACACACACACACACACACACAGAGCAAATGCCCAAAAACTCATTAGCCAGATCTACAGCTACAATAAAGCTTCAAGAAAGTAAAGTTCAACCATGATTGAATAGACTTAAGGAGAATGCCAAAGCAAAAAGGTAATCATCAATTGCAGAATAGCAATCCTTAAATTGTTCTTTCAATTCTTAACTGTATTATCCTTTACAATTTTTATTTCTCACATTCATGGAAGTGAAATTTCCAATCATGATTGAAAAAGAAACAGAGAGAAGATGGCAAACTTCAAAGGGCAAAAGGGTCTCAGCTACAAAAAGAACAAACTCTAAACTGAATTTGATTGGATAACTAAATAGCCAAAAACTAACAATTATTCGAGTATCCTCCAAACTCAAAAATATTTAAAAACTTTCAGCCCTACAAATTTTGTTATCTTCCTTTCTTTCTCAGAGAACATGAAAACCCATTGCTAGAATTAATCAAGATAAGCAAACAAGCCAGGATTTTGTTACAGTGTGGCCAAACTTTGAAACAAAAATGCTTATTTTTCTATTAACTTCTCCACAAGATTACAATGTATAAGTTTTAGTACTTTGCTCTTTCGTCATATTCAAGTTGAATTGTGATGTAGTTCAATAATTTCAAGTATTTTTTGCTTCTAACCAACGTACTGTAAATAATTATTTAAAATAAAATAAACACATTTTAGCCAATACAATTATTATCTCAAACAATAAACTTTTATAATCTTCTATCTTGATGATTGAAACAAGTTGTGCTTGTTAAAATTAAAATTCATATTAAAAATCAAATGAAGGAAGAAAAAGGAGGGTTGTTACTTTGCACAGGTGAAGAGAAGAGAGATTTGGGGATAAATCTTCAAATTTTGGGGAGAGAGAGGAGGGTGGGAGCATAATAGGACTTAAGATTGATTAGGTTGGTTTGACTTTTGTTTTTGTATAACTGAATGGCAAATGCCTTTTTCTTTAACCCGATGTGTATTTGGTGTTGGGTGGGTATAGGGGATTAATGTATATTATATCTCTTTCCAAAGTCCAGTGAGGGCAATTGTAAAGAGTTTGGTTGAAGAAACAAAAATTAATGTCCAGTTTAAAAATTGGAAAGTAACAACTTACTTATTCAAATATGTCACTGCTAATTTCTCGAATGAAAACTACATTAATATATTTCAGTCCTCCAGATATATTTTTACAGTAATCTATGAAGTTAAACCCCAAATCCCATTTTCTAGCACAGGAAAATAAATAATAGAATAAATATTGATCTCAAAAGTTAAAACTTATGGTGTAACATGCACATGAAATTTTTCCACACTATGCTCAGTAAGACATTTGTATCTGTGTAGTCATGATTTTACTGCTAAAAAGAAAAATAACAAAAATAAAAAATGTGATGGGTATGCATATGGTAGTGTACATCCAGGGTAGGACCTGGAACAATATGTGTCGGGAGGGGGGTGCTGAAATGTAAAAGAAATCAATGTATGAACTATATTCATGTATCACAGACAGTCAAAATATGACATTATCTACTGAACATGCAGCCAAAAAAATATATTAAAGAGCATAAACTAGCATAAAAATGGATTAATAAATTATAATATTACTAAAGTAGAAACAGAAATGCAAAATCAATTCACTTCAGTAGACTAGTGGGATAATAAATAATAGTAAAAGAAATCTGGGACCAAAAAGGAAAAATGCCCAAATATTCTTTATGTAAAAAATTTCTTAGCCTTTGCTCATTTGTCAGGGATCTGATTAAAACTTGAAATGTGAATGATATGATAAACAGGGATAGAATGATATTTAAAACATAAAGGAATGCAACCAAGTGAGAAAAAAATGTTATTGCTAATTATAAATAAAATTCTACAAGAGGGCACAAATGCAAGAAGAAATGCATTTCAGAGGGCAGAAACCAAATGGGCACAAATGCAAGAAGAAATGCATTTCAGAGGGCAGAAACCAAATAAAATTTTTTTTTTTTTTTTTGCGAGAACCAATAGAATCTCAATTTAACACTAGAAAAAGAAGTAGAAATACAGAGTAGACTTAACCATAAACAAGAAAACATTGAAAAGTGAAAACTGTTCAGCCAAACATCACTCAGAAATTCTATAAGTGCAACTCTAACACAGTGTTTAATGTAGAATGAAATAATGAAGAAACTAAATTAAGAATAAATCTATTCGTGAACCATCCTAAAATTTGCATCAAAAGGAAGCCAAAAAGCACTACTCTATTCCCAAATTGAATTCCGATATACTGATGTCCAAAGATCCTGGGAAATTCTTTATTAACAAATGCTCCAAGTAATTACCATCAATGCATTTCTCTGTTATATCTTATAACCATCAACTTCATTACAGAACTCCAGAACTAGCAGAAACATCTTATGCTCCAAGGAGGAGGGAGAATGCCTCACCGCAGATATGAAACGATATTTTCAAGGTTTGTCCGCCATGTCAGATTGCCAAAAAAATCACTTGCATAGTTGTATTCAGTGCAGTTCATACTCTACTCTGAACTAATTGAATACTAAACCCTAAACCCTATTGTAATTTTCAAGTACGTGAAAATATCCTGAGATCAAATCCCTTACTCAAAGAATAAAATACACAAAAAGCAAAAATTATTCCAAACATTATAAATAATAGAATACACCAATAAAATCCCACAAAAAATAAAGCAGGATTTTCAAATTTCATATCTTGAAGGGACAAAACATTTTTAAGTTTCATCATTCGTACTTACTGAATTGCAAATGATTCACCTACAATGTTGCGGCTGGAGTCTGGAAGCAGAAAGAAATAGGCAAGAAAGAAAGAGATTGGGATTCAGGGTACCGTGTGGAGAGGAGACGACCAGGGGCGGGAACGAGCCAACGAGAGAGAACTGGGAAGAGTTGTGAGCATGGTGATTCGGGTTTAATTTGGTTTTTGACTCAAATTTCATATCCTGTCTTTTTCTACTTGTAATGATAGTAATATCAAATAACTAACATTTTTGTGCATTTGAAAATCTTTGTTGCTTTGTCTTCATTTTACATGAATTTAGTGTGTAACATGTGCTTCATTTTCATGTGTGTGGTGGGGATTCAAGCATCGCTCATGTTTTATGGAAAATCATGCAATGATCGTCGTTCAACTGAGTTGTGGGTACGTTTTTTAATTTTCTCGGTTAGAAATAGAACACTAATTATATTGTAATAAAACTGTGTTAATCCAAACATGAGGACATCTTAAAACCTGATTTTGAATTAAAAGGTCGTAACAGAGTTGGAGTTCTTTCAAATATAGATGCTTACAAGGTTTGTAGGAGAAACAACATATTCTGTCGGATCATAACATGTAGAGAAAATTTTACTATTGACTAAATAGCAAGTTGGACCCCAATCTTTCAAAAAAGTTGCACACTCAATCTGATGGAAATTGTCCAAATCTTCGTAAAATTGTCAAATGATCCTTGCAACTATACGAAGCTAAATTATGCTTTACAATTTGGGCTAATGTCTTAAATTTTGAAGTAAGGCATGTTTTTCACGTAGTCACATGACAACGAAAATTTGAATAGTATCTGTCGATGGGGATGAATGTGCATCAATCAAAAAAGGTTGGGGACTATCTTGTTATTAGACAAGAAGTTGGGGAACAATAATGCAATTTACCCCAACATTCATACAGGACTCTTGGATGATACTTGATTTTTAATTGTACTACATGCAGGGTTATTGTTCAATTTTGGCGTAGTTATAGTACTGTTCTTCTAAATGTAATCATCACGCAGGTTAGCGACTAGTGCAATTTTTTTGAATTATTCAATACTAGAGTTTTGAGTAATCGCGGGATATTGAAAAGTTTTATCTAACTCTCATTACTAATTTTCTATCTCTTCCTTCATTATTAGATGGGATCACATTGTAAGAAAGCCTTGATTGCTGAAAGTGTCTGAAAGTCGCTATACAGTCGGTGTAAGAAAGTAAAGGAAAGATCCAAAACTACTAATTCAATTACTACAAGGTCCACATCTTCTCTTGAATCAACAATAGACGAGGGAGATGAGTTGTTACAGTTGCATCTGGTACGTTATCTCTATGTTCTTCCACAAACTCATTAACTGACCTTGAAACGATCAAGTTACCAATTACATCAAGGATGCAGTGTTGAAGATTCAATTCCAATGGAACATGAATTTTCCTTCAGAGATATGTAATGTTCGTCTGAACAACCGGCAAATATTGAAGATAACAATGTGAATGTCATAGACGAGGACAAAACTGAGACACTTCTTGAATCGTTTCAGAATACATGAATCTGTCCTATATTTGTCTTCTTTCCATCTTTTCATCAGTGTACGTAGAACATTTAACATTAAATAGATTCGAAAATTGATTGTTCTGAAGGTTAAGGTGTTCATTTTTGCAACTAGGGATTCAGTTAGTTCTATATGACAGTGCTAATCCATATTCAAATGAAAAAGAAAACTTATTTTCGTGTTTTTTCTTGGTTTCATCAATAATTTTTTGGTAGTTTGAAAAACGATTGTATAATTCATTTGTATTCTCTGAGTTTTTTCATTTTTTCTTTCTCTATTTCTTAATTTCTCTCCTTTTTTTGGAAGAGAACCAATATATTTCACCTCTCCCAAAAGGAGACGCGAACCCCCAACATCTGCTGATGTCTGATAAGATTTTCCTCCTACCACTGAATGAGATAATTTGCAACTCAGTATCTGATTTATAGAAAAATGAACTTAGAGAAATATATGTATTGTCCTAAAACAATTCATTTCCCCGAAATTTTCCATTGACCTCCAAATGACAAGCTATTAGCAAAACAAACTGAACAAAAGAAAAATTCCAAATCAACATCCGTTATAAAGATGAGAAAAATAACTACATGAATCTTACATCGTGCTAACATTTTCCAATTATAAAAACAATCGCTGGATTCCAACTTATATAACTAGACTGTGGTTTTACAACCCAGAAAAATGGGAAAATTTTTCTGGGTTATCCCACAAATGAGTTAAATGTCATCCTCAAACCTCGCGAACACTTGCCAAGAACCTAATATAGTCTTCTCTTGAATTCGTATCAAATGATGTAATGAAGCTGTAATGGTTTCTCTCAAAAAGAAGAAACTAGTCACATTTGATGTTTTGGAAACCAACAGCACTTGAAATTCGATGAAAAACAATGCTGGTAAAGAATAATTTCATGAATGGCAAGCTTATATGAATAAATTGAATGCAGTTCATACTCACCGCAAAGAATCCCTAAGCTAAGACAAAACATTAGTGTGTACCCAAAAGTAAAAGCTAGTCTAGAAGAACCCTGATATCTTTGTCTTTGCGTAGTATTAATAGATCGAGTACAAGTAAACACGGACGGTTGTCGAGCCAGCGGACAAGAACAAAGTCCACTGCCAGTGATAATTCTCAGCATTTAGAAGGAAATATGTTGCCACAATTGTCACTCAAACCGTAACAATAATCAGAATCACGAATACCAGCATCAAAAAGCCACAACCAACAGAAAGAAGAATTTAACCAACCAACCATAGTATGAACTTAACAGATTTCCCTTTCAAATTATACATTATTGGTGCATGCCCATTTCTTGTTTTCTTTTTCTTTTTCTTTTTTTTTTTTTTTCCCCTTGTTTTCATCTCAGATAAAAGCATTTAAATCTTTCATTACCTTGTAGTTCCAAAGTGAATGAAAACAAAATACATCTCAACGAATATGCTGCAAAAGGGAAGCAATCCTCCCATCATAGAGATTGCGGATGGTGTCAGGTACCACTTCTTCTCATGAATCAACCGCGGAATGATCTTGTTAAAACTCGAACCCAATTTTATGCTCCCATAATTTTCAGAAGTTAAAACGCATTTACAAAACACGTTTTTATAAGTGGGATTTCACTGGATTGAGACACCTAGCATATTTCCAACCGTTGGATGGAGGGCTTGATCTCTTGTGATATATATGCTCGAGAGACTATTCATTTGGCCTCAGATTTTTCTTGTGTCTCTTCATGAGTGTTCGAGAGAGTCCCATTTTCTCTCTGCGTGGCTAGGGTTTCTGGTTTCTCTATCTTCATCTCATTCGAAGATTGTTGTTCGATATTTTAGCCATATTATACTTGTATTTTCTTGAGTGAAAATGTTTAAGTATTAGAGAGTTCTCATGTGTTGAGATCTAAGAAATCGATCTGTTAGTTCTTGAATGATCTGAGGCAGATCTGTTGATTTCTTGAAAAGATAAGTCTCTTCTCGTGTATTTTGTATTGGCTAAACTTTGTAACATTTGTTGCCGATTTCGAGGCTTTTAGTGCAACTGAGCAATATCCATTCTGATTGGAAATTCAACAGGAGATTAGGTGTTTTAACGAACACTAAACCTCTAGGGCTTCGGTCGAAAAATTCTACTGTGTTCATTTTACTATTCTACAAGTTTAATTTCACTTTTATTATTGATCGATTGTATTTTGAAACTAATCAGGAGGGTTTTTGGCCCCTTCCAGTGGTATCAGAGCATTAAACTGGGGCAAGATACCTAGATCTTCAAAGGAAGTGGTCGATCTACTACAAATCCGAATTTTTGAAACTCCTATTAAGCTGTGTTAGAGGACTTTTCGAGTAAATAATACTAGTTGGGTGAGATCTTTTAATTTTTTGTAAAGTTTACTTTTCAAAAGTTTTGTGTTTCGTTATTTTTCCCTTAATTAGCCATACACCGTAACCTTCTGTTGTCTGGTCTTTGTCTAAAGGCCCGTATGAGGCCTTGGGAATCTGAGGTAAGTCCAGAACGGAGGTGTATCTGGAGAATCTTGAAGGAGAAGTTTCTGAAACCAAGGACTTCTGCCCTCTGTTATTGTGTTCTTACTTGAACTGATCTGCATATTATACTCGTGACTAAAACTTGCAAAATTATGTCTTCTTGGAACATTGCTGTGAATCTTGATTTGCACTATTGTGTCTTTTGCTTATCTTGCTGCGATTATCCTGAATCTTGCTTATGCATTGTGTGTAGCATAACAAAATGGCTACTGCTAAATTTGATATTGCACAATTTGATGATAAAATTGATTTTAACATGTGGAGTCAAAAGATGAAATCTATCCTAGTGCAAATGAGATGTGTTAGGGATTTAGATGATAGTTGGCCCCAAGATATGAACCCTGCTAAGAAAATTGAATTGGAAGAGGTTGTTTGGAGTACTATTTTCTTGTACTTGTTTGAAAATGTGATACGAACCATTGGTGAAATTAAAATAGCCTCTGAATTGTGGACCAAATTTGAGAAAAAATATGTGACTACGACAATCCCAAATAAGTGTTGTTAAAACAACATTTTTTCTTTCAAAATGGACCCTTCAACAGACCTGGATGACAATTTGAACAGGTTTACTAAGTTGACCCAAGATCTGACCAACTGTGATGAAAAACTTTCACAAGATCAGTTGGTTGTGATCCTGTTAAACTCCATTAGTGACAAATACAAAGATATTAATATTGCATTGGAATATGGTAGGGCAGAACATACCATAGAATTAATAATCAATGCCCTAAAGAACAAAGCCTTGGAGATTAAATCTGAATCCAAGGAGAATCACAATGGGGATACCTTACTGGCTAAGAGAAGGGGTTTTAGTAAAACTAACTATTACCTAAAAACCTCAAATGAAAATAAACAGAAATGAGGTGATAAGGGTAAGTCTAAGAATAAGCCAAAATGTAAGAAATGCTTCTATTGTGGGAAACATGGTCACTTTATCAAAGATTGTTATAAAAAGAAAAATGAATTAAAAGAAAAGAAACATGATGATGGGAATGCAGCCTTAGTATATAATAAAGATAAAAATGAAGATAATTTGGTCATTGTCGATGGTGAGAAGAAGCTGAATGATGAATGAATTCTTGACTCAGACTGTTCCTTCCATATGTGCCCAAATAAAATCTGTTTTCTTGAAATTGAAAAGACAACTGGTGGACAAGTTATGATGGGTAACAATATGACTTGTAAATTAATGGAATAGGCACTATTAAAATGTTACTGGAGAATGGGAAGGTCTTGTTTTTAAAAAAGAACCAGACATGTTCCTGAATTAGAAAAGAATATAGTTCCACTGGGTATGTTGGATGATATGGAGTTTGATGTAAAACTAGGTCAAGGACATATTGAAATTCTTAGGGGCAATGATATAATCATAAGGACCCCTAAAAGACACGGTCTTTACTTTCTTAATACTAAACCCTCACTTGGCTTAACTACTGTTGCTTGAAAAATTTTCTCTTGCAAAACTATGGCATGAAAGATTTAGCCACATGGGTAAGAAAAGTCTAAAGGCTTTACAAAATAAAGGAGTTTTTTGGAAATCAAAACCTTGGTGATATTGGTCATTGTGAACAATGTTTGATAGGTAAACAAGTTAAGCTTCCTTCTCTGCCTGGAATTCATAAAATCAAACAAATACTTGAGTACTTGCATGTTGATTTGTGGGATCTTGCATCTGTGTGTACTCTATCTGGTTTTGGATACTATCTTTTGATCATTGATGATTTTTCAAGAAAAATCTGGGTTTTCTTATTAAAAACTAAAGATGAAACTTTTTGAAATCTCAAATTGAACATAAGATAAAGATATTAAGAACTGACAATGGTTTGGAGTTTTGTAATCATAAATTTAATAGTTTCTGTAAAGAATATGGCATATTAAGACATCTCACCATCACCTATACACCTCAACAAAATGGTATGACAGAAAGAATGAATAGAACTTTACTAAACAAAGTTAGATGTATGCTTTTGAGTTCTTGTTTGCCAAAAATATTTTGGGGGAAGCTATGAAAACTGCAGCATACCTTGTTAATAGAACCCCACTAATGCACTAAAATTTGAAGTTCCTGAATCTATCAAGACTAAAAATTCTGTTGATTACTCTCACATAAAAACCTTTGGCTATGCTACATATGTTCATCAAAACATTGGAAAGTTAAAGCCTAGATCACTTAAATATGTTTTCTTAGGTTATGGTGAAAATGTTAAAGAGTATAGGCTGTGGGTTAAAGGTGAAAGAGGGCGTAGGGTGATTATTTGGAGGGATGTAATTTTTAATGAGTCTCTTATGCCTTGTTTAGAAGGAAAACGGAATAAGTTGACTGGTGAGGATGTTCAAATTGAGGTGGAGACTATTCATGCTGGAGAAGTAACACCAGCACCTGTTATAATAGAAACTATTAGTACAGAAAATGACATTTTAAGTGAAATTGAAAATGATTCGGTCTCTAATCCTAATAATCTATCTAATAATCCTACTCTTCTCATAGATGAATATCAACTAACTAGAGATAGGGAAAAAAGACAAATCAGACCTCCAGCTAGATATGATTGTGATGATTTTGTTTCTTTATTCACCTATAAAGAACAATTTGATATTGAGCCTAATTCCTACGATGCCATTAATCTTAAAAATGCTAAAAATTGGATAGCAGCTATGGAAGATGAAATGAGTTCACTTCTTAAAAATGAAACTTGGAAATTAGTTGAAAAGCCTAAGGGTCAAAAGCTCATAGATTGTAAATGGATTTATAAAATAAAGGAAAGGGAAGAAGGAAATAACAACATAAGATACAAGGTTAGGTTAGTAGTCAAGAGATTTACACAAAAGGAAGGTGTAGACTATAATGAAATATTTTTTCTTGTTGTTAAGTATACAACTATTAGATGTTTACTTTCTTTAGTTGCCCAATTTGATTGGGAGTTTGGCCAATTAGATGTTAAAACTACATTTCTTTATGGAGACTAAGAAGAAAAAATTTATGTGAAACGACCTATTGAATTTATAAAAGGAAATCCTGAAAATGTTGTTTGTCTATTAAAGAAATCATTATATAGCCTAAAGCGGGCTCCTAGGCAGTGGTACAAAAAACTTGATTCTTTTGTCTTGAAACTTGGATTTCAAAGGAGCAATTATGACACATGTTTGTATTGTAAAGTTAAATGAGGTAAACATTCTCTTTATCTTGTATTTTATGTGGATGATATGTTATTTGCAAGTTCTAATAAATCAGAAATTGAGCATATCAAATAACTTAAATCTGAATTTGATATGAAAGATCTTGGGAATCCTAAAAAGATTCTTGGCATGCAAATTTATAGAGATAAAGAGAAAAACATGTTATTTCTAAACTAGCATGATTATGTGGTTAAGATTTTGAAAAAAATTAACATGTTTCATTGTAAACCTGTGATCTTGCCTCTTGCTAATCATTTTAAGCTTACTTCTTAATTCTGTTCTAAAACTGATGAAGAGTTCAATAAGATGTCAAAAATTTCTTATGCTAATGTAATTGGATCTGTCATGTACTTGATGGTGTGTACTAGACTTGATATTGCTTTTAGTATTAGCACATTGAGTAGGGGAGAAGGCTATAAATGTTATTCTCACTGATAACGAGTCTAGCTCGGACAATCAGGGTGAGAGATCCACGCATGAGGAGAGTGAAAAATACGTTACCTCCGTAACGAAGATAAAAAGTGAATCCAAACAAGGGAGTGAAAGAGACGAGGACTTAGATAGTAATGAGGATTCTAGTGATGAGTTGGTGAGTGAGGAAGATATCGATGAGGCCTATGAGAAGGTGTATCAGGAAAACCTAAAAATTCTCAATAAAAACAAGGCTTTGAGCACGACTATTCAGAAGTTGCAATCAGAGAAAGCTAAGTTAGAGGCGTACGTTAAGAAATCTTCCACTCTCCTAAGTGAACTTAAGTCGATGAATGAAGTTTCAGAGTCTCGGGTAAAAAATCTCACCAATGAGCTTTGAGCTTGAGAGGTCATCTAGGAAAGTCAGCGAGTTGACCACCATGAATGAGACTTTGCAAATCCAGATTGTGAACCTTCTAAGCGATTTAGAGCACTCAAAGTCTCCACTTCTTGCCTTTACTAGTGATTTGTCAAGCTAGATAATCTTTTAGGAATAGGCAAGCCGACTGGAAATAAAGGAGGTCTAAGATATATGGGTAAACTTGATGATATTACTAGCACGTCTAAAACCACATTTGTCCCTGCTTCTGATTAGTCTAAACATGTGCCTAACCCCGAACCTAATGTTGAGGGATCTGTAGGACGAAGGTCTATCAGATAGCGTAGGACTCGTCGACCTAGGAATAGACGTATGCGTTCATATAACACAAGTCCTAAGTTTATCCTGACATGTTTTCATTATGAAGAGTTAGGTCACATCCGCCCTAGATGTCATCAATAGCTGAATAAAAATAGGAAGATACACTTAACTGGAAACAAAAATTAGGTATCTGTTGGTCAGAATGGATTTTTTACTGAACAAGTGAATCGTTTGACCAAGCTGGTGACACAACTATCTGGGAATTGTTATCCTACTATACAGGTTTGGGTGAAGACGAGTGATCCGTAGAATTTGGAAGTAGATCACGGTACTCTTAAGGGAAAGAGCACTTATATACCTAACTGATTAGGTAGTTTTTGATGCATGCATGTTCTTAATTGTCACATGATGTTTGCATGCATCACTTGCATGTGTTTACTTTAGTCAGTTTATTCCATACGTAAGGTCGAATAATTTATAATCTGAAACGTAAACTCGATAAATCCAAAAAATTGTATTGATATTAGACCGTTCTAGATCCTTTCACACGGGATGTTCAAACTAAAATATCCAAGCCATCACAATCCCTACAGTTATAGCCAATGATGCAATATTCAATGTCACCTGCGGTTGAATAAGTTCATTCCGCTGATTGTTCGAGTCGAATGTTAACATAATCTTCCATATAGACGTCATTAAATCTTGTTACAAGAAGGCTTCTTTCCTTGGTCTACCTTTCATTATTCAATTGAAATCAATCATATCACAATCTCTAGTTATCTTTGGCAAATCATCACAATCACCACGAAAATTCCACCTCATTGCCGGTACCATGTTTGATATAGTGAAGTGGTCGTGGACAAAGTTTAATACTTATTGATCTTATCCAGTCCTATGCAGTCTAACATCCAACACGACAAATCCAAATTCAAAAGAGGCCACATGTAAATTCATATACAGTTTGCATTTGCACAAAGTTATCCAAGATAAGTTTTCACTTCACATTTGCAGCAAAAAATTTCTTGGAAAATCAGTACCAAAAATTTCAGTTGGAGCAAAACTCAAACGGAAGTTCTATCCAAGAGAGTAGACTTGGAATGAGTGATCTTCAAGCTAAACTGCTGCCTTACATCGACCTTCCGCTCATTCAATGCAGATGCGATTTCTTTGACAAAGCTTCTTTTTATCCCAAATACAACACCAGTTTGCAGCAACCTCATTGTTTGAACCACATATAGGCACCAGCAAGCACAATGACATTCTTAGACTGCAATTATCTTCCTTTCTCCTCCTCAACCCACCTTGCAGAATTGTAGCCAATAAGCAAGAAGCTGAGAAACAGTAACCATCAATTTTTTCCTATTACAGTAAATCTTAAGCATGCCATGCAATGAACAAATTTAATCATTTTCTACAAAATTCTCGTTTTCCAATTCAGCTTCTCGTCTGCTTGCAAATATCAGCATAAGCTTTTACGCATCAAAAAATGACATCAAGCAATTTCAGCTTTTGGAATGCTCTACATTTTGCAGACTGGAAAGGTAAGAATTATCAATCCTCAGAGCAGAGAACCTTCAATGAAGTGGACCTACTTCTGAAATACTCAAAATTTTCCCCAGAAGACCAAATGTACATTCCGGAGACTAGCTTTCCTGAAAGTGTGAATGAAAATCATACAATGGCAAAGGCCCCAACAAAGCAGTTTCTACGAAATCCCTAGCTCCAAAACTGGTTGTTTCTGTTAATGTCCTAGAATTGTACCATCAGCAATCTTGCACTGTAACACTGAAGCAGACATTACTACACATATTGCTGGGAATCAATAACCTGCTAAAATAAGGAATGTTAATCCTGTAAATAGATGTACAGAATTCAAAATAATCACACAAGATAAACTGTCACTAAAGACAAAAATAAGATAGAAATTGCTCTTGATTAATATTTGATTCGCATGATTCTACAATTAATCAAATGGTGTACATCACCTCGCTGAATTTGTAAATTCCAGCAAACCACTTGCACCAATCATTAGCATCCTGATAAACGTTGTACGTAATGTCAGGCCAAACATCAGAACCAATCAGTGGTGAGGGCATGCTACAGAATTAGCCATATAAAATGGAAAATCCTACATATAAAATAGATAAATAATTAAGAATCACAATTGCTTAGGAGATGCTTCTACCTATCTCCAC
>NC_036251.1:27626389-27628671 GCF_002742605.1 Olea europaea var. sylvestris
TATAAAATGGAAAATCCTACATATAAAATAGATAAATAATTAAGAATCACAATTGCTTAGGAGATGCTTCTACCTATCTCCACAAAATAAATGCATCACCCAAGAACGGAGAAGATCAAGCATCCGTTGTCCCAACGCACTCTGATCTCTCTTCCTACTTGAAGTCTCTTCTCTCTAATGATTTTGCCCCACTTGCCAATAAGATTATAGTAACTCCTGCGCCATTTCAACTTCATTGCATATAGATCACCCGTGTCATCATCCCGAGCATTAATGCGAATTTGATGTTCATTCCTCAACTGTTCCCGAGCTTGCTGTGACCAGTACAAGAGTACGTGATCTTCAACTGCTTTTCCTGGCAAAGTAAGGAATGGATGATTTGTATCCACATCAGACAATGTGAGCGCTTTCTTGATAGGCCAATTATCATGTCCAGAAGCTGTTGAGACATACTGCTCCGCTAGAACTGAGAAGTACAAGCAATTATTTGCCCAGCGCAATCTGATTTCTTGACCAATGCCAAGTCCTTTCTGTCGAATGATATTTGCCCAGCCCCCAATGAGATTATAGTAATTACCTCGCCATTTCAATTTCATTACATGAATATCACTTGTATCATAATCTCGTGCATTTATTGACACCTGCTCTTCCTTTCTCAATTCTTCTCTTTCTTGTGGCACCCAATGCACAAGAATATGATCTTCCACAGATCTACGAGGCAATGGGAGAAAAGGATGATTAGTATCAACATCTGACGATGTCAGGACCTTTTTTATAGGCCAGTGGTCCTGCACTAGGGGGGCCGCAACCATTCGAGTTGGGGGAACTGCAATAACCTGCTGTTCTGGAACTGAAAAGTGTAAGCATCCATTAAACCACTTCAGCTTAATTTCTTGCCCAACATCAAGTCCCTTTCCTCGTATCACTTTTCCCCATTTGCCAATGAGATTATAATAGCTCCCACGCCACTTCAATTTCATCACATACACATCACCAGTATCATCATCTTGGGCATTAAAGCCCACTTGGCCATTGGTACTTAGATCTTCCTGCTGCTGAGGTGTCATATACACAAGAATATGAGTTTCAACTTGTTGCCGGGACAATGTCAAGAATGGATGAGTAATATCGACATCAGAGAGGGTGAGTGCCTTCTTAATAGGCCACTGCTCCTGCATCTGAGCAGCATCATTGTAATATGTTGTCCTCTTCATTCCTAATTCCACAAAATAAGAACCACAAGATTTACTACGCCTAAATGACAATATGACTGGTACTGAACAAGCTGAGGAAATTTTATTTTAAAAAAGGCAACTCAATGCACGTATCAGTGATATCATCGATGTTACAAGTTCACTGAATCCATAATCAACCACATCGCTGCACGTCGGTCCATGTGTGGCTCATAACATTCCATGTGATGACCATAAAATTGAACAAAATGCAGGTGGTATCCTTCATCCAACATACCACGCGAGTAGACAAATTTCACTGACTTCTACATGAGAAACATGTATCAGGTCAAACTCCTAAACATGTCGACCATAATTACTTTCTTGTTCTTTCTATTAAAATTTTTGCCTTGAGCAAATTTCGAACACTCTCTTCAACTTAAACATGATAAGGCAATCCAACTAAAAGAGGACAGAGTAAAACCCCCAAAATAATTATCAGTTAGATAAAAGAGGAAACCACAAGTCAGACAGCAAAGGCCGGCAGACTTCTTAGTCAGTAGGCACTCGCACTTCCACCTTATGATCGTCCCTCTGGTAAGGTGATTACCGATACTTTCCATCAGTTAAATAATAAAGATTCCAATTTAGAAGAACAACCATTTCCGATTATTAATAAATCGTATATCCAACGCATTAACCAAAACGGCAAAACCCTAGAAAATCACCGCCCAAAAAAATAAATAAATAAATTCATGAAGCAAAGTAAATACGTCTATAATTAATTCTTCTAATAGTTATTTCACCGTTTATCTTAAAAGGGCATCATTATAAACCACTATATACTACATAGTCTAAGCAAAATAAAAAGTAACACAAAAAGAAGGAAGAATTTTCTCACTTTGCATGCAGAGATTAAATTTTGTACTCGATCTTGACGATTGTGAAAGAGGTGCCGGATCCTTGATCCTGGGATTATAATAGTTTCTATTAAAGAGGAACGGCACACTGCACCTACTTATATATTGTTGAGGGTGAATTATTTGAAGATGATGAATCGAGGAAAAGAAAGACGAACGATTGAATTATTGAAGGGGAAATGAGTTGGGA
>NC_036251.1:27628771-27630430 GCF_002742605.1 Olea europaea var. sylvestris
AAATATATAGAGATATAGATTATAATTGTAGAAATAATATAGGATTTGATTCTGTAGAAGATATCATAATCAAACATAGGAATATACGAGAAGAAATTTCAGAAGGATTAGTTCGAGGACATATAACCAAGAAAGGCCAACCTATAATCTTTGAAGAACTATCCAGATACAAAGAATATTTAAAGGTGTTTGAAAGATTAAAAAATATAGATATAAGTCCTGATTGATAAATCCTTAAAGATATAAGATACATCTTGCAAATAACTTTAGTAAGAGCAAAATAGTATTTTTAACAAAAGAGACCATTGTGGGAAATAGGAAGAATTTTCCAGGCTTTCTAAAAATTACCCCCTTCATATGCCCACACAGAAGTAAAAAATGACAGTAAAAGATATAAGAGAAAAAAGTGAACTAAAGAAATTCAATGAAAAAGAATTACTGATCTAGGATCTCAAGAAAAATATCTACGGAATCTTGAATCCCCTATTTGACAATGTAAAAAGGGCCTCTAGCTAAAAACTTATTCAATTGCATAAATATTTTCGCATATGTAAAAACCCATCAAAACTTCAAGATCTAATGCTCTCAAAACACAAAAATAGCAAAATACATGCTCATGTATGCTTATATACATACACATTACATATATATGTGTATATTAAACACTGCAGTATCGGGAGCCGTTGCCACTACCACCACCACCAGCTCTCCCTCCACCCTCTAGGACCATGACCCGCCAATTGCTAGACATCAATGCCCATTATTTGTTGTCGACATCCCATAAACCCCCGGCACATTAACAACCTTAAAAACACACATCCGTGACCTCTTCTGTGGATTTAGGAGGTAACATTGGTTGAAGATAAGAATATGAGTGTAATACCACATTCTCGACCTAAAATGCTTCAAATAACGATTGACTAGTAGGTTATATAACTTTTAGGTTCTATAATAATTGAAGGATGAATTAGAAATATACAAAATTAATTAGGGTATTATCGTCTTTCAAAAGTTTCTCCCCAACCTTCACTTTTTAAATCGGGTAAACAATTATATCCACACAACAATTTTTCATATTTGCACCATGTTTTAATTATAAGAAAGATTTCCACTATTTACTCACTTATGAATTTATGTCCTCAACTTTTTTCTCATTTCATTATCATTATCATTCTTATTCTTCAATTAATTAATATATTTTATCTCTAATCACGATTTTAGTCCAAATATTCTACTAAGGTGCATTGAAAAGATTGGCAAATATTTTGTTTAAGTTTTGTACTTTGTTTATTTCGATAATTTAAAAATACAAGAGATAAATACACCTTTTTGGCCTCATAACAATCATTTTGGACAAGAAGCGTCTCTATAGACAAGATACGAAAATTAATTGAAGGTTGATGGGAATTTTTATTTTATTTTTTTTAAGTTGGAACATAAGTGTAAAAACAAGAAAAGTTTAGGGATGTTCAGTGTAATTAAAATACGTTGACGTTAACAAAAATTTTAGCATGAATATATTTATCCTTTTAAATATTTTAGATGATGGATGGATAGATTGGTGTAGGTTAGAAACAAAATTTAAAAATTGTTGTAAATGAGAAGTCCATTAAAGTTTATTGGTGAATGACATTTGTACCCCTGTAGCCCTAGAAATTA
>NC_036251.1:27634976-27654068 GCF_002742605.1 Olea europaea var. sylvestris
GAATGTGTATGGTTGAGGAATATGACCCATCATATCCAATTATCATGTGGATTGACTTCAACAAAAGATAATCCAACAATTTTATTTGAAGATAATGCAGCTTGTATCGCACAACTCAAGGGAGGCTATATCAAAAGCGACAGGACGAAACATATTTCTCCAAAATTCTTTCATACACATGAATTTCAGAAGAATGATGACATTGATATTCAACAAATTCACTTAAGTGACAATGTCGTTGATCTATTCACAAAAGCGCTGCCAACATCTCCATTCAAGAAATTAGTTCATGAGATTGGAATGCGTCGACTCAAAGATTTTCAATATCAACATCAGGGGGAGTAGCTGTACTCTTTTTCCTTCGCTTAGGTTTTGTCCCATTGGGTTTTCCTAACAAGGTTTTAATGAAGTAGCATTTAATTTTAATACTCCAAAATAACTGTACTCTTTTTCCTTCGTTTGATTTTTTTTCCCATTAAATTTTTATCAAACAAGATTTTAACGAGGCAACTATTTTGTAATACATCATTCAAGGGTGAGTGTTGTAAATGGAAAGTCCATTAAAGTTTATTGGTGAATGACATTGTACCCTGTAACCCTAAAAATTATTACCATTGTATTCCTGATTCTTACTTATATAAATATAGGGTTTTGGTTTTCAATAATACACACAAAAGGTTTATTGAGTTTTCTCTATTATCTTTTCCTCTCATTTTATAACAAAAATATAAAATAAAATTTTTAAGCCTGGCCAAACGCTCCCTGTCCCAGCTAATTACACGGCCATAATTTAATGCTTTATACAATTACAATAAACATCGTATGATTGACAATTTGACACCTCGTTTTCTTCATTTTAATAAATCCAACTGTCAACTACCACCTCAACTTAGCATGTCCAAACTATGGTGTGTGTCCAAGATCTAGCCAGCACTAAGATTATTTCGAGGAGAAATACTATGTATTGAAAATGATTGTGCACTATATTATTAGTTAATTTGGGTTGGGGTGCGGGGGTTGTGTGTGTCAAATTAATTAATTTGGTGAATATATATATATATATATATATATAGGTCTTAAACAGGTTTTATCGAATTTATTGTTATCTTCATCTGTTTGCTCTTTACTGTACGAAAATTATCTTTTAGCGACAGGAAGGAGAACAGTTAAAGCGACCTCCTGCATTGGGGATTTTTTTAGCACCTGTTTGATAGAGTTTCTTAAAATTCATTTGTCTTTAAATTTATTTCCAATTATACATTCTCTTAAAAGTTTTGCCGTGTGTATATTCGGGATTGACACCTCGGATAATAACTGCCTCACAAGAGAGAGGGCTCGCGATTATTTAATTACACGCAGGCCCTCTCTTGTGATGGAGTTGTCATCCCCGAATGTGGAAACATCTAAAACCAACCTTTAATAGCATAACTTTGTACGAGACTCGAAAATTTTCTTAGTTTTTCAATCACGCATTAAAAAAAATTCTTTTCACAAAATCTTATATCAAACAAACTCTAAGTAAATAAAAAATATTGATTATTTTCGAATATTGAACTTGTAAGAGTATGTTTGGCATACAATAACATATAACTATTCCAAGTTAGGATGTCTTTATATCATACTTTTTTTATTTGAATCATGCTACATGTATACCTAATTCAACATCCATGTGAGTTGGCAAAATTATATACATTGATTTTGACAACTCTATTTTCAAACAATGACCAGATTTTTGACGCATTGGCAGGTGTCGACAAAGGTGGCAAAATTTGGGGTGCAAATGGCATAATTCTTTATGTTTGAATCATGCTACTCGTCCACTTAGCTTTACACCTAATTTGATGTTCATGTCAGTTGGCAAAATTCTATACATTGATTTTGACAACAATTTTTCCAAACAATGGTTAGATTTTTGACACATAGACGAGTGTCAATAACAGTGACAAAAATTGGTATACAAATGGCATAATCCTTTATGTTTGAATCATCCTTTGGTGAAATAATATATAAATAGTACCAGATTATTAGTTGAATAATTAGGTAAAGCGAGATTCTTAATTGCTCTTCAACCATGCTCCCCGTATGAATAGAGTCGTCCGATTGAGTTTTTTAATCACACAATCTATCTTGAACATTATATTTGATATATATTTCATATTTTCTGAGTTATTACAGTGTAAGGAATGTCCTCTAAATGCAGATAAAACACGTTAAGATGATAAATAAAATTGAGAAAAGGAAAATGACTCGTTTGGAATGTACATTTGCTAATGTCGACTTGCGTGTTATAATGTAATGATTTCGTCTGCCAAAGAAGAAAGAAAGAAATGTGAATATCTTGTTAAAGACAAGAAGAATTGAAACCTGAGAAGTAGGAGAGACAAATTTGCATTCTAGAGTTGGGTCAACTACCAACTACTTATAGTGCCAATAAAGTTGTTACCAATTTGAATAAGTTGATTTCAATTAGGATTAGCCCCGTTTGACCATCATTGAAAAAATATATATATTTTAAGAAACATAAGTTTTGAATTAATAATTTTTTGGAGATCGTGTGATTAAAAAATAAGAATTTTTTTTTCTATTTATGTGTAAAATATTCCGTGCTAATTTGATTCCTATTATTTTTAAAATATTTTCTCTTCGTTTTAATCACACATTCAATAAAATAATATTACATGCTAACCCAAAACTTTTACTTATTTTTTAGCTACTTATTTATTATCATCTATTATTCCAAAAAATACATTGTCGAAAGAAAATGAGGTTCAAACATAATTTTTATTGTGAGAATGTATGATTAGAAATGAATTGGAGAAAAAAATAATTATTTTAATATTTGTCAAACATAGGCTACGTCCTATTTAATTTCGCTAAAAACCAAATCTAACAATTTTTAATTTCGAGCTCAGTTATCCACTTATCATTTTTAAAAATAAAAGAGACCCATGTTAATAGATTTATCATTCATTCAATAACATATAAAAATGACATCACAATTCACAAATCTAGATAAATAACTTTATTTTTTGTACATCATTAACTCTCGTATGTTCGTATCATAATTTATTTGGTGTCAACAATAAAAATTTCAATGAGACGATCCTATATAGAATTGACCTTCTAAATCATGACACATTGATTTTGAACCATTGAAATCATGACAATTCAGTGAATGTTTGGTGGGATTAAAATTAGGCCTTGTTTGATTCCACAATTTTTTCATGGAAGTAGGAAATTAAATTCCATTTTTCACCTTTTAGCATGTTTGATTGGCCAAATTTTCTTGATCATTGGTTTTCTTGGCAACACCCAATTTTCCACATTTTCCCAATTTTTTGAGGAAAATGTTTTCCTATAGGTTTAATGGTTTTTGTTTTTCCAAGTTTCTTTTTTTTGGTAATTGAAATAAATTCTGTCTCCAACTGCAATAAATTTTATCCTTTTAATTGACAATTTTCATGAAAAATAAAGCCAAAAGAACATTAAAAGATCCAAAATTTCAATATTTTTTAGGTAAGAATTATACCAATCAAACAAATTTAAATGAGAATTCCCAATAAAATAATTTTTGGTCAATTCATTCTCCGAAATTCGTTTTCTTTTTATCCAAATTTCATTTTTATAATTAAACGGATCATTATATTTTTTTAGTAGATTGTGATAAAAGTTTTTGAAATGTGTAGTTAAAAATTTGTAAAATTCGTGAACGATGTATTTAATATTAATTATTTGACTTTAACTCAAATGAAAAATAAACTAAATGATTTTAATCCAAATCAAACGTGCCCTCAATATTCAAGTTTAAGACATGGAACATGGAGGTGTGAATTCCAAGTATACTCGTTTTAATGAAAATTTTCTGGGTATGCCCCACGTGTGACTCTATGATCACCGTCCTCTTCCCCTTGCACATACACCTCCAACACCTGTGGCTCCCTCTTTGTCTTTCCCTCTTTAGAGAGAAGAAGAGCAAAGCGAATAACAAACAAAAACTCTCTTCGGTCACGATTTCTAATTTTCTATTTCATTCTCTCTCTCGTCGCCACTAGGCCGTTCTCTCTATATACAAGCATAATTATATGCAACCAATTTTCATTCTCAGTTTCCCAAATTCTCTGCTGTGAATACTTCTGATTACAGAATGAGACTTAAGCATCCGTCCAATTCCGCTTCTCAAACCGTAACCTCGTCTGATACGCGTTTGCTTGTCCGTGAGACGCTACGCATCAGCGCCAACCTCGCATCGGCACCTCCACCAGCGGCCGTGCCTGAGCGGCCATTGATTCGGGATTCCAACTTTGGCGGACTTGTCGAGGACCAGTTTGTTGATTCGAGCTATAGGTTGATCTGCTGTGAGGAGATCGATGGCCAGCGGTGGAAATATTTTGCTGATAATAAAAGTGTTAAAACGAACGGTTCCAAGAAATTTAAGAAGAATTCTATTCGTGCTGTTAGCCTGCAGGATCCACAGGTCCCTTTTGATGTCAGTATTTCCTTTTTCTCTTATTGTGTTCTTTTTTGTTTCCAACTGTCTCTTTGTATACAAACATAAACGTTGATATTAAAAAAAAAAAAATTTGAGCGAGAATGACTTTACATTTTTTTTGGCGGTTATTTACTTAGTTTAATCTTTGGACGTCTATTATTTTAAATATGAAATTGCATTTATTTCTTCCGGGAAATGATAACTTCCAATTTTATGAACTAAAATGTTGTTCGTGAAGTTTCTTGATTCATCAGTTGCTTACAATGTGGACTGCTTTGGTATTTTATCCAACAAAAAGAGCAGATAATAACTAATATCATTTTTCAAATGTTTTATATTCCATTTCCGATTTTTTTATGAGAGAACTTGTATAGCTCTTGTACTAAGGGATTAATACTTACCACGATAATTCTGCAGGGGATGATGACATTTGTAAGGTCCTACGTAGTCCCGGAAGGTTTTCCTGACAGTGTTACACCTGCTTATGTACCATACATGACTTGGAGAGCATTGAAGGTATTTAACTATTTATGGTGTCAATTCATCATTTAGCACAATCTATTTCGTTGAGATTTACATATTTTAGTTGTTTCGTGGTTGCCATAGAATATTGACGGTCACTGTTACTTTCATCTGTAGCACTTTTTTGGTGGAGCGATGGGTGTTTTCACAACACAAACACTCCTAAATTCGGTAGGAGTATCAAGAAATCAGTCTGCACCAGGTGCTGTGGCTATAAATTGGATTCTTAAGGTAACCACGAGAACTGGGGAAGTACTTCATTTTATAAAGCTTGACAAACATTTTTGCATTGGTTGCTACATGGATATATGCAATTTGCTTTGCTGGGTGCATGCTTGCATGTGTGTTTCGGTTAAACTGTGGACTGAAAGAGGAGAAGTGGTGAGGTGAGGGAAAAAAAGAGGTTCCAAGATTGATTTCTCAAGATGGTTTTCTAACATGTGGTATCACTTTATCTCCTTGAATGCTTATCTGATCGTTCAACCTCTTCTCTTTAGAAATAAATGTACACATTTTTGTGTGATCAAAGTAAGCACCCATAAACTATAGTGGTTACTTTTCTGCAGTTCCAGTTGATCTTTCAACCTCTTTTCTGATAGTACGCATAGTATTCTTGTAATCCTTTTGGTGTTTCTGTTCAAAGTATGCACCTGCAAACAATAGTGATCACTTTTCTTGTATACTTATTCAACTTGGAACCTCTGAAATCATGGGTCCCACTTCTTAATTTGCATTTTTCGACATGGTTCAGTTCTTGCAGTTTTTCAAGATTTCTTCACTTTTTTTTTTAATGATTAGACATTGGATGTTAAGTATAGAGAGAACATTGAAACACTTTTTTCAAGGAACACCTTCTGTCACGGTTCATTTTGTTTTCAGGTAATTCTTGTTACAACTTAGAAATTGAAGCTTCAAGAGCTTAGGGTAATGTTGAAAGTTGAAATGTATCAAACGATATTTCGTAAGTGGATAGGTGGAATCCATGAAGCTCTGCTATTTATGTTCATCATGACATTCTTTTGTCATTGAACCAAATGAAACTTGGGATTAAGTTACTTTTGAGTTTTGATCACTAGGAGAAGATGGTTTTTTACTTTAACATTTTACCCTGATTTATTTAAAAACGCAGTGTAGTGTTTCTTTCTGCATCCAGTTTATATGCATAGGTTGAAATTGGCCTAAAGGAATTGTTTTAGATTGTGTAATATGGCTAATTATAGGATGGTGCTGGACGGGTTGGGAAGATGCTTTTCGCTCGGCAGGGAAAGAAATTTGACTACGATCTAAAGCAGGTATTCTATTCCTTTGGTTTGGGTGTCAAAGAGGAAGGACGATTTACAATTAGCTAATGTATTTTTTCTTGCTGGAAACACTACAAATATAACTCCTTATCTTCTGACGATCTCACATCACTCAGCTTCGGTTTGCTGGTGATCTTTTAATGGAGTTGGGAGCTGGGGTAGAGTTAGCGACTGCAGCTGTTCCACATCTATTTCTTCCATTAGCCTGTGCTGCCAATGTGGCGAAGGTTTTGTCTAATATTGTCCTCCTCATTTCTCAATGTCTTGCAATGGAAACTACCTTCACACATTCATCTTCACGTGCTTGTAGAATGTTGCCGCTGTCACATCAACCTCAACTCGAACCCCAATATACAAGGCCTTTGCTAAAGGAGAAAATATTGGAGACGTGACCGCCAAGGGAGAATGTGTTGGAAATGTTGCTGACCTGGTATGTTTGTTTGATCAAAATGTTGATATTTACAATCTTATTTTTCTGGCAAGGATACAACAGATACTACCAATCAAAATGATGTTTTAAACTCAAGTCTTATAATTTTTTTTCCGGAACATTTTATTTGTGAAATTGCTTGATTTTTGTAATTCTATATTTCCATGTATCTCACCTTAGTTTAATTTGGATTTCATGTCAATATGAATGAACGATCAAGTGGAATTTATTTTATTATTATCTCCTTTTTTTTTTTTTTTTTTTTGGAAAAATGGGGATGAATCCGGAAAATGGGATCAGAAGCCTGGTTTTTGATTTCTCCATCCATTGCTGGATGATTTCAAGAATTTTGTTGGCCGTCCTTTCTCTTTTCTCAATGCCACTGAGAACCCACCCACACTATGTGGTAATTGGGGATTTCGTTGAGGGGATGTTTAGACATGGCGCACTTCCCCTTATATATATGAAATGACAAATGTAAATGCAGAATGAATATGATAAACGGTGTGAAACTAAAAAGGAAGGGCCTCTGCATTCCAAGCTTATCATATATAAATCTATCATATCTCATGTTGCTTCTAAAAAACAGTTCAAGATTTCCAAGATATTATTGGCTGTTCTGGTCTTAACTCCATTTTTTTTTTTTATGCCACTGCACAATTCAGTTGACATTAAAAAAACAGTTATATTATAAACTGCTGATTACACAAGTACAGAGAGGGCTGTAATGTTAGGTTGATGGATTGATTGCGGAAAATTTTCCTGGAGAGACTCCAAATAAAATTAATCCGAAACGCTAAGCCAAAATAGGATTTCATATTTACTAAATCCCCTGCATCATAACTAAAAATACACGGCGACTTGGATAAATAATGAACTAGAGCTCCGAGTTGAGCGATTATCATGCTATGCCACCTCAAATTTCTATGAAAGATCTTGATATATTTTTATTTCAAGTATTTCACCGTAACAGTTTGTGGTACTTCCATTTGATTCAGTATCCCAGCTAGTTGTTCTACGCTCTAATACCAGATGCTTATGATGTATGCAGTTCCTTCTGAGCTTATTCCTGTCTTTTTTGTTTTATAATATATTGATTCTTTCCTTGTTCTGACGCTCTAAGTTTATTATGGAATGTTCGCAAATAAGGCTTCCTCCACTAAGATAGTTATTTACTTTCCAAAGGGGTTGTACTTCAAAATGCATGATATGATTGACAATTATTACTGACCATTGATTTGGAGGATAAAAATGTAAAGGTGCATACGATTTTGATCTTTTTCAAGTGTAAAACTTTGTGCATATCAAAATGGGATCATCCAAACATAGATGAAAGTGTATGTATATGTTAGAACAAACAGAGACTTCTTTACGTTCTTGGTCGATTCCTTTTCTTTGAAATAGCATTTTTTTTCTTTCACGTTTTTGATCGTTGTAAGTGCTGTTCAAATCAGACTGTTATATAATAATTCGCATTGGATCTGTGTTTTTGTGATTTACTGTTACCTCGACTTGTATATTCCTTTATTATAATATTATTGATATCATTTTGTAGCCGATTGTTGCCGATCATAGAAGGTGACAGTAAGCCTGAAACTATATGTTTAGGGAAAGAAACTGCATGTGTTGTATTCTTTTATGATTGGGAAACTAGAACTGAGCCAAAAGGAAGAGAAGGATTCTGTAGAAAAGGGGGATGAAGTAAAAATAAAAACAACTATTACAAATTTCACTATTGCCTTGGAATTGAATGGTTGTTGTAAATAATGAGTTAGCAATTTAACCTGAACCCTATGGGGTTAAATAATTCTTGCATTTACGCATATTTAAGTATTTTATGTTTTTAGGTTGGAACTAATTACTGTTAATAATTTTTCTTTTGAAGCTTGGAACTGGACTGAGTATCATGATCGCTAAAAGAAACCCATCTTTAGTAACCACATTTGCGCTGCTTTCATGCGGATATTTGATGAGCTCTTATCAAGAGGTCAGATTCTGAATACATCTTAAAAACAACCCCTCACCAATTTATTTTCCTTCCCTTTTCTTTTCTTTTAAGTTTGTTCTTATTTAGACAATTTGTGAATGATGCATTCACATTTTTCAGGTAAAATCTGTTGTGCTGCATACACTAAATCGTGCAAGGTTCACTGTGGCAGTAGAATCCTTCCTCAAATCAGGTTAGGCTCGAGTTACAGTCTCCTCGGTTGGTTACTCTCTGTGTGTGTGGTTTCTTTTTTCTTTTCTTTTTCTCTTTTTTCTTCTTCTGTTTGGGAGTGGTTCTTTTCATGTTTTGGGTGTGGGAAGAATGGGGGTGGGGTCTACTGTCTGCTGCTCCAAATATCTCATTTTAGGAAAATTTCAGAGCTTGAACACCAACCTGCACTTCTCAGTACTGATTTAATTATAAATTTTATGACATTTCTAAATGGCTATCATCGTTTCTATAACCTATCAGATTCGATATGAAAATAGCATTGCTAAATATTGGAGATCAGAGCTAATTTACCAATGCCATGGACTGATGGATTCTTCACCAAGGCAGGGGGGCTCTCATATCCTTGTTCTCAAATGAAGCCGGGATGGGAAAAGAGACTAGCTCGTTACATGGTTTTCGCTGATACGTTATAACTTGTGCTATATTTATTTTTCAGGGTGTGTTCCAACTTTGCAAGAGGGAAATTCAATGGAAAATATATTCAGTTTTCCATGGTCAAAACACAGACCTATTGTTCTTGGTACTGGCAGAAAATGCTCTCTCTTTTGCGTGCACACACTCTTTTCCTTTTCATCTGTCTGTTTTATCACATGCACTTTTGTACAACTTGAAGAAAAAATTGAAATTGTTTGTAGGGCAAAGATTCAAAGATGCACTCTTTTCCTTTTCATCTGGCTGTTTTATCACATTCACATTTGCTCAACTTGAAGGAAAAATTGAAATTGTTTGTAGGGCCAAGATTTAAAGATGCATTTCAAGATCCTAACTCATATCTGGCAGTGGAGCCTATTTTTGAGGTATAGTTCCTTGTCAAGAGGAAGAGGACTGTTTGGTTATGCAGTTTTGACTTTCATATTTAACTGTTGGATTGTAGCCGAAAACCTCTTTTTTTTTTTTTTTTGGGTGGGGTATTTCGTTGCACATGCTTTTGTTTTGTGCATATACGTGACTTTAGTGACGAGCCTCCATTTGCTTGCATGCTTGTTACCATTTGCACAACTGTTGAGTTGCATACTGATTTTTCTTGATACAGAGAGAGAAATACATCGTGTCATATAATCCTTCCAAGGGCAATATATATGCCTTGTTCAAGAACCAAGCAAAGTCTGATGACATATTGAAAGCAGCTTTCCATGTTAGCTCCAACTTCCTGGTTTTATGTCCTTAAATATTAGTAGTCTTGCTTTCTTACTTCACCTTCTATTGTAGGCTCATGTGCTTCTCCACATCATCCACACCTCCAATCAGAACCAATATTCCTCTTGGAGAGAGCAAGAGCAGGATCTTTCGATGTTAGTGCCAACATCATCTGATCTTCAAGCTCATATTGCAGAATCTTATAAGATGGTGTCAGCTTTATATGTGCCTTTCAAGAACAAAGCAAAGGAACAGGTGAGGGAAAATTGACCTATCTACCTTCCCACTAATATCATTAGGAGTTCTCTAACAAAACTACCTGTAAATTGGTATCTATTGGTTCAGTTTCATTTTCTGACTTGTCCTGCTAGCTGCATTTTTTCTTTTCTTTTGTGATGCCTTTGTTTTCTTAGTCATGAAGCTATATGTAGGTTCATTTGAATTCATTTAACTGTAGACTGTGATCCAGTCTTTAGTTCTTGACTCAATTATTCACTCTTCAAGCATTTCTTTCTGCTGGATGCCCAAAGTTCTTAGTGATGCTGCATTGAAAAGAATATTGGCATTGCGCTCTATGCTCTGTTTGACTGTGATCTTGTTCTTCTCAAACAATTCCTCTGATGCTGAATTAAAATAAACATTGGTTTTGCTCTTAAATTTTCAAGAGAAGGAAAAAATTCTCCTCTTATTTGAATTCAGTTTACCACAAGTAATGACTTTGAATTGCTCAAAAGTACTAGCCAAAGCATTTCAGTACTGCCATTCTGTTCCTTGGTACATTTAATGGAAGGTTATTTGCTTCTACATCCGCTTATACGTTTGGTCTGCAAAATGCTTCTGAAGAAGAGAATGATTGAATACTTTGCTTCATATCACCAGCTAATGGTTATACTTCTTGTCAGGGTTGGGTAATGTCAGAATCGCTACTTAATCCTGGCCGAGCTCGACTGTGTCAATTGGACAAATAAGACATCCTGATTTTAAAATATCTGTACAAATTTGATGATGGATTCCAAAGAGCTCAGGTTGTTTATCATATTTGAACATTTACTCTAGGACGCTTGGTAAACGTGGTTCGTGCATGCATCAAGTGCGGCTTGTCATGTGACTTCAGAATCATCATGTCAACGTGTTTGCATGGAACGTGCAGTTTCCAGCATGGAACAAATAAATAAATTACTAGACTCTTCTTTGGATCCAACGTAAAAGGTTTTCTAGACTCTCCAATGTCATGAGATGCGTATTTGGTGGAGAAGCAGAGGTGTAACTATTTGTAGTTATTGTTGTTTATTTTACCGTTCAAGATTTTTTCAGCCTGTAACTTTCTGGGTAATGTATATTATGAAGATTTCTTAGTATTTTCTTGCTGTATTTCTCTGTGCTTGCTAGCTAACTCACAGAAGAATATGTAGGGCAGTGTTGCCTTTGTTTGGAATTCTTGAGATTGAGATTGGAATTGGAATTGGAATTGGAATTGGAATTTCTAATGTAAATGCCCAACTAAATGCAAACCTAAATAGGTCCACGAGGTAGCATAGAAATTATTGCCTTTTACTAGGGGTCATTTTCAATATGGAATTTTTTGCCTAGCGTGCCACATTTATCCTTCCTTCAACCCGGACCACAACATTAGGTCTGATCTGATGCAAATACTGAAAAAAGAAAAAGAAAAAAAAAAAAGCAATGAAAAACAATAAGATTCTTGTTGTGTGGGTAGATATGGCCATTAAAGATGTTTGCACATAGTTAAAAATTTATTAGGTCTCATAAATGGAGGGGGGAAAGGAAGCAGAATTTGGATGGTCAAGTTTTGGAGAACTCGTGCCAACGCTAGGTATTACATGCACGAGCTGCTATCAATTTTAGACGTTATGTCCTGGTCTATGGTGTCATTGTAAAGAAGTATTTTGCTCGACTCAACACTAACACGGAGAGACAAAATTTAAGGGAGGTGATGACTCAAGTTAAAATAGAAATTAATAGATTGTGAGGTTGAGTGATTTTAGGCATAGGAGCAAACAATAGTGAGTGATGTGATGCACTTGAAGAACACATAATAATTGTAATTGTAATGAGATGGGTTGAATTTTAATGCATAGGTACAATGGAAGATTTGATGATGTTCGTTGCAAACAATAGTTAGTGTGTGTTTGTGACTTATTATTCATTTGTGCGATTGTAAATTGATTTCAATTAATTTTTTCCTACTAAGGTTTCACTGATTCAAAGTAATATATGCCAACAATTCTTTAATTGAACATATTATTTCTTGTTATGATGCTCGTAAAATGGAGTGTAGACACATTATCTAATAATAATAATAAGTGGAAATTATTGCCTGGGCAGTTTTTGAAAATCTACCTGGGCAGTTTTTAAAAATCTAGTATCATAATAAAGCAATGCTATTCATAGTTGCTAACTGCAGTAGTCGCTATATGTATGTGACATCTTGCATGACGGTTTGTGAGTTGATTTATTAATGTGATAGTTTTTTTTTGTCATATATATCAAATTACTAAACGTCACATGCGAGCCACGTAAAACGACTGTAATAGTGAGTGATTGCAAATAACATTATTCATCATAATAATTTTGCGGGGATTGGATTTGACATCTTTCCATTTTCATTTGTTTATTGAAAATTTCCCTACTTGTCCTTTAATACAAATTCGACGGAGAGATTGATGGGCCATTATTGAAAAATGATATGCATTCATTCTATGGAGAAAATCTTAAACCGAACAATATTGAAACTTAGTCTTAAAAACAAGATTTAGTATCCCAGAAAAACCTCAGTAGCTTCATGCAAGTGATAATTAAGAAGGGACACACACACACACATGGATATAGATACACTACTTGCGTTGCCTTACCTTACTTTTTGTTAGAGAAAATTTATGGATGAAATGAAGTAGACACAAGGGTTTCGATTAAACATAAAAGCTGAGACAAGGCCACGCGGTGTAGGAATAGATTTTACACTTGTATAGGAAAGGGAAAGAAAAAGAAAACATCTTATATTTTTCACTCCGAGTCAAAGAAGACTATAAATCAATTTCATTACAACTGTCAAAATGTTCCACCTTTTTTTAAAATTTTATTCGGAGCCTGTTTGAGCCTCCATTAGAATCTAAGAATGCATTTTGAAATGACAGATTGATCGAGAATGTGTGGTTAAAAAAATAAAATATTTTGAATTTACGTGTAATATTATTTTATTAAATGACATATGGTTGAAAAAGAAGATGGAGAAAAATTGTATTTTGGAAATAACAGGTATCAAACAAGGGATCAATGCAAAAATATGAAGTTGGAAATGGGAAAAACAGTGAGGAAGCAAATCCGAAGTACTTAAAAAGGAATCCGTTTCTACATAAAGAGTTCAGTTCATGCACAACAGATGCTCGAAGAGAAGCTGTGTAAAAACTTCATTATACACTGAAATCACTCATAATCAAAGCCAGCCAGTTTCCTAAACTACATTACATAAACACTGTTATTATTAGATATATATGAAACTAGTCCTACCCAAATAAATGAAGATAAGATGACAATTATCAGTACTTTTATTTAACAAGAACTTGGAAAACAATCTCTTTGAACTTGTTCTTAAACTGGGCTCTGAGCGTTGGATTGTAGGTTCTTCTTGGCAAGATTGTGCTTGTTGTTGTGCATCCAAACTTTTAGCACTCTTCTTTTGACCCCGACTTCTTGACAGAATTGTTGCACCACAGCTTCTTCTTGTTTTTGTAATTTCCATCCAACTTTCTCAGCAAAGTTTAGCATTTTCTCCTTTTGTTCTTGAGTGAACTTTGTTCTGAACCTCTTCTTCACCAGCTGAGTTGGCCGGGTCACCACCCCACCACCACCTCCTCCACCCTCCTCCTGCTCATCTGACTCTGAGGGCAGTGATCCCATGTTGTAGGACATTATCATCTGATGTGGTGCCACTGCTCTAGAGGAAATCAGTGTCCCAGTATGATAACCCAATGCATCAGGCCCCAAAATCCCTTTATGGTGTCCTAAAAAATATTTCCTTCCCATTCTTGGATTTTGGTAGAAATCACAAGGAGATGGCTCTCCTTCAACTTCTTTTCTATGGAAGTTTCTATGGCAGTTGCAGGCTGAGCAAGTTAAGGCTTCTAAAGTGCCTTCTTCTCCGCTGGGCATGAATTCTCCGCAGCCATCAGTGGCATTACTACCCATTGAAGCTGCATGGTTCTTAAGGCACTCCCTATACCTCACCATTTTCTTATAGGGGACATGGTCCTCAAGTGTGGAGGATATGGGGCCATTTGAGGGCATTTGTGTTGATGCTGGAGCTGCAGGTATAATATGGTTGTGCGCTGCAGAGTCATGATGGATCATGTGCCCATGTCCATGGCCATGACCATGTCCCCCACCATATGTGCTGTTAATTGGGATTGGAATTGGAATCTCCACTTCTTGACTTGGAATTTCCATTTCTAGCCCCCCTTGTCTCTCTATCTCTATGCCTTTTTGTATATACAGTGTTTTTCTTTTTTTGGAGACCAAAAGAGATGGAACGAGTCACAAGAGATTTAGAAGAACTAAATGATTAAATTAAAGTATTTGGCTGCTGACTAAAGAATTCCTAAGATGTTTTTTTTTTTTGCTTAATAATTGTCCTCTCTTTTTGGAGCAAACACTATTGAGAAGCTGGCCATAATGAGAACCTCTATCTTCAAATACTTCACTATCTGCATTTCTTGAGAAGGAAATGAACTTAATTGAGAGAAAAGAGTCAACACTCGCTAGCTACAGTATACCTGAAGAAGAAAATGATGTTCAAAAGTTAGAAGGATATATATAAATTGTAATACACAGAGCAAAGAATAAGGAAATGTTAAAGTTAAAGAAACACACCTTCAACGGCAAAAGACAAAAATACTAAGAGAAATGGTGTTATCAGAGCTAAGAAAATAGAGGATTTTTTGGAATTAAAAAATTTTAACTAGTGGAGGATATGAAGAAGGGAGGAGCAAAGAGAGAGAGAGAGAGAGTTTTGCAGAATGTTTGGGAAGTGAATGAAGCACAAAACATGAGGTTATAGCAGTAGTGAGGAGCATAAAAAGGGTTGAGAGGAGAGAGAGAGTGAGTGAAAAAAGCAGATTTTTTACAGACAGAGAGGAATCAGTGAGCGAGTTTTAGACTGAAAAAAAATAAAAAATAAAGTGGGGTGTTTGCTTTGCTTTGCTTGCACTACTACCAGGCATCAAGTTTACGCCATATAGAGAGAGCAGAGTGTGTGTGTCAGTGTTAGAGAGACAAAGGAAGAACTCTTTCTATCTGTGTGTGTGTGTGAGAGAGAGAGAGAGAGAGAGAGCTTAAAACAAATTATCTTGAAATTAATTTAGCCAAATATAACATTCCTAAAGTGTTGTAAGAACTCAAGTTTTGAACTTTGCTTAGTTCAAATACGTAATTTGTTACTATATTTGGACAGGCAAGAGCTATTGGAGAGTTTTATCTTTTGCTTTACTCCACATTTCTTTAGGTTAACGCAAATTAAGATCATATTTAGGGTGCCAAAAGGGCCTATGGATTCATTTACCGAACCGTCGTGGTTCACCCGAGGTCACACTATGAGTTTGGCGGCCCAACGACATTTCACCTGTGGTCAGTCGCTATGAGTTTGGCCGCCCTCATAACACTCCCAATCCCATTTTTGAGTTTGCGGGCATTGAACATGTAGCATTGTTCAAGAATCGACTACAATTCATCGTTATCTGATACATTTATAGTCAATTGTCGTGTTCAATCATGTCATAATTAAGCATTATCATGAACTGTTTTGTTCTTTAGAGAGAAAATTAACAAAAAAACTGATATTCATGATTGACGTGCAAATCATATTTATGCAAGGCTTTCTGTGTCTCATTATGTCACTCGTGATATATTTACAGTGATGATTAATGCAACACAACCTCCATAAATACTAACTTTGACCCATGCATCTCATGTGATTATTCATTCTACTTAAAAATTTTCACATGTAAAAACCTCAAAATTTAATATTTAATTATATCAATTATAATTCTTAAATTTGTCCACGATCACCCTAATGTGGAGCCGGTCCGGTCCAAATCTTTAGGATCAAGAGATCTCGATTCTTGAACTCGAGAAAATCGTCACAACGAGTAACGACTCTACGTCCGATATCCCATTCGGGGCTCCCCACAGTTCAGTGAAAGGGACATATATGTATGTCTGTGTGTATGTATATTGTTTGAAGGAAAAATAATGATGCTGGCTAGATGGTGTAAATCAAGGGCAGAAGGTGGTAGTGATAATTGAGTTTTTTAGCTGAAAATAGGAAAAATGCAAGTGGGTTATTTCTTGTGGTGACAGACTTACCTATGGGGAGGTGACTTATCATAATTTTTCACCAAAAGTACTTCTATATTTTCGTGTAGGCATTCACATACGATTTTATTTTTTTATTTAAATTGTGTGTTTTTATTATTGAAAAGAATACTCTCCATGTGACAATGATGTCCTCTTAGAATTCAAGTTTTCTGGGATTTCATTTCATCACATGAATGGTAGGATCATTCATAAATCCTTATTCATAGTATTTTTTGTTTTCTTTCAAGCTAAATGATTTTCTACATAGAAGCCTCAACAATTTATATACGAAAGTATGAATTTAGTAGATAAATGGTTAGTAATAGTTTCATAGGGCGAATTCTCAAGTTGAGTCGAGCAAATTCTTATACCATTTATCGCCTTTCTTGCTAGTAATAATAGTTGCTTGTTAGTTATATAAGATAGTGTGAATCAAAGCATTTAAGACCAAGTATTTTGTATATAATAATTACTCTTATCTGCTTTAATCAAAGACTGGTAAAGCTCATTTACAAGCATCGTTGATAATTAATGTAAATTAATATACCTACCAAAAAGTTGATAATTAGTGTAAATTTGGGTATTTTGCATTAACAACATAATAACTAGGGTGGGAGACTCATTAATTGAGATCTATACTATTCAAAGCCAGTATTTATTATTTATTATTAATTTTATTTTATTGATTGGAGTATAAGTGAGCGTGAAAGACTTTGTTGCAGTCCTTTTCTACGTCCTCAAGAATTTTCCAGACTTATCTACTCTTAATGAGATCTTGTTTAGACTTGACGCGCTAGTAGGAAAGATAAAATAAAAAATATGCGTTCAAAATAAATTTTCAAAAAATTCATTGTACAGAAATGGATCTCACAGAAATATATAGAAATCTCACAAATAGGTGGATCCCATGTGAATAAAATAGTGCAAAAAACCCCACCCCCTGCTATGTCTCTTGTCTGGATGGGTTCTGTAACCCCTTCTTCTGTACATATTTTGTGTTTAAGGGTCTCTTGGAGATGCTCTTAGTTTTTAATTTGGTGTCAATATTACCAAATTATTTCGAGCTGATTTTCTTAGTTGAGCTAAGTAATTAAGGGTGCAAGTGAAATTAATGGGTATAATATTAGTACAATATATTTTATATCTGTTAAAGTTCTTTCCGATCAATTAAATATATTTTTTTTATCAAAAAATCTCGATTAATCAATACTAACGAAGTAATAAGGAAATGAAAATACATTACGAAATTGTAGATAAAACAAATGAAGATGCTATATGTATTCTTTAATTGAAAAGAAATGTATCAAGTGCTTGGATATTCTTTATAGAAAGTTAAATAAGTAAAAACAAGAGAATTCTCTTCATTAAGTTATCCAATTGTTACTTTATTCTTCATTATCCCTTCCTTTATTCCAAAATCCAATATGTATTTAAAGACTCTTTGTCCATCTTTACTTTTTTTGTCTTCATTTCTCATTCATATTCCATTTCATTGCCTTCTTTATCTTTTATTTTTTTTGTTTCTTCTTAAACCTTTCTCCAAGAAAATATATTTATAAAGACTCTTTAATCTCTTTAAAATTGATCAAGAATAGAACTTAAATTTGTTGCTTTTCTTGTTACAATTATCAAAAATAATTTGTTTTTATTAATATGAATTATCCTTTAAAGGATTTATTCACTGATCCCTTAAAAAAGTGTTTGTTCAACATTCCACAAGCTAGTTAGAGAAAGGCAGGATTGATTTAAGAATGGTACTGCATGGAGGGGCCACAGGAATAAATTATCAGAATTTTCAAGAAACTATGGGGGTGTTCTATTTGTGTTTCAGTTTTGTGTTTTGAGTTTTGAATTCATTTTGAGTTTTGTATTTTGAGTGTTTATTTTGAAATTGTTGAAAATGCGTTCTTTTTGTTAGTTTCTCAAAACAAAAAAAAATAATTTTTTTTTTAAATCTTGAGAATCACCACAACACCACCTCAAAACACCAAAAAAAAAAAATTAATTTTTGTTTTTCTTAGTTTCAGAAGACACACATTTATCTATCCATCCCAATCACCTACCACGCCAATTATATATGTTCACAATTTATAACCTTATAATGTAAGCAAGTTTTATAATATGTTCGATACACTAATTATACTATAGTCGAACTTCGAGACTCTTAAGTAATTGGGAGGATGACACGATGAACTTCAATTGAGAAAAAAAAAAAAAAAATTAGTGTTTCCCCCGTTTTCAATTTTTTCAAGTTTTACACTGAAAACGCCCAAAACGACAAAAAAGTCGTTTTGTGTTTTCTTCACAAATTTTTTTTCGTTTTCGAAAACGGGAAAAAGAACACGTTTTCACCGTTTTGAAAAATCGAAAACAGAAAACGACCCGAAAACGGTAAAGAGAACAGGGCCTAAATATTTTTGTTTTTGTTTTTCTTAGTTTCAGAAGACACACATTTATCTATCCATCCCAATCACCTACCACGCCAATTATATATGTTCACAATTTATAACCTTATAATGTAAGCAAGTTTTATAATATGTTCGATATACTAATTATACTATAGTCGAACTTCGAGACTCTTAAGTAATTGGGAGGATGACACGATGAACTTCAATCGAGGCATATA
>NC_036251.1:27654455-27692494 GCF_002742605.1 Olea europaea var. sylvestris
AAGCATTTGATCTCTACTAAAGAGGATAAGCAAGATATTTAAAAATTTCTTAACTACCTTGTCTAATTCTTTATTACACGGTTATATCTTATTCATGTCAGAGTACAAAATATACTATGAAACGAAACCCTAGTTAGAGATTTACAAGTTTTAAAGATAAAAAAATCGAGTTGACCTTCGAAAGATATATAGCCAATATTTGATCTCCATTATCTAAAAACTCTTTTCTTTTTTTTTAAATCAATTTTTAGCCACACATTTGATAATAAAATATTTTGCACCTAAATGCAGAATTTTTTCTACTTTTTAATAATACATTCTCCAAAAATTCGCTGTTACAAAACTTATTTTCAACAAAAATAGAGCTCGAACATAGGCGTAGATTGAAAGATAAAGAGCTACTTTTTGGTGTAACCTTCCAAGTTGAATTTAAATTCTCTGATAATGGTAAATTGTATTGATAAATTAAAGCATCTTGAATGAAATTTATGGATTGTCATTTAGGTGACATACGAGTTGAAAGAATTTTTTTTAAAATTTTTTTTTTTCGTTTATTTAGCATTGATGTGTCTAATTGAATTGATAGTTGATTGCAAATTCGTTTCCAACAAATTCTATTTATAGTTCGATATTGGTGTTCTGGTGTCTTTGGATTATGTATGTTTCATTGATCTTGGACAAATAGAAGGCATATATTCAATCACAAGTTACACCAAAATAAGGGAAATATTCCCATTAAATGCAAATGAAGGTTAAAGAATTATCGTGCACGCATTAATTTCTTCCAAAATAGAATACAAACGGCGCATGCTATATCCTACAAGAACTATTAGTTAAAAAGAAAAAAAAAATCCCTTGCAAAACTTGCTTAAAAGTTACATACAAAAAAAAGCAGCTTAGGCATATAGATATTTTGAGTGTGAATATGATGAAACCTGCAGCAGCAACAGTGAAGTTCCCGTGTTTGATATATTTGAGTATGATACATGCTTAATGCTTTGCCAACTTCATACTCATTTCTCTCTAACATGGAAGTGGGATCAAGTTCGTACTTCCACAAACACAGTAGCTCCTTTTCTTTTTTTCTTTTTTTTTTTTTTAAGTCTTCTTCTGCCGTTAGACTGTTTAATTTATTAATGGGAGTAATCCAAACTCTTAGACATCGAGATCTTGCTCCTAATCGTAGCGTCTGATTTTAGAAAACCCATGCCCCTTGCCCCTTGAAGATTTCCTTCGCGTCTCTAGGTTCAAACTTCCTAAAGCAGATAGTATGGTTGGGGCAAGATCTCGAGAAGAGAGATATCGAAATTTACACGTCAATTATTGTTTTCATATTCATATCGCATGGGATATTGATCTTGAAAATATCACGTGACACAATGATCAAACTCTTGAAATTTGACTAATCATTTTAACTTTAGTGTTGGTTTAAACTTTTCGAACTTCCATATCACATTGAGTCATGAGGTTATATCTTAAAAATGGTCCAAACTTTTATAAACTGATTATATTTTTGTATTTAAACAATATAAGATTTTTATCGACGCAAGGGAGAATGTAGCTTCCCTTTATGTTTGGGTTCCTTACCATTGAATTTTTCTGTAAAGAACATTGCTTTGCTTTTAGTCATGGGATATCCTGAAAGCTGCCAGATTATCATTTGTCTCATTTTCTATTCTTGGATCTGACTTCATCCATTTCATTCTCTTTTTCAATATTACTGCAATATGTTTCAATCTATTTTACTCCTATATAACTTTATTCACATAAAATAATTGCTCTCAAGAGCTGGAATCAATTTGTTGCTGAGAATTAGAGGATGAAACAGCTTCAAAAAGACCAATTGCTTACTGATTTGGACATTTCATAACCTATGTCTTGAACCATAGTAATCATTAATTTTTTTTTTTCAAATAATTGAGAAGTGCAAGAAAATAAAAAAATAAATATATATTTACGTATAGTAATCGTTGGGAACATTCTTTGTGCTTTAAAATTTGTCTGGAATAGAGAGAGAGAGAGACATTAATTCATGCGGTGTAAGGAAGGCATGAGATTCAAAGCAACATAAAAAAGGACAAATACATGAAAAGACTACCTTTCCTTTTACACAATCCTTTGCTAAATTTCATTTTCATTACCCCATCCCTCTATTCAATGTTTTATTAAATATATAATTAAATTGGAAAAGTGAAAAAAAAGAAGCATTTTGCTTTGAATCCTCTGATGCATTTACCACTTTATTATATGCATGAATATTCTTTATGTTTTCCAAATGCAATTTGCTCTCTGATCGTTTCAGTTGTTCTACTCTAGTGGGTCCACATCCACTACATTCTTACTACACAACGGTCAACTGGGTGGGTGCACATTTAGTTTGAACCAACAAATAAATAAACATTATTGTTGTGGTTCTGGTTGTAATGAAATGAGACAACCTTTTTATCAACAAATTAACAAATCGGATGCTAACAAGCCATTGCCAATCATCATTTTTATTTAAAAAAAAAATTGCATACTTTTGTACTTACTGCATTCTCCATAATAATTTATCATTATTATTTTTCTGCGGAAAATTGTGTTTGTCAGCCCATTAATTAGTCTCTCCACACTTGTATAACTTTTTAAGCTACACATGCTAAATATATAAAAAAAAAAAGAAAAAAAAAAAAAAAGGTTGAACCCCAACCTTGAGGGCCCTCACCGTCCCACTTCTAGAGCTTTGTAAGAGAGGTAAATCGCGGTATGTGCCTCAATAGATTAGGGAACAAGAGTTGCATGTACACTACGCCTACAAGGAATCCAATTCCATATATGACGTGTGAATGTTTAAACCAAGTGCAATTAAAGAAAAGAGATATCAAGTAGAAATATGATGTTTGTTCAGGTTCAAAGACAGGAGAAAAATAGATTGATTTGACAGCAGATGATTGGATATTTGTTGTTTTTATTTTTTAAACAGTCCAATTATATGTTGACACCTTTTCATCTTATTCTTCAACATTTTTTAGCCTACTTGTTTAGCATAATTTTTTCCAGTATAAGCATTTGATCTCTACTAAAGAGGATAAGCAAGATATTTAAAAATTTCTTAACTACCTTGTCTAATTCTTTATTACACGGTTATATCTTATTCATGTCAGAGTACAAAATATACTATGAAACGAAACCCTAGTTAGAGATTTACAAGTTTTAAAGATAAAAAAATCGAGTTGACCTTCGAAAGATATATAGCCAATATTTGATCTCCATTATCTAAAAACTCTTTTCTTTTTTTTTAAATCAATTTTTAGCCACACATTTGATAATAAAATATTTTGCACCTAAATGCAGAATTTTTTCTACTTTTTAATAATACATTCTCCAAAAATTCGCTGTTACAAAACTTATTTTCAACAAAAATAGAGCTCGAACATAGGCGTAGATTGAAAGATAAAGAGCTACTTTTTGGTGTAACCTTCCAAGTTGAATTTAAATTCTCTGATAATGGTAAATTGTATTGATAAATTAAAGCATCTTGAATGAAATTTATGGATTGTCATTTAGGTGACATACGAGTTGAAAGAATTTTTTTTAAAATTTTTTTTTTTCGTTTATTTAGCATTGATGTGTCTAATTGAATTGATAGTTGATTGCAAATTCGTTTCCAACAAATTCTATTTATAGTTCGATATTGGTGTTCTGGTGTCTTTGGATTATGTATGTTTCATTGATCTTGGACAAATAGAAGGCATATATTCAATCACAAGTTACACCAAAATAAGGGAAATATTCCCATTAAATGCAAATGAAGGTTAAAGAATTATCGTGCACGCATTAATTTCTTCCAAAATAGAATACAAACGGCGCATGCTATATCCTACAAGAACTATTAGTTAAAAAGAAAAAAAAAATCCCTTGCAAAACTTGCTTAAAAGTTACATACAAAAAAAAGCAGCTTAGGCATATAGATATTTTGAGTGTGAATATGATGAAACCTGCAGCAGCAACAGTGAAGTTCCCGTGTTTGATATATTTGAGTATGATACATGCTTAATGCTTTGCCAACTTCATACTCATTTCTCTCTAACATGGAAGTGGGATCAAGTTCGTACTTCCACAAACACAGTAGCTCCTTTTCTTTCTTTCTTTTTTTTTTAAGTCTTCTTCTGCCGTTAGACTGTTTAATTTATTAATGGGAGTAATCCAAACTCTTAGACATCGAGATCTTGCTCCTAATCGTAGCGTCTGATTTTAGAAAACTCATGCCCCTTGCCCCTTGAAGATTTCCTTCGCGTCTCTAGGTTCAAACTTCCTAAAGCAGATAGTATGGTTGGGGCAAGATCTCGAGAAGAGAGATATCGAAATTTACACGTCAATTATTGTTTTCATATTCATATCGCGTGGGATATTGATCTTGAAAATATCACGTGACACAATGATCAAACTCTTGAAATTTGACTAATCATTTTAACTTTAGTGTTGGTTTAAACTTTTCGAACTTCCATATCACATTGAGTCATGAGGTTATATCTTAAAAATGGTCCAAACTTTTATAAACTGATTATATTTTTGTATTTAAACAATATAAGATTTTTATCGACGCAAGGGAGAATGTAGCTTCCCTTTATGTTTGGGTTCCTTACCATTGAATTTTTCTGTAAAGAACATTGCTTTGCTTTTAGTCATGGGATATCCTGAAAGCTGCCAGATTATCATTTGTCTCATTTTCTATTCTTGGATCTGACTTCATCCATTTCATTCTCTTTTTCAATATTACTGCAATATGTTTCAATCTATTTTACTCCTATATAACTTTATTCACATAAAATAATTGCTCTCAAGAGCTGGAATCAATTTGTTGCTGAGAATTAGAGGATGAAACAGCTTCAAAAAGACCAATTGCTTACTGATTTGGACATTTCATAACCTATGTCTTGAACCATAGTAATCATTAATTTTTTTTTTTCAAATAATTGAGAAGTGCAAGAAAATAAAAAAATAAATATATATTTACGTATAGTAATCGTTGGGAACATTCTTTGTGCTTTAAAATTTGTCTGGAATAGAGAGAGAGAGAGACATTAATTCATGCGGTGTAAGGAAGGCATGAGATTCAAAGCAACATAAAAAAGGACAAATACATGAAAAGACTACCTTTCCTTTTACACAATCCTTTGCTAAATTTCATTTTCATTACCCCATCCCTCTATTCAATGTTTTATTAAATATATAATTAAATTGGAAAAGTGAAAAAAAAAGAGCATTTTGCTTTGAATCCTCTGATGCATTTACCACTTTATTATATGCATGAATATTCTTTATGTTTTCCAAATGCAATTTGCTCTCTGATCGTTTCAATTGTTCTACTCTAGTGGGTCCACATCCACTACATTCTTACTACACAACACTGTCAAGAAAGTATTAAAATCCAAGGTTCCATTTTAAACGAGTAACTTGATATAGAAAGAAGCATTTTGCTTTGAATCCTCTGATGCATTTACCACTTTATTATATGCATGAATATTCTTTATGTTTTCCAAATGCAATTTGCTCTCTGATCGTTTCAGTTGTTCTACTCTAGTGGGTCCACATCCACTACATTCTTACTACACAACACTGTCAAGAAAGTATTAAAATCCAAGGTTCCATTTTAAACGAGTAACTTGATATAGAACTTCACCATTAACATATCACTACAAGATGATCTTCGTTTTAACCTATAATCTTGAAATCTGTGCCTTCGTTCTTCAGTATTAATCGGATCAAATTGTTCAATTGAACTTAATGAACTAAGACACTAACTTGAAATTCTATCTTAAAATTCAACCAAGTATAAGACTTTACCCTTGACGGAGAATATTTTGATTACATTAATGGAGACATCGATAACATCTTGGATTCATTACGGATATGCAATCAAGCAAATTTCAAAAATGTGATTGCAAATTTACAAAATTAGTACACACTATGCATGGCAATTAGGAGTATGACGAGATCATACGAGATATAAAATGTGTTACATCTTAAGCTTGTACAAAATAACTACAAACAGTGGTTTAATGAAAAAAGGATAATTATACCCCACCCAAGAATATCTACAAGATGCATAGGGTAATGGTAAAAACTAATAGACAGGATATCCAATGCATGATGTGTGTGTGTGTGTGTGTGTTTTTAAAGAGATCTTAATGGCTGGCAACTTTATTTTCTTGATCCAAGGTGACAGAGAAAATTAAGGGAACAAGCCTGCGACCGTGAAAGCTCTCTCTCTCTCTAAAGCAAGAGAACCAAAGAGAGAAGAGAGGGTTGGGGGGCAACGCATGCACTACTGCATCCCACCTTCACCAATGCTATCTAACTGTAATAAAAAGTAAAAACTGGGCACAAACCCACACATACTAACTTTTCAAGTTTTTAATTTATTAGTTAAAGAATTAAATTTTATGTAGTCGTTTAACGTCACAATAAGTAGGAGTAAGTGGCAACAAGAAATATTATCTCCCCAAGAAATGCCAACAGTTTGCAATAATTAGATTTAAAAACTTATAATAGACCGTTATTTTTTGTAAAAAATCTCAAAAAGAGATTTTGATAGCTCATTCAGGACGAATAAAATCTCAAGATTTGGCAAGAGTCAATGCCTTGCTAACTAATTGATTTAATAAGGTATTTAGGTTTCACCATTAACAAACCCTCGACTCGAGACTTTAGTCAATAAAATAAACCTTGGTTCGCAATAGACCTCCTCATTCTCATCCATTTGTTTGCAAAGATTAATTTAGTGCATTTCAATATGTATTAAATTAAAATCAGATAATTATAAGTTATATGTCCTACAATAAGTGAATAATAATAGTAAAACTGGCTAAGCAGGCTCCAATTTCTTAAAACCATATATTCTATGAGACCACAACTTTTTAACCACATATTTCATCACATTTTATATCCAAACCAAACATGGGTACAAAAGTAACATTTTCACAGTACAGTTACAATTTTTTCTTCCTTTTCTGAAATCAATATTTCATTGCATCAATTTCCATGTATTGTATCTATATGGTACTGTGTCAGATTGGCTTTTGCGTGTAAGAAAACCCATAAATAAGGTGATTTTGTACCTCCCTCCACGCAATTTCACACACATTGTCGAGCTTCCTGACTCACATGAGCAATTACTAGTTTCATATTCTTTGGGAAAAAGAAGACACGATGAGGCCCAAGAGCCAAAAACAAACTACCCACCCCTAGTATGTCTCGTGCAGCTATAAAATGAAGATTAACCCTCAAATGTTACGTTAATAAACAAAAAATAAAATGAAAATCGTAGATATTGCACTGTTTAATTCTATATAATAGGTGTATTTTACCTAAAGAGCTACAGCAATTATCACAAATCTACATGACCTTACACGCACCAATAAAGAGAACCAAAGATGACACAACATTTTAGAAATGTATTGCAATGTCATATTGACAAGAAACAAATCCGATCCTGAACTCATCGTTCGACTTTGGATTTTTGTCTCCTACTTCCTTTAGCTTCTTCAGATTGCACATTGATGATCTCAGATCTTGTCAATCCCGAACTCGACCCATGAACCCTGATCACACCATAAACCCCGATCTCAGTACTCCCTAAAAACACCAAAACAAGGTCGGGCATTTGAGGTCGGGAGTATGTATGTTGACTCGTCAGCCTTTCTATATGACCTATGGGAACACTAATCCTACTTTGACCACAATCCCTACCTTGTTAGACTCCTTCTTTGATTCAAACAGTGATTTGAATACTTGAGGTAAAACACTAACTCCTTTTCCTATGAGGATAAGGATCGTGACAGAATAAGTCCTTCTAGGACTCCACCATTAACACCTATAAATACACAACTTGTGCTCATTCTTGATGTACGTTTTTCATTATCATCAGCTTATAGCTTCACGCACTAAATTCCCTATCTGACTTAAGCATCGGAGGGACGACGAACACACACCTCATTGCCTTTGTTGCAGGTATTCAAAGACCGTTCGTGTTCATCAAAGCAAAGTTCGATCATCAAATTCGAGATCTTTCAGGTAATATTTTTTGGTAGCATCATTAGCGCCTTCTGTGAGAACTCGCTACCAAAAGCCATGGTCAATACACGTTCAGGTCTTTCTCCAACAAGCTCATCCGTCCCGGATAACCCTCCTCCTCCTGAGGAACGCCATATCCCTCAAGAAGAGTTGTTGGAGATGCCAGCACCTCTTCAAGCTGTTGTTTCCGCCGGAGCTTTTGAGGAACTTCTTCAGCAGGTGGCTGCATTAACCCAATTGTTAAGCCAGAGAAATTCGCACCTGTCGCATACCCCAACACCTGAAGGTGGCTTCATGGCAGATGCTCGAGCTCGAGTCCGTCATGCAGCCCATGATGACGGTGGGGTTGGAACTTCAGGTGTACCACAAGTGGCATCAGGTTCAAGGTCCGTTACAATGGACTCTGCCGAACTTGCTAGAACTATTCAAGAAAGGATAGCAGCGGGTATGCAACAAAATACTCGGGCAGCAACAGGGTTCACCCCCAATACACCATTCACTCCAAAGGTCCCCTTCCCGATAGGTTCAAGTATCTGCGGATAAAGGAGTATGATGGGACAATCGACCCCATCAATCATCTCAATATGTACACAGATATCATGAACTTACAGGTTGCACCTGATGCAGTAATGTACAAGGCATTCCCCCAAACCCTCACAAACGCAGCTAGAGATTAGTTTTCCACATTGGAATCGAACTCCATCACCTCCTTCTCAGATTTGGCCGATAAGTTCTCCACATTCTTTGCGAACAGCAAGCGAATCAGAAAGACAGTTGCATCACTCATGCAGACGCGTCAAGGACCCAATGACACACTGCGCAGTTTCATGACCAGGTTCAATAAAGAAAGGCTTCAGATCCCCGATCTACATATCATAGCTGCAGTCTCAGCTCTGACATACACCATTAAGTGTGAAGCATTCAAGATGTCCTTGTCTAAGACCCCGTCGAAGTCAATTACCGAGCTACTCATACGGGCTGAGAAGTACATCAATATAGAAGAAACCATGACCCCAAAAAGAGAAGTGACGTCATCAGGGAGGTTAGATCAGAAAAAACCGCATGAGTCCAGCTTGAGACAAGAGACACCTAGGGTCAAACTAAGGAAGGATCCTCCTTCAACGTCTTTTACCCATTTGAACACTTCAAGGTCCAACATCCTGATGGAAATCAAGGACTCTAGGGAATTGAAGTGGCCTCCCCGATACTCGTGACAAGAGTAAATATTGTGATTTTCATATAGATCACGGGCATACAACGAAAGACTGTCTGGCCTTAAAGCGAGAAATCGAAGCTCTTATAAAAAGGGGATTTCTGAGCTCTTACATTAGCAATGACAAGCGTCCAAGGAATAATCAGAACGGAGGCAAAGGCCCAGAAGATCGGGGAAACAAGCAACCAACTGCAGGCACTATCAATATCATTGTCGGAGAAACAGCCTCGGGAGGAGATTCTAGCAGCGGGCGTAAACAGTATGCCAGGCAGCTTCCAATCATCTCGAGACCAGATCTTGGCTATACAGAGGACATCACTTTTGGAACGGATGATTGGAAGGCATAGCGTTCCCTCATGATGACGCCCTTGTCATATCGGCCATCATCGCCAACTTTGAAATCAAGAGAATTCTGGTAGATAACGGAAGCGCAACAAACGTACTGTCTCATGAAGCCTTTGTTCAAATGGGGATCTTATCAGAGCAACTCAAGCCAGTCAAAACACCCCTCCAAGGATTTGGAGGTGGGGTCATCGCCCCAGAAGGTATCGTCGGGTTACCCTTAACATTGGGGGCTGAAGGTAAACAGGTGACGCAAATCACTACCTTTGAAGTTGTCCGTATGCCAATGGCTTACAACGCCATATTGGGAAGACCACTGCTCAACAGAATTCGAGCTATTGTCTAAACTTTCCACCTGGCTATGAAATTCCCTACTTCTAATGGAATCGGGGTAGTCCGAGGCAACCAAACGGTGGCTCGGCAGTGTTATGTGACTCGCCTTCGAAAAATCAAAAACGACGTCATGCAAGTTATAGAGCTCGAGCACTAAAATCACAAGAGGCTGGCTTCGGTGGAAGGATTGGAAGAGGTCGAGATCGAGCCTAGAAGAAAAGTCACAATTGGTCGGGGGTTAGATACAGCGGTCATGTCTGAACTTCTAAGTTGTCTCTCCCGCAACATTGATGTATTTGCTTGGAATGTTGAGGACATGCCTGGAATTGATCCAGAGGTTGCAGTACATAGACTTAACGTAAACTCGGAAGCAAGACCTGTGAAGCAAAGGAAGAGGCAGTTTGCACCAGAAATACGAGAAATCATAAAAGAGGAGATTGCCAAACTTGTTAACGCACAGTTCGTTCGAGAAGTACAATATCCCGAATGGCTTGCCAACGTGGTTCTTGTCAAGAAAGCTAATGGAAAGTGACGAGTTTGCATTGACTTCACAGATCTGAATAAAGCATGCCCCAAAGACAGTTATCCCTTACCTCGAATTGACAATATGGAAGATAGCACGTCAGGTCATATGCTTTACAGCTTCTTGGATGCTTTTTCGGGGTATCACCAAATTCTCATGGCAGAAGAAGATCAAGAGAAGACCTCGTTCATGGCAGATTCAACCATCTACTACTACAGGGTCATGCCCTTTGGACTGAAGAATGCTGGAGCAACATATCAAAGGTTAGTGAACAAGATCTTCGCCAAGCTAATTGGGAAAACGGTCGAAGCATATGTGGATGATATGGTGGTTAAGAGCAAACGGTTGAATAGCCATGTTTCTGATCTAGAGGAAGTGTTTGTTATGTTACGGAGGTACAACATGAAGCTCAACCCGGCAAAGTGTGCGTTTGGGATGGCATCTGAAAAATTCTTGGGTTTTATGATCACGCACAGAGGAATAGAGGCAAATCCTGATAAAATCCAAGCTCTGATAAGTATAGAGGCCCCTAAGTGCAAAAGGGACATTCAGAAGTTGACAGGTCGCGTAGCAGCACTGAATAGGTTTGTTTCCCGGGCAGCAGACAAGTGATTCCCCTTTTTCAAAGTACTTAAGGGAAATAAAGGGTTCGACTGTAATGAGGAATGCAACTTAGCTTTTCAGGAGCTCAAGTAGACATTATCAACGCCTCCAGTCCTTACTAAACCCGAACCCGGTGACACGCTGCTATTATACTTGGTCGTTTCTTAGAACGCAGTAAGCGGTGTCTTGGTAAAGGAAAAAGGAAGAGTCAGCAACCTGTTTACTATGTAAGTAAAGTGCTCCTCGATGCAGAAACACAATACATGCTTGCGGAACAGCTCGCCCTTGCTTTAGTAATAGTTGCCAGAAAATTACGGCCATACTTCCAATCATATCCAATTGTTGTGCTCACCAACTAACTTCTCAGACATATACTTTAGAAGCCGGACGTCTCAGGAAGGCTACTGAAATGGGCAATTGAACTCGGCAAATTTGACATAGAGTTCAAGCCACGACCTGCAATCAAGGCCCAAGCTTTAGTCGACTTCATAGCAGAGCTTACTCCGAGATCCTTAGAAACACCGGCCAAGGGCTCGAACTCGACCTTAGAAATATGGGAGATTTTTGTTGATGGAGCATCCAATAGCTCGGGCACAAGTCCGGACAAGACTACGATATACAATACGTTCTCAGATTTGAATTCGAAGCTACCAATAACGAAGCAGAGTACAAAGCCATTGTTATAGCCCTGGAACTCGGGAAAAATCTTGAGTGCGAGCGCGTTAAAGTTTTCAGTGACTCACAGCTAGTGGTCTAACAAATCGAGGGGTCTTTCGAAAGAAAGGATGAAAAAATGAGCTTATATTGTTTGAAAGTACATGACCTCCAGAGGCAGTTCGTAAGTTGTGAAATTCTGAAGGTAGCCAGAGCCGAAAATGCCAAGGCTGATGCATTATCCAGACTCATCTTCATGGGTATGGATGGGCTCGATAGAACCGTGCACATCAAGATGGTTGCAGAACCAAGTATAGCTCAGAAGCCAAGTGTCATGGACATCGATCATGAACCCTCCTGGATGGATCCAATAGTTGATTACATAAGTAATGGCAACATTCCTGTAGACCCTCGGCTTGCCAAAAGCATTCGGTATAGAGCTGCTAGATATTGTATAATCGAAGGAGTCCTGTTCCGTAGGAGTTTCACACTTCCCTATCTAAGATGTCTCAAACCTTCCGAGTCTCTTCAAGCAATGACTGAAGTTCACGAAGGCATTTGTGGAAATCACAAGGGAGCCCGAGCTCTTGCATATAAGTTGATAAGGTATGGATACTACTAGCCAAGTTTGGAGAAAGATGCCACAGATTACGTCCGGAAGTGCGACAAGTGCCAAAAGTTTGGCCACGTCATACATGCTCCTGCCGAGGAACTAACATCCATTCACTACTCAGCTCCCTTCAAGCAATGGGGAGTTAATATTCTTGGGCCTTTCCCCTTGGTCCGAGGACAATTAAAATTTGTAGCTGTGACAGTGGAGTATTTCACAAAGTGGATAGAAGCCGAACCTCTAGCAACAATTTCAGAGCCGAAGCTCAGGTCATTCATATTGAAGTCCGTCATATACAAGTTCGGGATACCTAAAGTCCTCATCACAGATAATGGAAGGCAATTCGACAATCCCCAATTCAGGAACTTCTGCGCCAGCAATGGGATTGATCATCGCTTGACCTCGGTCTCACACCCACAAAGCAATGGGCAAGCCGAAGTAACTAATCGGATCATATTGCAGGACCTCCGAACAAGGATAGGGGACGCCAAAGGTAACTGGCCTAACATACTGCCTTCGATATTATGGGCATATAGGACTTCGCACAAGACAACAACTGGTGAAACGCCATTCATGCTTGCTTTTGGACTTGAGGCGACCATCCCAATCGAGGTTAGCCTTCCCACAATAAGAAAGCTCGAGACAAATAGAGAGACACAAACTACTGAGCACCTTGACTTGCTTGAAGAGATAAGGGAGCAAGCCTCACTTAGGGCTGGGAGTTATCAAAACAGAATGGCAAAGCACTTCAACAACAAGGTCCAGACCAGGAGGTTTAGAGCTGGCGATTTTGTCCTTAGAAAAGTAGAAGCTGTCGAACACCAACCAGGGAAACTTGGGCCGACATGGGAGGGACCCTACAAGGTCATAAGAAAATTTAAAGGTGGAGCCTATAGCCTCAGAAACACATCGGGGAAACCACTCCCAAGGCAATGGAACGCCGATAATCTGAAAATATATTACAAGTGACTAGCTATACCTATAATTTTCCTTTAGGGCTTGCATGCCCGCTTCATGTTTCCTTAATTTCATTTTTACTTTTCGGGCTCTAATGCCCTGTTAGCTCATGCTCAAATAAGCTTGGGTATCAAACGCCCTTGAGCCTTTTTAATAGCACATAGAATTTTTTTTATGATGTTGATTCCCTATTAAATTAGCGCAAGACCGTGCTCCGCGCATGCAGCTAATACCTTTACAAAATTAGTGTAAGGTTGTGCCCCGCGCATGCAGCTAATACCTTTACAAAATTAGTATAAGGCTGTGCCCCGCGCATGCAGCTAACACTCGACAAATTCCACACATGACCTCAAGCAGTAACAAGTCGGGCATATAAGCCCGACCTCATCGATCCCAGAATGACGAGCAATGAAATAATTGTGAGATCGAGGTGGGGGAATGATATAATTGCCCACATATAACCATCCCCGACCTTATCGATCCCAAAATGCTCAACCAAGCATGAATTCTGAGATCGAGGTTGGGGCATGATATAATTGCCCCTCATGTAACCATGATCGACGTTTCCGTTAATTCATCAGCAACCAATTGGTCCCCCCTTGATATAAGCAAAGAATCAAATCAATACCAAACACTAGTGCACGAACTAGTTGCCCCCAACAATACATACCCCATTGAACTTGGAAATTGACGCCCCACGATCAGTATTGTTTAAAGGATCGATGTCTCCATAGTTCAACGATAAGAATTACACCCGAACTATTACACACACTCGAGCTATGAGTTAAATGATTACGACATGGGACCTACACTAACAACCGAACTCTAAACTGTAATAAAAGCTTGGATTCAAAATTATAATACGTGAACACAGGATCAACGCTCAATCTCGTAGGAATAATAAAATGCATGAACTGATAAAACTCCCTCTCAAAGACAGAAGCCCAGTTTGGGCAATAAACTTTGCATTTAATCAAAATCAAAATAAGTTCATAAATCCAGATCGGGCAGATAACACGAGCAAAAAGAAAAAAGTTACAAAAATATTAGTCTCGGGGTCGGGGAAGGGCCTAATCTAGGTCGATGGGGTCGCTCCCTCCTCCATTGTCGGGGGTCCCAGTATCGTCGTCATCATCATCCCCATTACCCTCAGAGGAGGATAGCTTGTGGTCCTTAGCGAGCTCATTCACAATCTTTAACTCCTCCACTACGGGCTTCAAATCCTCGGAGAGCTTGGTCCTAAGGAATGAACGAGCTAGCCGCAACCCATAGTAATACGAGCCAGACCCGTACTGACCCAGGAGAGTCTTGAACTAATCAGACTTCTTAAAGTCATCGATGGCCTGAACTTGGGCTTCTGCTCGAACATTCATAAGCTCCGCCTTAAAAGAGCTAACCCGACCTCGCCCTCAGCCTTCCTAAGGTCCACCTTGGCTGTCGCCAGGGTCCTTTCAAGCTCCAGGGCCCTCTTAAACGCAACCTCGCTCTTAACCTCGAGCTCGGCTATGCGATCTGAGGAATTCAAGCCCTTGAGCCCCAAACCCCGATCTACGCTTAGTGTCTGCAAAAATAAGTATGGAGCCCGACGTTAGTGATCGGTATTAAATGGCACGCCGCAAGTGCACGGGTCGCGATCAAGTAGTATAATGGACCTTTTAAATCCCAGTTGATCCCTCAGAGAGTGTTGTTTTCAATTACAAGTGTATTTGTTTCAAATTAACAAAAAAGATACACACATTTAAAAGTTCGATTTTAAAAACTATAAAAAGGCGAAAACTCGATTTTGATTTAAAATACTTAAATAATACTTAAAAAGTGGAAAAGTTTGATTTTAAAAGATGTTGGAATTTATGATTTCACTCGACCCTTTTTAAGCCAATTATGCGTCGATGCAAATTACCAAAATATGTGGTTAGACCCAATTTTTCAAAATTAGTCAATAACCTCTGTCGAGCGATATCAACCCTAATTGCTTGGCATTAACATATTTCTATGTCTTTCTAAACCAAACAACTGCATTCAATTTTTGTGAAAATAACTCAACGAGTCACATAGGGTAGGTATACATGTCTGGATACCTAAACGCGTATAATCGAAACCATACAAACCTATGGTATTAATTATTTCGGTCCATTATGTGCAACTATTTTTCAATAATTATGCAACTACCTAACCACAACATCTATTGACGCCAAATAAATGTAGTAATCTTAAACATGATAATTAATACACCAATATTTTGATAACACATGCATATCTAACAACATATAACACGATATTAATGAAAATAGGTTAAGCTAATACATAAATTCCAACATAAACTTGTTTAGTTCATCATTCTAACAAAATAACAAAGAGATTCTCATAAACATATCATTTAATAACATGAAGAACTAAATGAAAGAAATACAAAAGTTGAGATAAAACCCTTTTAAATACGAATTGTAATTCCTTCAATGTATTTTTCAAGCTTTCCTTAATGATCTCCTTGCTATATCCACTTGATTCCCAAAATAAAACTAAAATTAATAAAAGAAAATAAAACTAAAAGAAGAAAAATCAATAAAAAGAGAGAGAGAGAGAGAGAGACCAAGAGAGATAGAGAGAAAAGTGAAAGAGTTGGGGAATTTTTTTTTTTACCTACCAAGTTATATTAGTATATATATGGAATATGTATAAAATATAATATAAAAAAAGATATTATTAGACACATAAATATCCTAAAAATATCTAGCATAAAATAAGGATAAAATATAATATATATAAAAAAAGATATTATTAGACGCAACATAAATATCCTAAAAATATCTAGAATAAAATAATAAAAATGTTGACCAAAAAATCTCAAAATTGTAGATCAAGTCCTTCAACTTTCATTTAGTGCAATTTGGTCCTCAAAATTTGACTTTTATTACATTTAGGCCCTTCCATAATTGCACTTCAAGTCCTTTTCCTTCTCTTTTCGCTCGTTATACTTCTTCCCAGGGTTTTAGCCTACAAAAGTAACAATTACACAATTATAAATAGAAATCTACTCAATTTTATCAATAATAAAGTCCCAAAAAGTGCTAAATATGTGTGTAAAAACACACTTATCAGTTAGTACAAATTAAGAAACCAATCGAGGGTACCAGAAGCATTCATATAAAAAATCGACCTTCAGTGTAAGGAGCTCGAGAGTCCGAACCCCTTCATTCATCTCGACCTCCTTCTCATACTTGTCAACTATGCCCTGGATGAGAGCACAGTCGACGTACTCCTCGAGCGACTTGGTGGGCATATGGTCGTCATCATCAGCTAAGAGGTCTGACCCATAATAAGGGGTACAAACTCGAACTTGTTGTTGGGGGGTTGGTTGCCTTGGAAGGGTCGGGTTTTGTGAGCCCTGCCCCAAGTCCACCATGATTAGACGGGCGGCCTCCCGTGCCCGCTTTTTCCCTTTGGACGAGGTCGTCGTCGGGGCTTTAGACTTTGGGCCCTTTGCTTTTTTATGAACGTTATCCAAAAGGGCTGATGGATCGAAAGACGTCTTGAATTCTACAAGTAAAAATACATCAAGGCATTAGCTCGAACTATAGATCGTTTCCACATGAAATAGCAAAGATTACATAAAAAGAAAGATCGTACCCTCGAGGCCTTTCACGTTAGCAAGGTCGAGGGTGTCGTCTTCAAGCAAGTAATCAATCTTGTCTGCAAGGGGGTCGTGGTTCACTAACTTCAGCCTATCTCTCTCTAGAACCTCATGCCTGACCTTCGTTAAACCTATCATTATCAGGGATTTCCCACCTCGGGCTAAAGGGATGGTCGGGGTCTTGAGGCTTCACAAAAATACAAAATGTTCCTTCCAACCCCTAAGTGAGCTCGAGGTATCAGGAGTTCTAAACCCCTCCTTGGTGGATAAATAAATAAAACAGTTATACCCCAAAGAGAATTTCATATCAAAAACCATTCGAAGTAGGTCGACCCTACGTTCAACCTCGAGGCACCTACACAGTATGAAGAAATACACTAATAACCTTCAACCGTTCGGGGCTAGTTGACCAGGACACAGGTAGTATGAGGTCAGAAAATGGATGAAAAATGGGTGAAGTGGCCACCTAAGCCCGGCCTTAAGAGCGTCCCTAAAAAAGGTTATCTTTCCCTCCCAAGCTCCTAACACGGTCTTAGTTGTCCCTGGGGTTCTAATGTCACGAATTGGCATGACCCCGAACTCTCTAGCTATTTTAATAATTACATGTTCTTTGTACTTGGTCAGTTCCTTAGGGTATGTCAGGACGTCGATATGGGAGTTAACGGGGATGGCCACAGGAATAATGGATGTATTTACATCTTCAGGCCTATCACTATGGTTCGAGTCTCTAGGAGCCTGGCTACTATCATTGCTACTTGACCCAGTACTATCACTCCTCGACATTATACTATAATCAAATAAAACAACTCAAGGGCTCAAACTCTTACCTCTATGGATGGTCGCTCACAAACCCCTCTAATCCCCGAATTCGAACTCGATTTACTGGGAGATGAGAGTTAAAAGTGAAAAATGAGGGTGAAAGTTGGGGTATTTATAGGGGACTGAGGAATACCAACGGTTGTGCAATCTTAACCCTTGGACCAAGACACGTGGCGAGAATCTAAGGTCGTGCCCTGACATTACACGTGACGACCATCTGAGATCGCTCTCTGACATCCCATCAAACACTCGACACGTGGAAAAATACATGGACGTTCATGCCTCTACATCTTCGCTCGTAGACCAGGCTTGGACGGAAATCTACGACCTCGATGCATGGGGGCCAGTGATGATCTCAGATCTTGTCAATCTCGAACTCAACCCATGAACCCCGATCTCAGTACTCCCTAAAAACACCAAAACAAGGTTGGGCATTTGAGGTCGGGGGTATGTATGTCGACTCGTCAGCCTTTCTATACGACCTATGGGAACAATAATCCTACTTTGACCACAATCCCTACCCTGTTAGACTCCTTCTTTGACTCAAGCAGTGATTTGAATACTTGAGGTAAAACACTAACTCCTTTTCCTACGAAGATAAGGATCGTGACAGAATAAGTTCTTCTAGGAATCCACCGTTAACACCTATAAATACACAACCTGTGCTCATTCTTGAGGTACGTTTTTCATTATCTTCAGCTTATAGCTTCACGCACTAAATTCCCTATCTGACTTAACTATCGGAAGGACGACGAGCACACACCTCGTTGCCTTTGTTACAGGTATTCAAAGACCGTTCGTGTTCATCAAAGCAAAGTTTGATCATCAAGTTCGAGATCTTTCTGGTAATATTTTTTGGTAGCATCACACCTTATTCCTGCTGGGAATAGCCAAGGCTCTCACGTTTCTTGGCGTTGCAAATGTGTTCTTTCCTATCAGCTGCACATTATCTCCACGCCCGACTCGCAGATTGTGGTTGAGGCCCCCTTCTCCCTTTAGAAGTGTCAGCAGTTTCCCCTGCATTACTTCTTCGTTTATCCACAGTCCCTGAAATTTTGAGGTGCTGCAACAATAAAAATTAATATTACAATTTCAAATTTGGCAGATACGAAGTCAAATGAGATGTTGACAAATATGTATGCATCAAACACAAAAAAAACTGCAAGTGGCATGGATTAATTTCAAGTGGCGATTTAATCAGAAACCATGGAGGGTTGCCCTACTGGATCATACAATAAGTTAGTGACAGCTTTCTGCAAGTTCAGTTCAACAATTGAGCATCACATAAAGGCAGACTAAAAGAAACAGACACAACTCATTGAACTGACGACTAACAATAGTTGATAAGAGATTGAAGGCAACAGAATCACAACGTTCAGATATGCTAGGAGATTCTCAAAAAAATTATTATCTCAGCATACCTCAGTCAAATTTAAGAGCTACGCCCAGCAGTTGTTTTTTTCCCTCTGCCTCGCTGGGGATCTGACCTTGCAGTGCTTATCTCTTGCCCAGTAAACTTTGTTTGATCTTCTCCACAGCTGAAGCCAGGTGTGCATCATCGGAGACATCCACATATGTCAGCCCCTTTCATATATTTGAGGTATGAATAATAAGGATAGCTAGACCACAAGAAGAAAAATTCAAAAGAATAACAGTGGAAATTATCTTGGGATAAGAACGAAATTATCTTGCAGTAACACTCGTACCATTCAAATCTTTAGACATACATTTGACAGTGGAAACATGGTTGGCTAGCTAAAACCTTTTCTTCACATCAAATTTTACAAGTAGAAGATAACATGACCTTTTCAGACAACAAAACTTCATGATATCACCGTCCAACTTCAAACAGCTTGTCTTGGGAGTAGCAGAAAATCAACACACCGCCACCACAACAAAAAAATTAACTGAAGGAAGCATAAAGAAACAACATTATGCAGTCCTACAACTGCCCAGCAAATTGTAGAAAAGCTAGAAGTCTTTAGGCACTAAAAGCAATGAAAAACTACAAGCATTTATTACTCAAGACGGGGCAACAAAAAAGATCATCACACCAATAAATCTAAAATGGGACCAAAAGAGCTGCCTGTTCATCTGAGAACAGAAAAGAAGGGAGTGCTGACATCTCCAACAAAAATATTTTAGTTTACAGATGTGACAAAATATTGAGAAAAAAATGGCCGATTGTCCCGTGAAATCCCACAGCTTAGAAGTTAAAACATAATTAGTGTTAAGCATCTTGTATGATGTATCTGAGAGGCTAGTTCAATCCAGAAGCACACAGAAGAAGGGAATGAAGGCACGTAGAATAACAAATACCATAACAAATCCATAACAAATCCAGTGTCCGATATTCTTGGGAACTCACACTGAATGTTTTGCTACAATCTCAGACTTGTTAGCTTAAAATAGGTATAACTTAGGTATTTCATGGAAATCACTCAAAATTCAAGTGGGAAAATTGAATCTGAGTTGTATCCAGAAATTACTTTCAGATGACACGAACATTTTGGAAAGAAGGTAATTCCCTCAAGAAAAGCAGATGTTTTAGGATGCAAAGAATCAAATACAATAAAAACCAGTTGCTCAGGGCCATTATCTGCAATGATCTTAAAAAGTGTTCGTGCCTAATTGTCTCCAGAATAAAACATAATCTTGTTTCAGCCACGTCAATATTACAGAGCGACATTTCTCTGATCTTTTGGTTAAAAAGATTGTCGCAAGGACCCAAAAGAGGTCATCAAACCTTGATTAACAGCATGTTTATGTTTCTAAGGAAAACCAATATCATTTTGCATTTAGTGCTGTTATCAATTTCTTGAGTAAAATAAAATTTGAAATTTACCCTTGATCTCTTGTCCTGGTCGGTTAATATCCGAATAGCAACTACTCCTCCAACATCGCTAAAGAAACTGCATAGATCCTTATCAGTTGCCTGCGGATAGTTATCATTGCCTAGTTAGTGCTACAGTAAAATTACATTATTGATTCTTGTGCGAGCTTTAAAGACGAGCCTCCTAAAAAGAAGTGAAGAGAACGGGCAACATGCCTGAAGGCTGAGGTTAGATATGAAGGCAGTGCATTTGTCATTATATATTACAGGTTTTCTAGGAGAGCAATTCTTCATCAACTTACTGCTAGCGCTCTCTGCTTTGCTGTCATGTACTAGGGCAATTTCATTTGCTTCAGCCAACTATCTTCCCTGACCTTTATCATTTTCATACGCTTTCTTGTTTTTCTGATCCAAATCTTTCCTTAGTTTTGCAGGAGGCTGCTCATCCATTGAACTTGAAACTGGCTTTCTCTCTCGTCTGTTGGCGCACCAACAGTTTTGTCCTCCTGCTACAATTTGAATAGCTGCAACTCTTGAAGACGAGGAGTTACCTGTCACAATATAAATATGGGAAATAATAGCAGAAGCATTAGCAAAATTGGGTTTGAATTGTTTTCCAGGATGACATACTCAGCAAGTTTAGTCACATATGCTACTAATAAATGTAACTTTAGTTAAATATAAGAAAATCATAATTAAGTGATAATCAGTAAAGGATCTCCTGAAAAATTCCTTGGAAAGGCAAATATGAAGCCTCTTGTCTACAAGCAGTTTTTACGGTTTTTTCCCCTTTACCAGTGATTATTTTCACGTAGAATAAGCCCGTCAGACCTATGCTGAATAAACACTACCAGTATTGAATTCTAGACTATGGCAAGATTCCTGAACCCAAATGCATTCTCAGCGTACACAAATATCATAGGTCCTTTCAATGATTTCATGAAGCTTGAAAGTGACCCGATCCAGAATATATCCAATACGACTAGTACATAAAGCATAAATGATGAATACTTGACATTATGTTATCTAGAGTAGTCATACAGTATTTGCTATAACAGGGGTTAAATTACTGGCTAAAGAACCTACTCACTGCTCTGCACTTGCAAGTTGCAATAATGGTATTGACAACAAAAACTATTTTAAACCCAATCATCTACAACTTCATGAAGGAAAGATGGATTCTTGTTTGGCTTCACTATCCTGCCTAGGACCCAAATCAGTAACAGCTTGATAATTCATGTGTAGGACAAAAGGAATCACCGTCCCAACCCAAAGAAATTGAAACAGAGACCAAGGAAGAGGAACGCTTAACATAAAGAAGCCTAAAGCTGGCTCAAAAGAAACTGAAGCAGCAAAAACACAATAAAGCACTTTTGGGGGCACATATTTGTGTATATAAATACCATGACTAAAAACATCATTGAAGGATAAAAGTTGAAAGTAGCAACGAACATTGCAATTGCATTAACTGATAATTCTACGTCTATATAGGTTCCAGAAATAAAGCCTCTCAACAAACATCATACATTAAGGCAATAGATAGCATGATGCTAAATTCATAAAGGCATAATTTACAACATTTTTGGGCAATACATCAAAGAATACAAGTTTATAACATGACCGTTCTAAATCGGCATATGAAGAATCAAAAGTAACAGTAGCAGAAAAAAATCCCTCTGGACAGCAAGATCGAAGTCTTCCACCGAACCATACTCTCTTTCAAACGAACCCACAAATGGCACATTTCCTGAATGATTCTGCTTTTTAAGAAATGAAAGTATCAATCATCGAATCTAAGCTAACCACATATATGGCTATTATATTTTATATAAAAGAGGACAACTAGAGAAACTAAGGCAAGTAAGATCAAATAATTGGTCTAATGAGGCATGCATCTGGATCAAGGCAATTCAAAAACAAGCTTGCTTGTACATTATCTTTCTATCATTATTGATAGCAAGTGTTAAATATTATAAAAAAGCACATACGATAATGGTAGTAGATTAGACTTTTTAAACCAAGCATGTAAAAGCACATAAAAGTTTCCCCTTCATCCTCAATTCTGCTATGGGTTGTCAAAAAGCACCACGTTACCCACTTTACTCACGTCGTTCATCATCAAACCTTTCCTCCCATATGACCAACAAACAGACCTAGATTTGCAACCAGAAGAGTGATTTCTCACATATAGGGCTGATTCACAATCTTTTAGGGTCAATTTCACATATTTATCGTACTAAATATCAGGAGCTAGCCACTCCTTTATCAACCAATGACTTATAATATGCACTTTAATTTTTATTAAATTGGTTGAAATTATATTCATTTAGGCAATACCAGAGATGATTCCAAATTAAGCTTCTACACATTTTGTCAACAACTCAATTTCAACTTGCAATTATCAACACCACATATCAACTAAAAAACATGTGTTTCAGACAAAAAAGCACTCATAAAAAAGAGAGAGTTCAAAAGTTTCATTTGCGGTTCACCAAAAGAGAGACCCCGTTGTGTGCATTTCATTTAGAGGCACGCCTAGGCTTGCTTTAACAAAAATAAACATGGACTATAAAAGATTGAAAAATCATCATAAAGCTCCCTTATTTCTTTTCTATTGCAATTTCTGGAATGCCGCAATTCAGAAATTATGTAACCAAGCCTCCATTTCCTTTATTTTAAACCAAATACATCCTTTATTCTTCTAACATATATTTCTTCAGGAATTAAGGATAATCAGAAACAATATGTAATCTGATATAAATCTCATGCACTTTCCATTAGAAATTTCAGATACAAATCTAAATCATGATTATGAAGAGAGAACTAGCCTTCTACAAAAAACATGACCGTTTCACTTCATCATTTGTTGCATTTTTCAGAAAAACTAACTTTATATCCCATGCTGTCCAAGAAGACGAGAATGAAGGAATCAAAACGAAGTAAAGAAATTGAAAGAAGAAAGATTTTTATAGAAAGCAAAATATTACACAGCTTTAATAATTTAATACAACACTAAATCTACCTCTGAGCCCGTCCCACGGAACCTTTTACTGTAGCATCTCTTGTAGAGGGATCTAGCTTCATTTACATGGGTCATTTCAATTTCCATTGCAATATAACCTTGCCAAGGTCCAACCAGACCTCAAACATTTATAGAAAGAAATCTACAGAGGGGAACATCCACAAAGGGAAAAGATCTGTATGCATATGCATAGAATCGGGTATATTTCAGACTGGAAAATAAATTATGTAGGCACAACCAGCAGTCAGAACTGAGTGCACCCTTCATTATACTCATCTACTTTTCAGTTCTTATGTCTGTTGTATAAGTTTAAATACATTTCTTTCATTACCTTCTCAGTGGACGAAGCTTCTTAATATTTACCTACTCAGTGGACGAAGTTGCTCAGTATCATTTACCTACTCAGTTGATGAAGTTGCTAGATATCATTTTCCAGGAGAGCTGATAGAAGCTTGGCTCAAAGAACAAATAAGCCAAGCACAAAGCCCATCTCAAGCTAGCTCATTCACACTACATTAAGTTCATAGTTCTGAATAATAACCATTAAAGTATACATCAATCTAATTGCATAACTTAAATGTGATTCAAGGTGTTGTAATAACTACCTTCTCTATATTTCTTTGATAAACTGCACCCTAATGTGTAAGAATCCCTTTTTACATATTCCCTCAACTTCATGCTTCTAAAAGATGATACAGAGATGAGCTTTAATTTGATACTACAGATATCTCACTCATTGTCAAAAACAACTTTTCTAAGGTTGGGTTAGTACAGGCTACTAATTAATTCAACTTTCAGAAAGACTCAGAATTGGCAATAAGAACCAGAACAAACCAGATAATCAGACAGCCCACCCTAGTAAAACTTTTCCACCACAGGCAAAGCATCCGCTCTGTAAAAGAATGCAAAAGGAAAAACAAAATGAACATAAGCGGCCTTGTGAAAAGCTGAAAAATTATGAACTCCAAATTATGAGACAATAAAGGAACCGGACAAATTTATCCTGAATTTTAATTGTTTAAACGTATCAAATTATAGTGAAATAAATACAAAGCCATGTTATCCTGAATTTTGAATGTTTAAATATATCACATTATATCGAAATAAATACAAAGCCATGCTCAAGACTCACAGGAAGAGAGAAGCAAATCAACTTTAGCATGGCACAGCGAAGACCTAAATAGGCAAAACAGCAAATCTGCAATTATAAGCTAGATCATTGGACTGTCTTGCGCAAATTCTCCCCATAAACTTGTATAAAACATAGCTTATGTATATCAATAAAATTTCATAATTAAGTTGGCAACGTTCAATGTATCAATAGAAACTTCTTTTTATCCAAATATCATTAATCACGGACCATAATACAAGCGTGTCAGTGAAGAAATGGGCGTTATCAGTTTTTACTCGGACATGAGCATCGTAATTCGAAGGATCATTGTAGAGCTCCAATTGTAAGACTTTAGTTTGGGCCTTCGCTTTTGTTTCGTCATTGGAATCAGAATCGGATTCGGAATAAGAATAATCACTAGGTTTCTGATCGACGGGCGTATGTTCTTCGCTTCCACGTGTAGCCTCTTCTTCTTTGGAGGGTTGAGGATCAAGTGGGTTTTCAGTTTCCGCCATTTCTAGTAATTTCGAGCTCTGGGTTTATGAAGAGTTAAACGGATAGTTCGCGTGAATAATCCGCGTAGATAGAGATTCGGTGAAGGTAAGAGAAAATAATACAAGGGCTATTCAGTTTATGTAACGGTAAAAAATTTATTGAATTCCATTTTTGGGCCAAATTGCATATTTAAATAGTGTTATGTCGTAGGATGTGTGATTAAAATATACAAAAATTTTGAATTTAAATGTCAAATTTTTATATGGAAGAATGTTTAGTTGAAAATGACTTTTTTGATAAAAAAAAAAAATGAAGGCTTAATATTAAAATCAAAATTATTATATAAAAATTGATAAAATATGTGATTAAAAATTATGAATCTCATAAAATATATTATTAAAATTAAAGAAAAATTGCAGCTAACATTTCAGACCTTTCTATTTTTTGAGGTCCTTATTTTAACATTCACTTTATGTCACCTAAGATTCCAAATCATTGAAATATTCTCACCATAAGAACAAAATGATATGAATCGTTAGTCAATCCATTAGTTCACCAAAGGTCAACGGCCTATTCCAATTTTCACTAATTTTTAAAGGGCAAAAAGAAAATGAATTTTCATATTAAAAAAATTAAAACATATTAAGACCTTGATTGATTCTCATTTTTCCCAAAATACATTTTTCCCTATCTTCATTTCAATCACACATTATTCATTAAAATAATATTACATATAACAAAAAAAATTTCGTATTTTTCAACCACACATTTTCTATAAATCTACTATTTTAAAATACATTTTTTTTTAATAAAAATGGGATTCAAACACCCTTTAAATATAAAAACCAAAAATAAACTTTTTCCCACCCCCACGCTACCTCACCCTCAAACCACCTGCATGGCCATTATTGTAGATTCAAGCCCTCCAACGTCCGCGATTGCCATCCCGACCCAATCCAACCTATGAATTGACTAACGTTTTATGTTATTTTGTTCTTGTGATGAGAATATTTCAAAAATTTTGGATTGTGGGTAAAACAAAATGAAAATTGAGGTAAAATCTAAAAAAAATAAAAATATTTGAACCTCGACTGCAAATTTCCCTATAATTTAATAAATAATTGTTAATTTTATTAAATTTTTTTTTAAGTACAAATCAGGGTAAAGAAAAAGAAAAATAATAAGTAATAATTTTTACTACTGTAAAAAATAGAAGAAAATTTGTACTTTTCGTCATCAACTTTACAAAATATTAAATTATTGTTAAGCTTTTCTTGGCATAATCCATCTACAGTGTTTCAATTATGGAGTTCTTACCTCTTAGCATAATCCATTGACGACATTTCAATTATGTAGCAAAATTCATCCTTTTTTCCATTTCGACCATGACAAATTTTTGCCAAAGAGAATATAAGGGAAAAGCAAAGGAGACCCATACCGATTCTGTTCTTTCATTCCCACTGAAGAGAAAGTAGAATCGTTCTACTTGTTGCACACTACTAGCCTCGCGGCGATCAATCTATCTATAACAAAACAGAAAAAGTTATAAATGGAATACAAACAAAATATATATTAACACAAGAAAAAAGAATTTAAAAAAATAAGGCATCTTCCTCAACCAATCTCAGTACAGCAAAGGTAACGAATCTTCAAATTGAAAAAGAAAAGAAAACCATAGTAATAATCAAGCCACTGCAGCCAAATTCATCAAGATTTAGTACTATATTAATCGAGTCACTACGGCCAATGCAATCTCCAAAGCTAATCGCGATTTTCATTGAAAACAACGACCAATGCAATCTCCACGGATCACTGTGACTGCTGAATTTTGTAAGGCGGTAGAGATGCACAAAATTTTGCCAAAATGATCAGTTACTCACCAGAATACTTAAATTCACTCGAAAAGCTTATAAAGTTCAAATAAAGCAACATCCTTCAGTTTATTCAAGCACAGAAAATTTTACACTCAAAAACATTGACAAAATTACACATCATTCTTACATTCTGCATCAAACCACATTTAGTTAAACAAAACAGCAATAGACAGTCACATAGTATTATTTCTCTCTACAGTTCAGCCTTGTTAGCCTTAATGTCCTGACCGGAATTCCCTTCTTCGGCAATGCTAATCATCTTTGGCTCCCTCTTCTTCTCCTCTGCCAGTTTCGGCACAGTAATCCTCAGCACTCCATTCTCCAAATGTGCCTTAATATTCTCCGTGTCTGCATTTGCCGGCAGCCTAAACTGGCGCCAAAATTTCCCAGTAGTTCTCTCCGCTCTGTGCCACTTCTCGTCCTTCACTTCCTCCTCCGTCCTACGCTCCCCGCTAACCCGCAAAACCCGGTTCTCCTCCACCGCTATACTTACATCCTCTTTCTTCATTCCGGGAATGTCGAGGAAGATTATGTGGGCCGTGGGAGTTTCCTTCCAGTCGGCCCGGGCTAAAGCGAGGGCATCGAGGGTTTCGACTCCTTTAGGGACGGCAAGAGGGGTTTGTTCGAGGATCTTGAAAGGGTCCTCCGGGGGGAACATCATGTCGAATATGGAACGGGGGTAGGGTACCAATGCGTGAGTTTTGGTTGGTAAAAGTGCTGCCGCTATAGCCAATACGAGAAAGCTCATCAAGATTACTCTTACCTTATCCATCTCTTACGAATTCTGAACCAAAATCCCAAAGTTCTCTTCAAGTGCCTTCTTGAGTGTTATTTATCTGACTCAACTGAGGAATGGAAGGGAAGAGATGGCACTTATATAGGGGAGGAAGAAGAGGAGAGAATTGTATGTATTTTTTCTGGATGGTTCTGTATAATGTTGGTTGGTGAAAGTGGATTCTGGTGTTTTGCGGAAGATGCATGCTACTTCTGGAATACTCAGGAAAAGTTAAAAAAAGGGTATGGATAATGGAGCGTTAACATCGGATGAACATGTTCGGCTTAAAATATTAATTATGTTAATGTATGTTTTATATTTCACTAAACATAAAATTTACTATGCACATGCCCCTTATAGAACATCTCAACTGGCAAAAATGAGGGCGCTTCAAAATTGACAAATTAGAGGTCGTGAGTTCAATTCCTGAAAGGTTCTGGAAAGGCAGATATTCTCTTGAAAGGCAGGATTTATCCTAAAAGCCAGGAGCTCTACTGGAAGGCAAGGTATAAAGATGGGAAAATATGACTTACTTGGGACTTTGACAGATCAGTTGGAGGGCTCTTGAGCACTTGTCAGTTTGAAGCACAACTTGCAGTTTAACCTGTCTGCAGCTTGAGGGGCCAAGGTGTAGACTCCAAGATTTAGTCACTGTAAGGTCGATACCTGGATATAAAAAAAAAAAAAAAAAATTTATTTACTATGCACATTTCTTAAAAGTTCATGGTTTGGTAAGTAATTATAATTTAAATATTTAAAAATATATATATCTGTACACTATGAGTCCATAATTAAACAGAAAAAATATAATAATAATAACAAATTTTCAACTACTCATAAGATTCCACAATAATGTTATTTTGTCAAACTTGAGACATGAACATAAAATGGTAAATCGCTGATTTCGAATTTAAGTCAGAAATTTTACATTCTACGTTTAATATTTTTTTATTTTTTCTTTCCAAATTTTGAATTTGGATTATATTATGTTACCTATTCAAAAGAAATCAATCCATTAGTGAAATAAGTAAACCATATATCCTAACCCACTTTATTGCATTTAAAAGAAGGGGGCGAGGGGGGAGAGGGTTCATAGTTCAGGTGTATTGTTTATACCAATTCACAAATCAGGTACGTAGTTTAAAATTTCAAAATTCAGGTATTTATATAATTAATTGAAAATATTTATAAATGAAATATAATAAAGTCACGGTTAAATGATTAATGGTCACGGATTTATAATTATAGGTCACAAATTTATTTACTAGTCACAGATTATTTCGAGGTCACAAATCCAAAATTAACAGGTCTCAAATTATTTCAAGGTCAAATTAATTGGTCACACATTGTCAAATTCTTAGGTCACATTTAAACAGTTGGTTGCAAATAACTAAATGGTTGGTCACATGCGTCAAATACTGGTCACATACCACCACAAGCAACACTATGCATCGCCACTGTCATCACCTCCACTTGTGACCACCCTCAACACGTTACTGTCATTACCTCCACTTGTGACCACCCTCAACACGTTACTGTCATCGCCACCACAACAGCATCAACACCAATACCAACAAATCACCACCACCAGATCAAATTAAATGCCAACAAAAATCAAGATAACCACAGTCACCAACAACCTCCTTCGTCGTCGGAACCACCATGACTGCCACCATCGAACACACCAATAATACACAACCCACAACCTCACCAACACTGCCCACATTACCACTGCTAACACGAACGCCTTCACCGTCATCAGAAACCACCACGATTGCCACCACCAAACACACCAACAAAACATAACCAACATCTCCACTGCCAATACGCTGGAAACCATCACATCCACCAGGACAATAACCAACCCACAAACATCTCACCAACACCCCGTCACCACCCAAATCAGCCACACAGGTAGCAAAAGAGTCCGATCTAGTACAAAATCGCCAACCATGCACTCACCAGAGAAAAGGCAGATCTGCAGAGCATGGAGACGAGAGAGAGGTGGGACGGAGACGATAATAATAGAGATCTAGAACAAAGACGATAGTAACAGAGCCAGATCTGCAGCTGCGGTGTGACATGTTGGCGATGGAGAAGTGTGTCCCACCAGAGAAAAGCCGGATCTACAGTGACTGTGTGTCGTGTTGGAGTGGGAGATGTGTCTCTTGCCGGACGGAACGATGACAGAACATCGAGAAGAGAGAGAGAAGAGAATGGGTTGTCGAGCTCCTTCACTGTTGTTTAGGTCAGGGCAACTCTTACATCGTCGGTCGCCGGAGCTTGAATGGTCGTCGGCGTTCGAAGAAAAAAGGCAAAGAAGTGAAGAGAGATGTAGAGAGAAGACGGGAAATTGAATTTGAATTCTAGGGTTTGGCGTTGGATGAAATAGGATATACATACTACCTGAATTCTGAATAAAAAATTTTGCCACCGGATTTTTGCACTTCAATCTTGAAAGGCCGGGAATTCTATAATTTCCACTAAAAAAATTTACATTTTTAATCTACCATTATCTGGATAGTAATCTATAACAGAATTATGGTTTCACCTTTTAAATACTTGAACGTAATTTAATATTACTAATCTACACACCTACCTGCTCAGAGCACTAAGAGTTCAAAATGAGCTCACCAGCAAAGAATTGACATAAGACAGATCTAATCACTATTTTCATATAGAAAGACAGGAATCAAGGATATATATATCATCACGATAAGTAATGTTCCATAAGAAGATTCAAACTCGGAAGGCGTAGAAAAGCCAAACCAAGCGATAAATGGTTAACAGAATGCACGACCGTGCACAGAGAAAAACAGCATATGTTTTCTGCAGGTCGATGAAATATTATTTCACAACACCGAAGTTGTGAAAAACAATGAATCAAGGGGCAACAATGGGGATAGAGTATTTCAATTAGCGATAATGCTCTGGAACTTAGTAATGCAGTCTAATGCACGTTTGAAATCACTTTCTTCCAATGCAATTGTGAATCGACAGTAACCAGGAATTCCGGTCCATGCAGCACTGTTGATGCATAAACCAGTACTCAGGAGCATGGCTTCCCTAATATTTGAGTCGTCAAGCTTGATTTCCCGGGTACTGGCGCCATTCTTGAGCTTAACGTTCTTGCCAAGATAAGCAGATGGTTTTGCTACAATTGACACACCGGCTTGAGCTTCGAGCACCTCCCAACCAGACTTCTCAAGTGTCTGTTGTGTACGTATATCACAAGAACGTGCATTAGATGAAGTGAAGGAAGAAGAGATGATAGAATCATAATTCTGAAGCATAAATTATATCATTTATCAGAGACAGAGATAACTCAGCACAACTTAAGATAAAATATTAGAAGAGCGTGTTTGGCTAAGCCTAAAATGTATACTCATAAGTAAATTTACTAACAAGTAAACAAGGTTTCAAGTAAATACATATATTTATTGGTCAAAATTGAAAATAAGTTAGTTATTTTCACAGTAAGATAAAAATTAATTCAAGAAATGTAACCTTTTTTTATCTCAAAGTATATAAAAAGTTACTGTAAAGGAACTTTTTTTTTTTTTTTTTAAGCGTGGCCAACATGCTTTTAGTCAAATCAAGGTCACAAGCAGTATATAAAGTTGCCCTTTCAATGTCAAGTAATTGGACAAACATGGACATCAAAATGAGCTCAACACTAACATGCTGTTGTTATCAGTTATTGACAACGCCCCTTGGAGATGATAACAGACTGCTCAAGCCCCACGATAATAGGATATAAACACAAGGTTCAGATAAAAGAAAAAGAAGGATGAATATCTACAGTTCAAATTTAGTATTTATCAAGAGAGTATTAGTTTCTAACATGAATGAATACTGTTCCTTAAATGCAAGACATACCTCTTTCAAGTGTTTGTATCTACTTCCCAGAAGTTCTTTCTTCTCTGCAATGGCATTCAACAAGTCCCCAGATTTCGCCTCTTGAAGATCCAATAACTTCTTCAATGTGTATTTAATAGTACTGTGAGGCTTACTTAACCCTCCAAAGCTATGGAATGCATCCACAAGAGAAGGCTGGTTTAGAAGAAGAAATCCAAATTTAATCCCACCAGTAAGCATCTTAAAAAATAATCCCCCAAGAAGAGAGACACAAAAATCCGGGTTGTTAGATGAAAGTTTCTCCATAGTAGCACCTAGATCCAAGCCATTATAGTCCTTAGAGTCAAATTCCACGCCCGAGAACGAGGTATCTAGTACAACCCTCGCCCCAAACTTTGCACATACAGCCAATAAAGTCTTTATCTCTTCGTTGCTGTAAACCAAGCCGGTTGGATTGACAGTTGGACCAGAAATGTAGATCCACGGTTTATGGACATTCTCCAAAGAACCTGCAAGCGTTTTCTCAGTCAACTTGAATCCGGCTTCAGGATTGGTTTGGATGTTGATAATCTTTGCTTTCAAAAATTTTGCAGCAGACACATAATTCCCATTTGAACCAGCTGGGAAGCAAAAAGTCCCTCCCTCTTGAATACAGCAGAGTACCAACTTATTGAACAATGCCACTGGACAGTCGGCATCTATGAACTCCGTATTACCATTAGACGGAAACCCGTAACTACAGTGGACCAATTGTTTGATCCCGCTCGTGACATCAATTTCGGACTCTGCAATATTCTGCCTCGCAAAACTCTCAAAGATGGCAGCCTTAACTGGTGTTGTTATAGGCAAAAAGCTTTGGTCTACATCCATATGAATCAGGGAAGATTCGTCGGTTTCATTAATTGATAACTCAGCAGAATAGAGGACTGAGCTAGCCAAACTAGAAGAGCCAATCGCCTCATTAGCTTTTGCCTTCTCACCTACTCTCTGATGACAGGATCAAAGAATCAAGCAATTAATAAGATTATCCAGAAAAGCTTGTGTAGAATCTTCTTCTTTTTTCCCCCCCGGTAAATCAAAATTTTCATTATAAGAGTAGATACCATGCACAAGAAGTATAGAAAGCAAAGTTCATAAAGAATTTTAAAAATTTGAACCTGCATCTAATTTAATTGGCAACTTAAGATGCTTGATCAACAATTCAACAGTATTTGTGAACTCTCAGCCATATGAACACAAAGACCAAATCTTGCATAAAAGACCACAATTCAACAATTGGCGAAGCTCCTAGCATAAAGGACCTATAGGCTTTATGGAAATTCAAAATCCAAAGACAATAATACTGAAAGCCCAACTGCGCGGATGTTATTCTTAATCATCAGGATTGAAAAGTTAATTTTTTTTAGTATAGTCACAAAAAAATTTGAATGCTCTACCCTGCCACAATCTCCCAATGGCTGAGTAAATAATGAAATGGTTATCTTATGACTTTGACAACCATATGAATAGTAAGTGTGTATGATTTCAAGACATGCTAACCTGTGCAGGTGGATGTCGATCAGCAAGCTGAAAAGATAGAAGCTCGTGGAAAAGACAACCATAGTAATACTGACTGATTATTGCAGTATTTCCTTGTAAAAGTTCCAGAGTCTTAGACAATGCTCTAAACATTGTTGCGTCTTCTGATATAACAAAAGCTACTTCCAAATCTGAATAAACCTGGACAAAGAAAAATGGCAACAGGCATTGGATAAGCATACAAGTCCTAATAAGTTGAAGTTGAACAGGTACATCTTTTGAACATTTGCATGACTAGTGAATTGCAAATATCACTGAGAGAGACTAAATAAATCATATTAAAAGATGCTTGAAGAAAGATACCTGATTTTTCAGTAAGCCACAAACAATTGCTGCATGTGAGGGAAGAGGAGTTCCAGCAAGGTATTTAAGAACTCCATTAGAAGTGGGGAGGCTAGATAGCTCGAAATGATCTGATATATCTAAAAACAAACGAGATCCAATTTCTCTGGTGGTATCTAGAAGATGCTCAAATGCAGCGCTAGTGACAGACTCAAATTTAGCTATCCCAGAGACCACTAGCTGTGGCTTCAACTTCTTAATCAACTCTACCATCAAATCTGATTGGCGTGGGGCTTCAATAACAGTGATATCTTCCTCTGAAGTTTTTGCAGCTTCAGTCTTCTGCAAAGGAAAAAAATTTTAAACATATCAAAAGAAGAATTTACAATAGGCAACACCACCCAGAATTGAAATGGAATTTTCAACATTCTTGCCTCAATACATATTCAATATTAATTTCTAAAGATGATGAAATTTCGTAAGATGCTGACTTTTGGCATTCTGGTGGATTTCAATATGAACATCAATATATCCATTTCGATCAGTGTATTAAGCAAAATGGACAAGATTGTGTGTGACTCAATACAAAGTATGAATTCCCCCAAAATGGACCTAGAGCGCATTCCTCAATGATAACATTATCAAAAATAAGCTTCCGCATAAAGCATAATCTATTCCGAGTAGATATTCAAAATTTGGAGCCTGTTTGAGCCCCCATTTTTGGTGTAGAATGCATCTTGAGATGGTAGATTGATGGAAAATGTGTGGTTAAAAAATAAGGAAAAGTTTTGGATTTGTTTGTAATGTTATTTTATTGAAGAATGTGTAGTTGAAAAGAAGAGATAGAAAAATGTATAATAGAAAAAAGGGGGATCAAACAAGGGCTTGAAAACAAAAAGATTTTCTGATAAGAGAGGAAAGGAAAAAATTCTTCACCAGGGGAATCAGTTATTAAATGTCAGTAATGCACGTCTGTATTATCTAGATAAACCTCATCAACCTTTACTTTTGTGGTAGTGAAAACTATCATGAACCTCTCCTCAGAGGTTAATGCAATTTGATGCTTTTTTTCTGTTCTAGTTTTCCACAAAGCAATGCTTTTGTTTTATTTTTTAACGTGACTTTAGATGCTGCCTCAAATCTTTATAAATGTAAGCGACCTCTCAGAAGAATAGAAGATGACTTCTTGATGTAACTTGTAAGAAACTTTAAATAAGCGTAAAATGAAAAACAAAAGAAATAACAGATTGCATATCCAATGAATTCCAAGCACCGTACCTCAATGCTTCGTGATGTTAACCATTGCCTAGGTAGATGCCGGGTCAATTGTTCATCAACAATGGCGAGTCGCGGCGATAACAAGCGTAGGGCACTTTCAATTGCGACAGTCCTTGAATGAAATACAACAATGTTCTAGCCATAATGAAAAATGAAATATGAAATTAGATATGCAGATAAATAGAACTTTAAAATAGAGAACATGACTCATCCTTTAAATGCCAAAGTGGAGGAAAATTTTTATTTTATTTTACTATTGTTTTGATGTGGTGGGTATGCAGTCAATTACAAAAGACGTGAATGATAAAGCAGTATGCACCTATAAAAGGGCGGATTCCCCAGCAGTCTTTCTAGAGGAAGGAAAGCCATATATTTCAATATGTTTGGTGTGAAAATGCATCAAAGGGTTCTACCATAAATAGATCTTCCCTTCTACAAAAATCATGAGTTTTATCTATTCCTCTTGTAAGAGGAAGGTTCAGGCCCAACTATATAAGTTTCTTGTAGAAAAGGTATTTTTAAATAACAACTATAACTCAGAACAATTATCAAAAAGCATCTTGAAACACATCAGCCATTGAGTTCCTGGCTTTCAACGGAAAGAAAACTTCTAAAGCATTCACGAAAACAAAACAATATATTTAACTAGAACAAATGTTTGTACCAGGAACTCAATGAGACTAATTTGGAATTTAGCAGATTAAAAGAATAATTCATCCAAATATAACTTTAACTGATTATAATTTCATACCATTACAAACATACTATAAATATAGCTTGCAAATATCTTCAAGATTTTTGGCAATAAAGAACTAACCACATTCAGATCTCTCTTAGCCAGTGGCCATAAGTATGCATTAGTCAATTACTTTTTAAGAAGACACATAAGCCATGTACTTCGTAACCCTCTTTAACTCAAAACCCCATTCTCGAGGCCCCTGTGGTCATCCCCTTCCCTCCCAGTAAAGTGATTTAGTTTAGGGAAGTGAGGTATCAACAATCAAAGGTTCAACTTGATCTACACAACTGCAACACTCACTGCCACTACCTTGCAAGTTGAGACAGCTGAATATAACTAAGGCCTCTCCTTCTCCTCTTCTTTTGACACAAGTGGCTTTTGACTACAGAATTCACAAAAGCACCAGGGTTGTAGATCTACAAATTTGGCAACATTCGCACAAAAAATCTTTAATTAAGTTGAGCCATTTTATTTACGCATCATGAAAATCATAAAGCATCTGACAATGGCAGATAAAAGAATGTCCCGTCACTGGAAATTTGGGCAACTATACTAATCAGATGCGTTGTAGCCTCCGTTACTTCTTATCGAGCTGTGTTCATTTTTAGCTGGAAGAATTTAGCATTTTTTTCAACTTGAATTGGTCAACACGCCACAAGACACAACATATTCAGAGAGTTGTTGCTATTCCCCATAGATGCATGCCATGCAAATGAGTCTAAACTATTAGTCTTGGAGACGTTTCAATATAAAGTACAGAAAAAGCTGAATAAAGTTTGAACAACTAAAACAGCAGCGATCTATTTATGTAACTTGAATGACATTAAAAGGAATATTATACTACAACTAAGATACAGTTATTTGCTTACATCTGCAGTTAATGGAATCCGGTGGTATGTTCTCATAAAGGCAGAGATGAGACTGCGGAATCGTCTGCTTCCAGCAGGTTGCTCATAAGGGAAAAAGGAAATCTCTTTTAAAACATTAGTGAGATGAGCAAGGAATGGAATCTTCTCGTCGGCAACCGAATCATCTTCAAAGGACAAATCTAAGGAGCTGCTGATATCATCAAATCCATTTCTGAGAAATTCGAAAATCTTTTTTACCTGTCGGAGCAGTTAATGAGTATTATGCTAATTTTCGAGACTAAATATTATCACCACACTCGTGATGTTCTGCATGCACCTAAACATTCATAAAGAAATTATACCTGGTTAGGTTGACGAAGTTGACAACTGTAGACCGATAGAGCATGAGAAATACGGCCCCCGGCTTTAGCATAGGCCCACGCTGTTCGGGCACATATTGGCTGGTCACCAACAAGCCCCATGAAAAACTCAAAACGATGTGGACTGTTCTTTTCAATTTCAACTAAAGCTGAAATATCTGTGTCAGCAGCCTGCAAGAAGAGCTCTCTAATTGCCTGTACTTTTATGGATATAAATATTGCAATAAAGTTAATATACCAACCTGAAGAATTTTAGTCTGCCAAAGCTTGTTAATACGGAGACCACGGCGCTCAAACAAACGTTCACATACAGCTTGTCCTGGGCGACCTCCCATATTAAAGATCATAATCCCCAAAGGTTTTATTACAGAAATTCCTTCTTCAACAGCACGTGCAATGAGCCCCAGGCCGAACTGGTCCTCCACAAAGCCCTGAACTTAATAAAATGAATCAGTAAAATCAACTCTTCAGCTTAGGAATAGACATTATCCAGATAATGTTTTTAAATACAGTTTGAGCAGATCCGTGGACAGCTCTGTGGCAGTGTGTTTGGATGCACGATGAAATAAATGCTAATTATAACAATCAAATATTTTCAGCAGGAAGTACAAAGTAAAATCTTGAATTCAAACTGCCTGAGTAAAATGAAAAGGGCAATGCTTATAAATTATGACAGTAACAACAGTTATTTATAGAAAATAGTTATGCATAGAGCAACTACAATGAAAAGTTGAATGTGATATACCCATGATAATATGCAACTTTTAAGATTAGACTGATCTTTCAATTTTCAGCTCCATCTAGACAAATTTTCTTCTCAAAAGAGGTAGTTGTTATGACCGAAAATTCATTAAGTTGGTTTGCTGGAATCCAGAATATTCAGGTTCTAGAATGCAATCATTACAAGTCAAAGCACATCAAAAGTACTAATATAAATATTTCAACAATTTCAATGCTGTGAACAAGAATATATGTTTGTTACAAATTTCTAAATTTTCATTACAAAATCTAAATAAAAGGGCCCTGCAGCATTTTAGTGCACAGAACATATCAGAAAAAATATATGGCCGGATCCTCTAGGAGCTCTTATATATATATATATACATATATATATATATTATATATACATATATATATATATATATATATACTATATATATATATGTATATATAATATATATATATATATATATATAATATATATATATATATATATATATATATAT
>NC_036251.1:27692554-27696328 GCF_002742605.1 Olea europaea var. sylvestris
ACGTGGGCCTGAAGACTTTAAATGCTAACATGCTGAGTTGAAATTATACACCAAATAACAACGGCAGAACTGATTAATCAAATAACCTGGATAGCACAATAGTTGCTTAGAGAATGTAGGAATTCTTCACTGGCATTTTCTGTAATCATTTTGGACATTGCATCGGGATTAGGATTAAGAATCTGCAAGGAAAGGAAATGGGGAAATTCAGATGTGAGAAGATTCCGTCAAAAAAAGTTTGGATAACCCAAAATGCATTAATTAGTCACACAAAAAGGATACTGATTAGCAAATACTCGGTATAAATATTTCACACCTGTGGTATGCATCCAACAATTCGTTCAAGTTCTATGTGATTATTTCTGCAGTAAGATAGCAGATCGGATTCATGAAACTCAACCCTATCAAGTAAAGTTTTTTTCTCCCCATCGTAAATTGGTTGGCCGTCGTCATCTAAAGCATTTAAATACAGATTTATCCATGAAATTTTTACTGCTCTTGGATTAATGTCAAGCCCATAAACCTGCAAAATGATATTTGGGCACATTTAGATGCCCTATTTCTGGTATTCAATAAAACCAAAGATAGCAGATACAAGTAGAAAGATAATGACATTTAAATAAGACAGCATTTGGAGGTTTAAGGAACCAGGGACCTTTAAAGGTGACCATTTTTCAGCAATTGCAATTGATATCCATCCATTGCCACAACCAAGTTCAGCAACTGTCTTGTCCTTGAAAATAGAATCTGGGTGCCTGTTGAGGCCCTCGTAAAAAGTGAAGGACCAGTCTTCTGGTATAAAGATGCTAGGTATGACCATCAGTGTTAGTTTCTTTCTCTTCTTGAAACCTGAAACAAGCAATAGAAAATGTCAACGGAGCAAATCACAAGTTACACTTTCAGTTAACTATTTGCATACATATCAGAGAAGGTATCCTACAGCTAAATGGTATTATTAATCTATGATCGCATTGCACAGAAATAGTACTGAAGAAAAGCCATTGCTAAAAAAAAAAACCTAAGCACGCTCTCGGCAAAGAAGAAAATGACAAGAAATAATCCAGGAGAAAATAATGGGAAATTAACGAATCCTAGATATTGATGGATCACATAGAATGAAAAATGAGCTTTCAATTAGCTTTTATTCCTGAACTCAGTAGGATTCCAATAATCAGAGTGTTTATGTGAAGATTCAAAGATAATATCTTCTTTATATTCCTTCAGAAGAGTACACAAAAGAACAAAAAGAAAGGTCAGGAACAATTGTGGATGTGTCCTAAATGCACAATCTGGATTTCTTAGCTTGTCTAGGGCTAGTGAGGACTATTGAACAACGAATTTTTCAATCACGGACATGGTTACCATGTTAAATGCTTTCAGAAATTATATATCACCCTTCACATGCTTTGTGCTCTGTTTGGGTTTAGGATTTCATGGAGGACAGTGGAAGGGAAAAGTGAAATCAGTGAAATCTAATTTTTGTCCCCTTCTCCTATCTAACTAAGCAAATGCCAATTATAAAAACATTTTGAACATGAAGAAAAAAATTAAATGCATGAATTAATTAATGTCTCTTGTGCTTGTCTGTTTTATTCATGAGCCAAATGTAGTCTAAATAATCAATCAACCAAATTCATTGTAATAGAGCTTTCAATCATTTCTCAATAAACCAAATTCAATACAAATACTAATGGAACTCTTGAACGATTCTCTTTTGTAATTCAAATAATCATGATTATGTAAATTACAATTTGTATTACTTCCCCAGCTGAATAGACAGATCCTTCCTAAACGAGATTCAAGAATTCTTTAACCACTAATTTCATCCACATAGAATTCAGAATAAAACTCTCATAAAGTTCATTCTTTTGGTTATCGAGTCCCATCTTCCCGTATTTTTTTTTGACCCAAACTTCCTCATACAATCGCTCCACCAAATTACTACTTAAACCATCAAATTCTATTAGATTCACACATCCGTATTATGCACAAAACACGCTATGAATACGGAAACACGAATATAAGCATATGTATTTATAGAAATGGAGGGTAGACCTTCATATTGTTCGACGTAGATGTCTTGAATTTGGAAATGGTAAGTTTCGAGGCACTTCTCGGACGCTTCTTTAGTGTTGAATCGCTTATGGAGCTCTGCCAGGAAGATACGGGAATCTTTTCGAGTATTCGGGTCCTCCAGTCGCTCCAGGAGTGATCGGAGCGCACTGTACGCTGCGTCGCCGGATTGTTGACACTGCTTTAGGAACTCCTCCATGGATCGACACAATGGTACCTCACCGCACTCGTAGATCACTGGATGATTATACCTTTGACGTACCAATGCGCGTGTATGTATACACGTAGGGAGAGAGAAAAGTGAGAGAGCAGAGTCAGAGCATGGTTGGCTTAATAAATACTTAAATATTAAAATAAGTAAATTACTTATTTTTATATTTTAATGGTAACTTTAGCCCATATTCATTAAAACTTAATTTTAACAACACGTTTCATGATGTCATAATTTTTATCAACTTTTTAATTATATGCCCATATTTGATGGAAATTAAAATCAAATTTTTAGTGAATTTTGATAAAGTTACTTTGACTAAAATTAAAATTTTAATTTTGATTCCTAACAAACGTGAATATATTTCATTAAATTTTATCAAAATTTATTAAAAATTTAATAGAATGTTTGATTAACTATATTTTCCATTGAAAATGTCTTTTTTCCACCTAAATTCATACTTTTTTGGTGTTTAATTGATAATTTTTTCATGAAAAATGTAAAGAAACATCTTCTTGTTTAATCGTATGTTACGATCTATTCACAATTCCAATTTACAGCCCCTTTTAGTAGTAAGTTGAGGGGTCGAAAATTGTTCGAGCTTAATAAAAAAAAACTACACCCTACTCATAATTAAACAAAACAAAAAATTAAAAAGGCTAAAGAGAAATGGTATACCATGATATGAAATAGTCTATTTTTACAAATACTATAAAATTGTCACCTTCCGATAAAAGAAAAAAAAGAAAGAAAGTAACAAACGATTCCCACAAGACAATACGTGTTCTCAAAGCACTTTATACTATTGTTAAGATAGAGAATTGCCGTAAAGGCTTGGGTATTACCTACCATTATGCATTTTTAGACAATTTAATATGTAACGAGATAATTTGAATTGTATTGGAGGAAGAAAAATGTCACAAAGGCTAGTTTCTTGTGGATAATAATATCGTCTTCGAAGCTATCTTTTTGCCTAAAAAATTGTAAACTTACCGAACTTCGCCCATATGAATTTTTTTTTTTTAAAGGATAAATTTCATACTCCACGCGTAAATTAAAAGTGGTCATTTTGGTCACTTAAAAAGTGACTAATTTAAAGAAAAAAATAATAATAAGCAGCAAAAATTATGTTCTTCTAGTCATTGGCCCCCTTTAGTTTGGATCATTAGTAAATCCTATTTCTGATTCATTTCATTTTTCCTTTTATGGATTATGAGTCTCTTCAAGATTATTTCCTTGGTTTGCTGTTGAATTCGCGATGTACATTGTATAAAGCATTGATCAAAGAGGTGAACGTTATGGGGATGGCGATTGCAGACTACTAGATTGTTCACAGCAAAATTCTCTTCAGACGAGTTGCAAAGGTGAGTAGGTTGGGATGGGAAAGAAGATGAAGACTCGGGATGCCGCTTCGTTGAGGGGGAGGGTGGCAAAATTTCCTTTTCTAGTTTTATTATATATATATATATATATATATATATATATATATA
>NC_036251.1:27696837-27775615 GCF_002742605.1 Olea europaea var. sylvestris
TATATATATATCATTTTACCCTTTAAAAATTGTTCAAAAGATGTCAAATTTTTATTTTTCTAATCAACTGACAGTGAACTGGACATAATTGTCCATCTGTCCTTGACTAGCAACTAAATTAAGGGCTTATTTGTGCCTTTTTAAATTCAAAAAGTGTATTATGGAATAGTGATTGATATTGAAATGTATGGTTAAAAAATAAGAATTTTTTTTATTTATGTGTAATATTATTTTAATGAAGAATGTATAGTTGAAAATGAAATTCATAAACTTCTCGACTCTTAGTTGAATTAAATTTATGAAACATTATCATAATATTAAAATGGAGTTAAGTGTATTTTGACCTACATCCTCAATTCAAATTCGAATAATGTCACATGTATAGAAAGATTTACATATAGATGAAGTACCGAAAATAGAGTGAATTTTTTAAAATTATTATCCGATTAAAGAAATTATGATCCAATCAAAACTCACCACCTCATATGTATTTAAATTATTAGGTAAATCATTAAAGACATGTAGCACAATAGTACAAATTCATTCAATGATTCGTAAAGCACAACGAATAAATAAATCGATTGTACAACGTGTACATAATAGTTTATATAATGATTTACACACGTACGATGCAATGAAATATGATTGGGTAAAAAATTTTAAAAAAAATCTCCACTCTGATTTGACGCTTCATCTCTTAATAAATCTTTAGGTAACAATATTATGTACAAATAACATTATTCTAAATAAATTATGCACGCGTATGTCACGTTGATCTTGCTACAGCCGCCGATGTGGACTGAGAGGGATGGGAAAGGGCCCTTGTATACAGGGTGCCGAGCTAGTATCAGCCCCTAACTTATCACAGCCCCTAACTTATCACAGGGGGCCAACTCGGTCCGCTTTTACAGATGCCCGGCATGCATAGCAAGGCCCGAGGTTAAAAAAAATGCATGTGTGTGTGAAAGGTTTCTTGGCCACCAAGATATATTTATTTATTTCATTATGTAAAAAGTTATTACATTAAATCAATCCAATCTTTTTGGCATCTATTAGTGGATATTTATTATATGTGAATAATGAGGAAACCAAAAATTTATTTTTCATTTATTTTATTTCAAGTATCATGTGTGAAAACATGCATATTTTTATTATGCTCAAGTTCATTCAGTTAAATAAATAATTTAGTTATTAATTTTAATAACACATTTCATGGATTTACAATTTTTCAACTTTTGATCACACGATCATATTTTTCTCAAAAATAAGGAAGATATTTTCTTTAGTAAAAAGTGGCTTTTATTTTTCAGGTAATTCACTCTCTTTTTCCCTCTTATCTATCCACTTCTCTCATGATATCCTTATAAAAAATGGATAAATATAATATTTTTTAGGTTGAAAACTAAATCAATCAAATACATTTAATTATTAATTTTCATACAAATAAATTCTAGGTAATTGAATTGGCTACAATTTATTTTCTTTCCATACAAATTTTATGCTTGCAATAAAATGTGCATTCTAATTGTCATCCAAATAAAACTGGGCTAAGAATTGTTTTTAAGAGAAGTAGAGTAAAAAAATGTTCAAATATTCAGGAGGACAAAAAAAACTAATTGCTTAAAAATAATTGTTAATTCTTTAAATTTAGCCAAACATGCTTTTAGTATTTATGATGGAGACAGAATAACTCATTTCGTAAATAATGAATCATGTTGACGATTTTATGTTTCAAAAGATGCAGCAATGTAACGGTTAGTCGGCAATGTTTAATCATCTTTCTTACATTATTAGCAATTACTTTTTCTTTTTTTTTAAATAGCTGATGTGACTCTAGATTGGGTAGAATAGCATTAGATATGACAAAAATATTAGTTAAAGATAGAGTAAATTTAATGGTTGCTCACCCAACTTTAGTGTATATTACTACTTGCTCACTCATCAACAAAATATATCTCATTGCTCACCCATCTATTTACTTGCTTACCCATTGATCACCCATCTCACTTCCGTCAACTTAAACTAACGGAATGTGCCACATGGCGAATGAAAATCCCACGTGGCACAAATCAGGCGTGAAATAATGATGATTTGCACAAAACTTTTGCCAGGTTTTGAAAACTATTTAACCAAACACCCATTAAAGCTGATGTGGAACAAATTTCACAAAATACATTTTTTTCACCAAATCATCTACCAGCAGAAGATGCCTCTCCGACAACTGCAGGCGGCACCTCCCATTCGAATTCATGAAGCCGTCGTTTGCTTCCCACGATGACTACCACCGTTTTCTACCCCTAGTCGAGCTCCCGCCTTCTCCTCGAATCATTTTCCAGGTAACTCATCGTTTGCCACACTCCACTCCACCCATTTCCATTCTCCTCACTTTTCTCCAAATTCATCATTTAATCAGCAACACTCATTGATTTCTCCAATGACCCATCAAATTTTGCAACATATTCTGGCGATCTTTCAAGTATTTTCGTCGATCTCCTATTGATTTTCTAACTTATTTCAACGGGAATTTCAATCCCATCTTTAAGAGCTGGACCAAGGCAAACATGGATATCAGGCACACGGATTATTTGTACTAATTTTAGTGAGACAATAGAGAATGTTTTAGCAAGTGTAATTGTGGAAAAAGAAAGCATGAAGTTTGCTTTTTCTGGAGTTACATTGTTAAATGAATGCAAGACTGAAAATGGATATGGAAAGAAAGAGGGAAAAGAAAATGGCAGTCCTATGAATAGAAGGATGGTTTGTGTCGGATTCGATGTCGTTAGAGGATTTGGCTAATGTCTTTGATTGGAATTAGAATCTGGGTCTACTGTCATATTCATGGAGGAACTCCATGGTCGAAGACTCGCAGAGAGACGGAAAGGAGAAGATGACTATTGTTGCCATTTCATGTGCCACATGGGATTGTATATTTGATTTCATTTAACGCATGTGCCATGTGGGATTTTCGTTCGCCACGTGGCACATTCCGTTAGTTTAGGTTAACGGAGATGAGATGGGTGATCAATGGGTAAGCAAGTGAATAAATGGATGAGCAATGAGTTATGTTTTGTTGATGAGTGAGCAAGTAGTAATATATACTAAAGTTGGGTGAGCAACCATTAAATTTACTCGTTAAAGATATGAAGGCCGAGATATTTTAAATAATAACTCTTATGAAAAGTTATTTTTTGATCAATAGCTAGTTTTCGTGGACGACATAGCATTCCATCTACAACTGTCGCCATCACTATCATCTCAACTGTTAAAACTTCTTCAAAATGAATTTCATGGAAAGGAAAGATCTTTTAGGGCCTATTCGATAAATGTGGGAATTCCATGGAAAATAGAATTTAAATTTTATTTCTCACTTTTGTCATATGTGATGCCAATTTTTTTTTTTTATAGAATTGATTTTTCACCCACCCTTGCCACATCAGCATTTTCCTGGAATTTCAATATTGATTTTCGAGGCTTTCTTTTTTTTTTTTTTTTTTGGGTTTTTCTTTTTCTTTTTTTTTTTCCAGTTAAGATGTGTGTGTACATGGCCTAATTGGTACATTGCACTGTTTAACTGGAGTGGATGAATCGAAATCCCTGTCTCTAGATTGGGATTGGTATCGATTATTATATAGTGTCTCTTTGACTGATCAAGAATGTTAACCGTGGCTATATATCAATTGAAACAAATTCTAAGAGATCCACAATACCAATAAATTTTATCCTTTTAATTGACAATTTTCATGTAAAACAAAGCGAAATGAATACAAAAAATATTTTTATTTCAATATTTCCATGTGAAAATTATACCAATTAAACACAATAATTGACAATTCTCAGTAAACAATTTTTAGGCAATTCAATTCCATAAAAATCGTTATCTTTTCACTCAAATTTCATCTTTGCAATAAAACAAACCCTTAGACATTCCCCACGCTTATGGTGACGATATGATTGTTTTCAACGGTGATAACAGTGACTTCGAAGAACCATCAAATTTGCATGGTGTAAGGTGGATTCTAGGTCGGTGGGTGAGACTGTAGCACCATTTAGCTCCTACTTGGCCCCTTTTTGGGGAATGAAAATGGGTGGCATGGTGTGTGTTTCTTAAAAATGAGAGATTGAAAAAGAAGGAAATTTTTTTGATTTATGTGTAATATTATTTTATGAAAAATTGTGTGATTGAAAATAAGAGAAAAAGGATAAAATGTAATGAAATGAAATGAAATCGGGGCCAAACGGAAGTTTAGTTTGAAATGATGGTAGGATTGAAAATGAGTTCAAAAAAATGAATTTGTACGTCTCCGTTTGTGTAAAATTATTAATTACTTTTTGGATCATCATATTCACACCACGATTATTATTTCTTACATCACAATTTAAGTACATTTAAAGTTTCCAGTCTTTATTCATTATATCATTTATATCCCTAACAAATTTTCATGGCATTCTTATACTCAAACTTTTTGTTGGTTAACACATTTTATATATTGATAACACTTTGTCGAAAAAAATCTTTGAAATAGCATATAACAACTTATTTTTCATTACATTTTAAAAAAAAAAGTAAATTTTTTTCCTCATTTCAAAGCATGAAAACAAAATATTTTAACATGCATCATTATCAAGGCGAGATGTACCAATTAATAGAAGGTTGAAAATGAAAATTCAACAAAGAAATTAAGAAAATAATTGGTACAACAAGCAAAGATAATGAGTTGAATTGCAAATCAATTGTAGTGTAACGAATAAAAATTGTTGTGTCCATATAATCACCATTAATTTCTCTATTCAGTTAACGTTAAACATTAACTTTAATCATCAATTAACTACTATTACTAATTTATTGACTACACATGTTGACGTCAAAATTAGCAAAACTAATTTTAAGCCAACTTTAAGAAAAAATGACAATTTATTATTGAAAAAAGACCACAAAATATGTTTAGAGAGTGTAATTATGTCTTGAGTTATTGTATGAAAATCACCTGCCATTTACAAGAGTCCTATTCAACTATTTATACATAATTTCAGCCGAAATTACATCAAATCAGTCAAATCAGCAGCAGTGTCGAGCTCGGAACTCGGGTTGTCGAATTCTCCTGTGATTGGTCGATGAGGCCGGTGGTCATGTATCAATGTGTTACCCAGGTAATAATGACCTGTAAGGGGCTGGAGTTCGAAGACTTGTAATTGGTTATTTCGGGCGACGATGATGTCACATGTGACAAGTGTATCTGATTGGTAGGGTGATGTGACAATGGAGTAATCATGATATTTTTCTGAGATAACGGCAGGTTTGTCTGACCTGAAAGTATGGGCCGAACTTACATTTAACTGAGGTAGGATTAGCGAACTGTTTTTATTAGGTCGAAGTTCGGATGTCAACAGTTACCCCCAGGTCAGTTCTTCCGTAAGGAGGAGCTGACATTCTGACTTGACTAGTTCTTTTTCCAAGAAATGTAATTATTACTTATGCCAAGTATCGTGCTTGGATAGGGATGAGTTGTGCAACACTTTTGGATTGTTTCTCCAGAAAGTTTCATCAAAACTACTTCGTTTTTTACTTGCAAGTTTCTAGGCCGTTTGATCTTTCCCTCTATTTTTGATAAGCGGTTCAGATCGTGTCTCTTGAATTTCTTTTCCCTTAAATCCCTTTTTATTCCTCTTTTCACTGTTTCACTTTGGGCGACTCTTCTCTTTCAAATCCTTTTGGGAAATTTCTTCAATTCGTATTCTGTTTTCACGATTGAGGTCGACAACGTTCAGTTCTCAGGTATTCCTTTATTTTTTCCTCACATTTTTCTGTTCAAGCTTTATTTGTTTTCCTCTGCATGAGCTCGGACGAATCTAGAGTGCATTCCTAGGGGAATCACCAAGAAGAATCTGTCCCACCCTCTCCTAGTTCTTCGTCCAGCTGTTAGGAAGTCTTAACCCCAGTCCCTCTTTCCATAGTTAATCCACTGGACTTAGGACATCCTGTAAGTATGAGGTCGGGGAGTGAGGATTCGAGGGGAGAAAGGGCTGAATCTCGCGAGGTCAGTCGGGGGAATAACTCAGGTGAGTGAGGGCTAGTTTTTATAAATCCGTTGTTACGGGTGATATGCTGGCGAGCTAAGTACGCCATTCCGAGTTCGGTGATCATGATAATGCCAGAACCGTCTGACCAAGCTGACGTTCCCCCGGAAGGATGCGTCGCTCTAAACTCAGCCATTCTTCAAGCAGGACTTAGGCTTCCATTCCCTAGAATAATCTGTAAGTTCCTTTCTTTCTGGGGCATAGCTCCCACTCAGTTATGCCCGAACGGATGGTGAACACTGATTGCCACCCTCATCCTCTGGGATAAACTGGGAAATCCCGAACTGAGCGTCCAACAGTTCAACTCCCTTTTCACTTTCAGGGAGGATGGGAAGAACTCCAGCTGGTGGTATACCAACGTTAGGCTAAGAACTGGGGGCTCGTTAGTCTTAGATACTCCGTCCTCAATCAAAAAATGGAAAGAGGAGTTTTTCTGTGTGTCCGGAGAATGGCAATTCCATCCTTCCGAGGTAGACAGAGAGGATGTGGTCCCTAGGCTCTACCATTCATTGTGTAAGTGATCATAAATTTGCTTCTTTGATGAGGTATGCACTGATGCGATATTGAACCTTGTCCTTTTTGGCAGATTATAAAAAGAAGAATTTGACAACAGATATACAAAGGAGAGCTGAGGTGATAAGGAAGTTGACACAGAGGCATAGATCTTGTAAGTTTGTGATATCGGATTCAAACCTCTTTCAGGCTGGTTAGTGCAAGTGCGGGCATCAAGTCCATCTGCTCCGAGAGTGTCTACCTCGATTTCGTCCAGCTCAGGTGAAGGTTAAGCCTTTTTTATTATTATTAAAACGTATGATAATGATATTATATCTTTCTTCCCACTTCAGCACGTCACTCCGAGATGCTAGGCTACAAAGCGGCTAAGGCAGCAGCTGGGGCTAAGGGAAAGAAGAGGGAAGTTCCAGCTGTGGAGAGTCATTCGGAAAGGACTGAGGAGGACTCCCAGCCACTTAAGAGGAACCAATCTGCGACACCCGATGACCCTCTTCCTCGGCAGCTTTTACTCCAGTTGCTTCTCTTCTTAGGTCGGTCGAGGAGGTTACTCCGTCGCCGATAGTCCCAACTGTCGTGCCCATGATTTCGGTGTCCGAAATACCAGCAGTTACATTATCGTCCTCAACTCCTCTGAGTGACCCAGCTGCTGTCTCCACCAACTCAGTCAAGTCACAAGCTCGGTGTCCGGACTTGTAGCGACTGAGCTTGGAGAGTTTGCTGGGCCATCGGTCGGAGATATTTCTGGATTTTCTATGTGCTCCTTCTCCGTCGAGGGAGACTACCGCGGCCTTCCCCTCACCTTTGCGTGAATCCGCCAACCTTCTCACAAGGAGTTGGGGGGAAAAGGAACAGAACTTCTTGGGGGAGATGCCTATTGGGGAGGCTATTGTCACTACTCAACTTCATGGTCATCGCTCCATCTTGTACATGATGTCGGTGGCGAACAAGGTACTTGTCCTCAGTAATGCTTGTGTTTCAGAGATTTTTTTACTTATCGTGTTTTAATTGTATTTGCTTTTTGACCTTCTCAGGTAAAAGCCAAACTCGACAAGCTACTCGAGGCCAAGGATCAGGCCGTAAAATTATATGAGAGTATAAATGTGGAGAAAGCGAATTTTGTTACTAAGGGGGAGGATTACAGAGATCATTTTCAAAAAATGGGTGAGGAGCTGAATGTTGTGCTGACCTCTGAGCAGAATCTCCAAGACGAGGTTGCTGCTTTCAAGATTTGGGTGAGAAGGCCAACAAGAGGGCTGAGATGGAGAAGACAAGAGTCGAAGAGGAGAGGGCGTGGGCAGAAGAGCTGAGGGCCCAGGTTTTCGAGGAGCGTTCTCATACGTTGGAGGCTATCAAGAAGATAGAGGAAGCTCATGTGAGGTTAAAGGACGCAATGAAGAGAGCTGAAGAGGCTGAGGCCAAAGGTGTCAGAGCTGTGGAGGCTTGGAGAGAATCTCCAGAGTTTGACACCTTAGCCCAAGATACGTATGTAGTGGCCTTGGAAGAGTTGATAAAGCACGTCCGAAGGGAGAGGCCGGAGTACGATGCCACCTTTTTGGACGAAGCACTGGGCGAGTAGAGGGAGGAGCTGCGCAAATTGTCTGAAGATGCTGGAGTTCGGATATCTCCTGCTGACCAGGATACTGAGGGTAGCGCCCCAGTCCCCCGAGACCCCTAGGAGGTTGTAGTTTTGAAGATATTTGGTATTTTGTTATATGTTTTGACTCATTTGCGAACTTCATTTCGATGTTTCATGACATTTTGTTTGGAATGGATGACTGTTTATGTTTTAGCATGATTTCTTTAGAAACGATCTCATTTTTATGCGATAATACCTCACAAACTTAGTTAATTTTGCCTTCCTAATGGGATATTTGACTAAGTGTCGTAGCACATACGACCTTAGCTGGAATTGCATATAGGGAAGGATCTTTGAGAATTTCTAAGGAAGAATTCTCACTAGGTATCGAAGCGTGTATGACCTTAGCTTGGCCTCCGTAATTTCTTAGAATTCCTTAGGAAGAATTTTTGAAGAATAATTTTAGATCGACCTGTGTAGGGAGCAGGGCTTTGTAAGATTCCTTAGGAAGAATTTCCACTAAGGGTCGCAGCACTTACGACCTTAGATCGGCCTGCGTAGGGAGCATGGCTTTGTAAGATTCCTTAGGAGGAATGTCCACTAAGGATAACACGTACAGCCTTAAATTGGCCTGCGTAGGGAGTAGGGCTTTGTAAGATTACGACCTTAGATCGGCCTGTGTAGGGAGCAGAGTTTTGTAAGATTCCTTAGGAGGAATGTCCACTAAGGGTAAAACGTACAGCCTTAGATCGGTCTGCGTAGGGAGCAGTGTTTCGTAAGATTTCTTAGGAAGAATGTCCACTAAGGGTAACATGTACGGCCTTAGATCGGCCTGCGTAGGGGAGCAGGGTTTCGTAAGATTTCTTAGGAGGAATGTCCATTAAGGGTAACACGTACAGCTTTAGATCAGCCTGCGTAGGGAGCAGAGTTTCATAAGATTCCTTAGGAGGAATGTCCATTAAGGATAACATGTACAGCCTTAGATCGACCTGCGTAGAGCAGGGCTTCGTAAGATTTCTTAGGAGGAATGTCCTCTAAGGGTAACACGTACAGCCTTAGATCGGCCTGCGTAGGGAACAAGGCTTTGTAAGATTCCTTAGGAGGAATGTCCACTAAAGGTAACATGTACAGCATTAGATCGGTCTGCATAGGGAGCAGGGCTTTGTAATATTTTGACAGAATGCAGAATAAAATATTCGAAAACAAGACGTCTTTTTTTTTTTTATGTGATTGGCATTAAAAGCGGGTTTTATGGACTTTCCCATTTACTGATAGAACTGCTTGAGGTGTTTGGCATTCTAAGGATGGGATAAGGGTCTACCCCCAAGTTTTCCAGTTCACACGCCTCCTTTGGTGAGACCTCTGTCACCAGATAGGGGCTTTCCCAGTTTGGACCCAGGCATCCACTGCCTACCTCTCTTTTGTGAGGATCTGACCTTGACTACTTATGATCGGATTCCATATGTTCGCCATATGCACTGCAAGGGGGGTTGCGTTGATTATTGGTACAGGCTTTCCACTAACATCTTTCGACGAGCTCCCTGTTCCCTTTGACTTCACCCACACCTCATGGTGTGGGGAATTTGAGAGAATAGTGATATAGGGAAACTGCTGCTCTCAGGCTAAAGAGTAGGGGTTGTCCCATCACAGCATCATAAGGGGAGGGAGTGTCGAATACCACAAACTCGGAGTTTGTCTTCACCTACCGGGGTGCTGATCCTGTCTTAACTTTGAGTTTGATTGATCTTTTGGCAGAGGTCAAGGCTCCGCTTAATCCTAGGACCATATTCAAGTATGGTCGAAGGAAGTTAGCAGGGATACCCATCCATTTAAGGGTATTACTGAATAGGATGTTAAGAGCACTTCCTGTATCCACCAAGACTTTAGGGATGGTTACCCTGGCCATAGACAACGAGATAACCAGAACTCCAGGGTAAGGGTGTGGGTCCGCCTCCTTCTCCTCAAAGGATAGTTGCTCATCTGTGACTTTTTTGAGGTTCTTCCCAGTTATGCCGATCTCTGAGAGATCTGCAACGGCTGGTCTTTTCAATCTGGCCTCCCCGGTGATAAGTGTGTTTTTGCACACTTATTTAGGTCACAAACATGACTTAATAATGAGCAAAATGATTGAATTGTGATTTAATCTCGTTATATTTGTGAATTGTAGGGAACACCGATGAACATGGTGAAATTCAGAAGAAAAGAGCCGAAAAAGACTAAAATGGAGCAAAGTGATAGTTCGGGGATCAAGTTGCAAATAATTCATAGATCAGACAGGAAATGGAATGAAGATTCAAGAGTTTTAGAGGTTAATCGAATGAGGAAAGGAGTCAAGAGGTGAAATATGATCCAAATATTATCAAGTATCAACTTTCAGGCGAAAAAGCTATGCTCGTGATTTTTAATTTCTACTTGAGATCCATTTTTGACATAGTAAACATCAGAATTTGAGGAAGTCTATTTGTATCAAAAGTGTATATCATTGAGTTTTCTTCACAATGCACTTTGAATTACTTCAATCAGAGATCAGGAGAGAAAGTTATGACCAAAATACTAAAAGCTGTCCACGGAAAGAATTGCATAACTATGCGGTCGCATAGTATAAATTCTATGCGGTCGCATAGAAGCCTCCCGAGAACTTTTTCTCAATTTTTTTTACTCTATGCGACAGCATAGAAATGTAATATGAGGTCGCATAGAACAAGATTCGGGGCCGATTCAGCAGTTTCCTTATTTCACCGAAACTCTTATGGAAAGGAGATTTTTAGGGTTCTATATAAACTAAAACTCGACCAGAATGATGGGACGCCACTTTTACAGAATTGGAGGGGATTATACATAATTTTGGAGGATTTGGAGAGGAAGAACAAGGCAAAAACAAGGCAATCCACTTCAAGATTCAAGATTTCACTTCAAGAATCAATTGGGTGATGTTCTTCCTTTGTTTTAATTATTGTTTTTCTCTTTATTTCCCATTATGTTAGGCTAGATTTTCATGTGCTAGGATTTGCGATGAACCTTACATTATGAGCCCTTAATCTTGAATTTTATTTATTTGACGTTAAAACATGTTTTTAATTATTGAATGATTGGCATGGATTTTATTTTCTCTACAATTATGTGCGCAATAGTTGTATGAGATTTGTGGCTTATTTTAGCCTCGAGAGATGGAAAATGAGTTAGACATTATGTTAATTGTCGTAAAGTTCGATAGGGGATGGAAATATACCGCTATGCTCTATGTGATCTTTAAGTATTCATAAATCTTTAATGCATTTTTATATGTTCGCATCCATCATAGAAATATAGTCGGATCGCGTGTGAAAATAGGTTTAATTCTACTCGAGAGAGATTGTTAAATAAATTAGGAATATTGGTCTTCATAATTGAATCGTGTTGTCAATTTTATAAAATTCGGATTAAAGAGGATTGATATAAGGGGATTCGGGATCCTAGTACGCATTTCATTATCATATTTTTATAAAACTTGCAATTAGTTATAATCACGCATTTAATTTAGTTAATTCAGGCTTTATATCTATAAGTAGGTTATTAAATCATAATTTAGTTAGCGAAAATATCAAGAATTTTTTCTATTGTTTCGGTTAAGGCGACGACAGGTAAAATTGAACTAATCAATCTCTGTGGGACGATATTCGGACTCATTTAATCCACTTTATTACTTGTTAACGAACCGTACACTTGCGGTAGTTTAAAATCGAAAGGAATAATTTTGCGAACACCCGGCTTGCATGTTCGTCCTGCCCCTTAGCATATTGATTTGTGGCCTTGGCAGGTCGACATTACAGGCCCTCGCAGTAGTTTGATCTCTTCGGATAATTCCTGTCTCATAAGGAGTGGGGAATTTCATGCAATAATGGTAAATTGAGGTGGCAGCTTTTAGTTCGTGCAAAATGGGTCGTCCCAATATTCCATTATAATTGGATGGCAAATCGACCACCATAAAATCTGCTAGGATCCTTCTTGGCTAGGAGCTTCGCCCAGCTCCACGATAAGGACGATCTAACCTCGGGCTTCAATAGGATCCCCAGAGAATCCCTGTAGTTTCTTTGGATACGGTTGGAGATAGCGTTCTGATATTTCCAACTGCCTCAAAGTTCGTGAGTACAGTATGTTGACTGAGCTTCCATTTTCTACCAAAGTTCGGTGGACTTTTACTCTAGCAACAGTCATTGTAACCACTAGGACGTCACTCTGGTCCTGAAGGATTCCTTCAGAATCTTCTTCTGTAAACCAGAACCATTCAGGGTCTATACCGAGCCTGGGGGTTGGATCCCAGTAGTTCGGTATGGATCTTGCACTTTGGGCTTGTCTTCGTCTCGCCCTTCTGGATCCCTCAACATACTGATTTCCTCCCACCATTATCTTGATTTCAGCATGTGAGGATATATTACGGTTGGGGACTGCCTGCTGAACTCGCGTGGGAGGCCCTTGCAGTAGCGGCTACTATGTCGTAGGTCGATCTGCTTCTTTTAGCTTGGCAACAAACTCCTGAAACCAACCTCTTCGAATTAGGGACTCAACTTCCTCTTTTAAGTCCCGGTAGTTATCAGTGTCATGGCCCACCATCTTGTGATATCAGCAGTATCGTCCCTGATATTGTCGTGACTGTCCGTCCTTTAGGATCATGGGTCTGCGAAATGCCTCTTTGGCATTGGCTTGCGTAAATACCTCTTCCAAGGAGGCTTTGAGTGAGTGGTATTCTCGAAATTTGTATGGCTAGGCCTTAGGACGTTCTCTTTCTCTTCGTCCTTCTTTTTTTCAGGCTGGGGGCTGTGACTTGATTTTTTCTCCTTTACTGTGTTATTGAGGTCCGGTTCGGAGGTCTCCTCCTCTTGGTCAGAGGTCACTTCTTCAGCACTTATGTATTTCTCAACTCGGTTAAAGAACTCATGATAAGTCCTTGGACTGTCCTCATGTACTAACCACCAGAATTTTATTATGGGCCTCAATCCTGCTAGTACGACCATGAGTGCCGCATCGTCATATATTTTTTCCACTTCCATGGATTGCTTGTTGAACTTACTCAGATAGCTTTTGAGGGATTCATTTCTTCCCTGCTTGATGCTCACTAGTCGTTCCTTTGACATGGTTTTGGCCTTGGAGCCCATGAACTGGGCCAAAAACGTCGTGACCAGATCATTCCAATTCTTTACTGACCTGTCGTGCAGTTTCCTAAACCATCTTTGAGCTTTGTCTCCTAGAGTCAGGGGGAATGTCCGGCACATGATAGTGTTGCTTGCCCCCTGTAGTTCCATCCACGGGGTGTATTTGTCAAGATGGCTGAGGGGACCACCATCCCCTTCGTATGCGGCAATCTGGGGGATTTTCAAATTTTCAGGCAGTGGTTCCATAAGGACATCCTCAGTGAAGGAGGAATGTCGTTTGGTTTGGTAATCTTCAGTGTCACCTTTGTTTTTAGCCTCCAGGTCGGCGATGCTTTTTTTAAGTGCGCTCAGTTCAGGTTCTGCTTGTTCCAACGGATGTTTCAGGTCAGCTTGTCCTTGCGTAGGAGTCAGTGATTGCTGGATCCCCAATATGTCAAACACGTTTGCAGTCCTCCTCGCCTTAGGTTCCTTACTTCTGACATCGTCAGTTCGGCTTCTGAAGGATTCTTCCCTTGAAAAGTGGAGGGTCCTCCTAGTGGGGGGACGCCTTGCCTGTGTCCTTAAGGGAGATTCCACATTGGTATCTGGTGGGGACGAGTGAGCTTGACTCCTTTCCAACCGTCCCACTGCGTTCGTCAATTTTTCCAGGGCTTCCCTCATGGCGGTCATTTAAGGATCCTGCCGTCGTGGAGAACTTGGTGGTGTGTTTGTTTCGTGAGGGTGGGTGTGAGATGGATTTCTGAAACTTGAACTACAACTCATGGCTCTCAGATTTTGTGGAGAGAATGAGACTATTTTTCACAATTAGGACCCTCCTTCTAGCGCCAAACTGTTGACGTCAAAATTAACAAGGCTAATTTTAAGCCAACTTTAAGAAAAAAGGACAATTTATTATTGAAAAAAGACCACAAAATATCTTTAGAGAGTGTAATTATGCCTTGAGTTGTTGTATGAAAATCACCTGCCTTTTACAAGAGTCATATTCAACTATTTATACATAATTTCAGCCGAAATTACATCAAATCACTCAAATCAGCAACGGTGCCAAGCTCGAAACTCGGGTCGCCCAATTCTCCTGTGATTGGTCGATGAGGCCGGTGGCATGTGTCAATGTGTTACCCAAGTAATGATAACTTGTAAGGGGTTGGAGTTCGAAGACTTAGAATTGGTTATTACGGGCGGCGATGATGTTACCTGTGGCAAGTGTATCTGATTGATAGGGTGATGTGATAAGGGGTAATCATAATATTTTTCTGAGATAACGCCGGGTTTGTCTGACTTGGGAGTATGGGTCGAACTTACATTTAACTGAGGTGGGATTAGCGAATTGTTTTTATTAGGTTGAAGTTCGGATGTCAACAACACATATAGGTGAGAACAGTGATATTCCTCCTAAGTAATTTTACGAAAACTCACTATATTCATACTAAACTGTTTATTAGTTATACCAGGTTTTATATACAATGTGGTCTCAAATTTTTGCTCGTCTTGTCATTTATATCCATTAGTTTTAACTCACATTTCTAGTGTTAACGTTCATTTAATTAGCACATATTTTATTTAACTTTTTGAATCTGTAATTTTAGCTTGCTTATTTAAATTACGAGGGACAGATATGGAATTTACTTTTTTTTTTTTCAATTCTTACGGATTTTTTTATGGGTTATTATATTCATACAACAATTTTTATTTCTTATCTACATTTAAATTGCACTTAAAATTCTTTATTTTTGCTCATTATAGTAATTATGTCCTTAAAAATTTTTCATATTATTCTTATCATGGATTTTTACATCAATTAACACATTTTACATTTGATAATGATATTATGTCCAAAAGTCATTTGAGTAAAATAACTTGTTTTTTCATCATACTTTTAAAAATAAATAAATAAAAAGTGTGAAAAATAATTTTCATTTCAAAGCATGGAAATAAAATATTTTGATATAAATGATCATCAACTACAAGAAATACTAATTAATGGAAGGTTGAATATAAGAATTCGATGAAAAATGTTAAATAAATATTTATTACAACAAGCAAATATAGAAGAGTTTAACTGTAATTAAAATGTAATGTATTAAATAAAAATTATGGTGATAACATAATCACCTTTTTTTTTACTATTAGTAGGGTCGATATCTGCTAATTAGTAAAGTTTGAGAATAAAAGTACAATTAGGGATATAGCAAAAGTTAGAAACTAAAATGTGACTTTTAGCAAAATTTGTGGCGTGAATATAATTACGCATTAAATCTATACACTTTTGTCATTATTAAATCCAAACACGAGTTAAAAATTCTATATTAATAAAACAAGATAATAGTATCTGACACCGTCCCTTAATTCTCATCCACAAACGTTATATACACGTTTCTTATGCAAACTAATATCTTTTTATTTTAAGGTTATAGTAATTTATTAGGTGTTGTTTATGAAAAAAATTTTGATAAAAGTTTTAACAGACTTTTTGATGTAGAATTGGATCGAAAAGGGAAAAATATGTAATAGTGCAGATGTGGCAATCGAGCTCTGATTTGGACACTTAATATCATTTCGACAAGAGAACGACGAGATCAGTAAAATTCACAGCCTATGACATACGATAGATTTTGGCCATCCAAATACATTTGGAACTCGAGAACTGCTTTTAAAGTTTAATGTTACTTCTGTCATTCAGTTTATTTGAAATTCTTTGCAATTTTAATTTATTTAAGCTAGGTTTTCATGTAAATTTTTATTTAAAGAAGGGATTAATTCATGATAGCTCACATTAATAAAATTTTATGAGTTAATTTTCTTCATAATTTGGTAGATTTCAAAAAATTGCGTTCTTAAGGCTTTTCGCTTGAATTCACTGTTTCGCTTTGCGTCATTTTCATTTAAATTAATGAAATATATAATTAAAATTAATAAAATTTGTGGATTCTATGATATTTTTAAGTTCGGACAGTTAAAAAATTACTAAAAAAGAAAAAATTTATCAAATCGACACTTAATTTTTCTAGACACATCAAACTTTGATAGCAATTCCAGATAGATCAAACTCATTTCCATCACCTTTTAATAGTTCTTTAAGAGAGATTTTTGAAGTGAAAAATAATTATTTTGAAGAATGTGTGAATATATAGTGGAAAGAAATATTTTTTTTAAAAAAAATATCTCTCAAACAAAATTATTTGAATATTAAAAATTAAAAATACTTTTGCCTTTTTAAAGCATAGCCATACACTTATGTTTCACAATATTTTGATGAACTTGTACGGTTCACATGATTTTTCTATAGATAATACAATATGTATAACGTGATTTTTTTTATTCATAGTACAAGTTTAGCAAATTTACAATTTAATTTATAGAATGAATAATAATGAACTCCACATAATATGTAAATAATAAATATGTAATATTATAAATGTGTGATTAAAATTAATATTTAATTTTAACTGAAATTGTAAATCTTTTGTATATTGATTGCCAAAAAGCCAAGTTAATTATCTCGTGTCTATTATGTGACTCAAATCCCAATTACGTAAAACAAGTTAACCCGACGTGCCAACAAAATGTTCTAGCTAATAAATTTACATTATAAGTGTTACACAATAATGTGGTGTTCATGTAGACCTGGACGTGGTTTGATTTGAGTTGGTTTTGACTTCAACCCGAAACAAAAATCAAATTAGTTGATTTGGAAAAATTTCAAGCAAAATCAACGCACTTTAGCTCTTAAATCGAACTGAACCAAAGCGAATCGGTTTGGACTTTAAGTCCAAATTAAATTTTTCATAAAAGAAATTGTTTGAGTTTTAGGCCCACTTAAATTACAAGAAATAAAATAACCAAATAATTTTATATTATAATAACTATTGGTTAAGAAATAAAACCGGGTTAATAGAGACGGATAGACAGAAAACTTGAAAAGTTTTTTGTTTTTTTATGTATTATGTGACTTCTTACTGCTTGAATATGGAAATTTTTTTTAAGTATAATATAATAAGCTTGTAAAAAAGAATTTTCAGTATCATTACTCACCGGGAACATTATAGATTTGAGGGAATCAAGATATAATTATAAGATTAGAGTTTATCTTTTCATTTTTATTTTTCTTAAAAAAAGAAGAAGGTGAACACGTAAGTGGACCTGAATCGATTCTGTTTGATTGGTTTAGTCGATTTTTCAATTTTTTTGCACAGGTCTATTCATATCGAGATTTTAAAAGGCATAATTCACGAAAAGTCATGTCACAATCTTTACAAGTATAAGAATAAAGAGACGTTTATGCATTTTAGATATAATTTTAATCATTATAGATCAATAAATAAATAAAACAACGCATACCCTAAAAATTTATAGAAACTTCCTACATATATCAAGTTTTCAAGCAAAAAATTCTCAACGTCATAAATATTCAAAATCAATAATACATTCACAAGGTTTGAGCCCCATTTTGGAAGAGAAAATGAATTTTTGAATAATGTATTGATAGGAAATGTATGGTTAAAAAATAAGGAAATTTTTTTTATTTGCATGTAATATTATTTTATTGAAGAATGTGTGGTTAAAATGATGTCAAATCACTATTAAAGAATGTATCTTGGTGGAAAAAAATGGGGCTCAAACAAAGCATTATTTCATGAGTAGAAAAAGCTATGGATTTGAGTTAGGATGAGTTTTTAATTTGACTTTTTAATTTTTTAATTTTAACAACGACTGATTAATTGTTGAGCAAGACTTCAAAAAAGAAATTATCGTTTCCCCATAAAAAAAAACCGCTTGCCTTTTTATTTTTATTATTTTTTTGGTCTAAGCGCCTCTTAGATGATCAACGTAAAATTAACGGTCGATTTTGAGTCCTAAATTTAGGCGGACTTTAATAGTCTGTTCGGTAGTGATTTTGAAAATTAATTTTTTGACTGTTCGAAGAAAAGTGAGGGGGCCACCTGTAAGAGAAGAAGTAAAAAATTATGACTGAAATAGTGAAATAACGATCAAAAAATCAATTTTTTTGATGAAAAATTACTTCCAAACGGGGCCTAAGAATACTAATTTTAATATATGAAAGTGTGTATAGAGTATTATGTTGTCGGGGTCGCTCGTGGAATGAATTTTATAAAAACTCTGCTACGTGCTAACCATCAATTATGGATGTTGAAAAATTGCTTATTTTATTAAACGAAAATGGTTAATGTTTGAGGCCCCGGTCGACAAGTTGGTTAAAAATTATTATTGATTGGAGACTTGGGGTAGTCATTGACTTGGCCCCATTAAATTTTATTTTATTTTTCTTTCTTTTTTTTATTTTCAATAATACAATTTTTTATAAGATAATATTATACATAAATCGATTTTTTTTAATCATTTATTTTTCAAAAAAATACTATTTCACTTATTTTTACGGAGGTCAAAAGGGGCTTAGTAGTGCGTGCAGTTTGGACCGCAATTTGAGGAAAACCTTTTCTTCTATATATCTGTTTTCATTTCCCGAGGTGACTAAATTTTCTATCATATTCTATACACCCATAATTTTAGTTTTCTTGGTTTATATATTACAAATATTACTTTTTAGTCTTTAACTATTTCGTTGGCGTGTAGTCATACTGTTGAAAGCCTGGCCCGACATGTCCTTGAACTTGAAGAGAATATTCCTTAATCGAAGAAGAATAAAAAATTTGCAACTAAGTCCCTGTACAGTCGACAAATTCAAAGGTCAACGGCACCAGATGAAGATAGCAAGAGCTTGTTTGGGAGCAATTTTTTCCTACAAAAAATTAATTTTTTGACCGTTATTTTACTATTCTAGCCGTCATATTTGACTTCTTCTCTCACAGATGGACCTCACTTTTCTCCTAACGATAAAAAAATTAATTCTCAAAATCACTCCCAAACAGGCTCCAAAATATGTCTGGCTAAGATTAAAAGTGAGTTTTGAATAACTTCTTCTTTTTTTCCCTAACTGATACTAATCTTATTTTTGACGAAAAATCTTCTTATGAAAAAAGCTAATTTTGACCTTTCTTTTAAAGAAAATTTAGCCGAACATCATGAACGTCTATTCTTCATGTTAACATTATTTGGTGAAATTACAAATATGAGAATTTTTGGGAATATCCATCATCACGGTATGGATCTACTTTATTATTTTAACGCGCAGACGCACATGTGATGTATTTTAGGATTTCATCATGATTTTGGAGTAACTATTCAAAACGTTACTCTCTTGTACTCATATTTGATATAATGAATTTTCCTTTTCTATTCGTAATTTTATTTTCGTCTAAAGTTTTCATATAAATTTGTACGTTGTTCTTATTTTTTTATTGCCCACTCTCGCTTTTTCCGTAATATATATCGAAAAAGGTATACAAATGGGAAGGATTATAAAAAGGCATGTGTATTGCTTTATGGGATAATTAATTGTTATTAGTCATTGCCAGAGTAACTTATGATTAAGAACTTAAATTTTTTAATAATTATAGGAGGAGAGAGACTATTAGCGAAGTTGCTTTATTTATTTATTTATTTTTGATATCCAGGTATCCACCTTACAGTGACTGAATCCTGGAGTTTACACCTTGGCCTCTCAAACTGCAGACAGGTTAAACCGCAATTTGTGTCCCAAACTGATCAGTGCTCAAGAGCCCCCCAACTGATCTGTCAAAGTGTCAAGCAAGTCGTTTCCCATCTTTGCACCTTGCCTTCCAAGATAAATCCTGCTTTCCAAGAGAATATCTGTCTTCCAAGAGCCTTCCAGGAATCGAACTCACGACCTCTGATCTACCAATCTTGAAGCGCCCTAATTTTTGCCAGTTGTGATGTGCCCTGGGGGCAACTTCTTTATTTATTCTTTTATCTACTTTAGTTTGAGTACAGCCAATAATGGCATCTGCAATGCGTGCCATTATAATTGCCCGACTATATTATTATTTCAGGTTCATCTTTTAACACGCTCTAGTATTCTGCAATTCAATACTTTTTGTGATACTAAATATTAATTCCGGAATCCAATATACATATTTGTACAAAAATAATAAGAAAGAAACATAATAGTACGTTACTTTAAACAATTTTCAATAAAGATAGGATATTTGTTATAGGGTACATAAGTCACTAAGGATGTAAGGTGCAGCCTGCAGAGGCGGTTCGATGAATTTGGTGGTCCTACGTACAACTCTGAGGTGAACTTTTGAAGGCTAATAATTTTTCTTTGAATGGATTGAATATATATTTTTATTTCTAAAGCTTGAAAATCTAATTAGCAATTGCCAAAATAAATAAATTAATTAAGAAAATCGATACCCATGGTGCCTCATCTTGAGTGGGAAGTGGATATATAAGGGAGAGAAATCATCAACCACCAAGACGATATACGAGCACAGTTTACCAAAATTCGAATCAATACCAAAACAAACGACCCAAGAGCACCACAAAGGTTTCACCTATGGTTGTTAAGCCTTTTGCCACTTCAAAAACACCACAAAGGTGAGAAATATCACCAAGATATATGCAATAAAAAAAATGCTAGAAGATGGAGGTGGTGAGGCCGAGAGAGATCACGCATGAAAGAGAAAGAGACACCAACTCTTGTTTCTTACCTAGTGGCGTGAAGAACAAAGAGAATATATTGGACCAAGTCACAAAATATGGTAAATTAGATTTTAGGTAATGGGTCAAGTTCCAATAACATATAAGTGAACAATAGTGTGGGCCTCAAAACTAGCTAGTCATCCAAGTTGGTGAAAATATAGCCCATGAGCAACACAATTTAATTGGTTGCTTCAAATTGTCCAATCTCTTCTTGGGTCGGGTCGTTACAATTTGGTATTGATTTATTGCTCAGTCATATTGCAATCATCAACTGATAATTAATAAACGATTTTCATCATCACCCGAGAGGTCATTTGACAACAATATGTCAAATAGGATCCCTTGTGTAATTAGGTACTCAAATGAGGGATGGAGCGACAGACGTAGCCTCGAGGGGAGGAGAGGGGGTGATGGAGAACATGGTCACATCCATGCAATCCACCCAGTTTGAAACGTTCAATATTTTCAAGTTCGTAAGTCCCTTTGGGACTTGTTTGTGAAATGTGGTTATTCTGTTCTATATATGGTTATAATATTTATTTGGGATCGATAAATTTTTAATAAATCTATCGATTGTGTCATTCTGGACCCTATTTTGGTAGAGATGCATAATTATAATCGCACATATGCTACTTTTTGGCTCATGACGACGAGAAAATAATGTGGACTAACATTGTTCTTGTCACTAGAATAATTTAAAATTGTTAGAAAATAACAATGTATAGACAATTTAAATTGATCATCGTTCATGCTAAAGGTACACATGATTCGTGCACTTGTAGATGCTGCAAAAGAGAAGAAAGAAAGGGAGTCGAAAGGAGATGCCGAGAAGAAGGATACTGTTCCCGCAGAAATTAAAGGTACAAAAGGGAAGAAATAAAGGATAAAGTTTCCAAATGAGGCTAAGGAAAGCGAGGATCAACTCAACAGCTCGAATGTTTTAACGGTCCCAAGAAAGTTGATTGAACCGAACAAGTAGAAGAAAATGCATCTGCTGTTGATGAAGAAGTTAGCATCTTCTAAGAAAAGGGGATCTAGAAAAGAGATGGACACTGCCACCAGAGCGGCTGTTTTGTTTTGGTTAAGAAAGAGAATGACCGTTCCAACCTACAACCAATGTGGTAAGCACAGTAGATTGGTTTAGCTACATACTGATGGAGATGAATATGTCTTTATACATTTTTTCATTTGAAATAAACTTTAGGCTTGTGATAAATGAACTTGTTATAGTTTTGCTTTTGCTCATTTAGAAGTCGTTTTCGTTTGCTCTCTTAACGGTTAGGTCCATGACATATTGATACTTTTCCCAACAAATCTATCTTTTTCGTGGAATTTTGATCGACGTGCCTTCGTTGTGAACTTGGGCGACTTGTCATGGAGCATCACTTCTGGCTTGAATTGACCTTCAAAGCCACTGGATGTAGCTATGCATGTAAAGGAAGCTTGCCTGCTCCTCATTGCATATATTTCTCAATCGTCATTGGTGAAGAAATTCTTCTCTGAGACCCTTGACATCTCGAGTTCCTTGACGAGTCAGTATTGATGAGAAGAAAAAAGAAGGCGCAAAGATTGACTTGCAAGATTTACATGTATAAATCTCTTATGCATCTCACCTTTTTCTATCCGCACATATTCTTGTATAACTTTTTTATCATATCATTGTATTTTTTATTTTTTTGATAATATGGTATTAAAAAGCAAAAAAGGAAACAAATAAAACTAAAAATAAATTGGACAATAACCCCCGCTCCCGTCCCCACATTAAGTGCGGATACGAGTTGCACAGGAGGAAAAAACACCCAACGACAATGAGAGGGAAATGATTGTCTCATTGTCATCCCTAATATGATTGCCTTTTAACACTTTCAATATGAATTCTTTAACGAGTTTATTACAATAATTTGACAATTATAAAATATGTGGTCTTTCAATATTTATGATGTTTGAGGGCAGAGGATCATAATGAATACACTCTTAAATTCCATAGAATGATAAAATACCAAAGCGAGATGTCAACATCACATATTACTAACTTAAAATTGCATCAATGGTGTAAAATCTTTATTTATTTACCTCTTCACTTATAAAACGAAATTTAGTCCAAAAATTTAAATAGTAACTTCACCAAATTTTATTTTTAAATCTCATCAAATTAACACAAGTATGAGCTATGAAATGAACTAAAATCTATCACCAATGCTTATCGTAAAAAAAGCATTTAAACGTGAAATTATTGAAATTCCACAATAAAGCTATCAAAACAAGGGGGAAAAAACTCACTTTCCTTGTACGGATTTGAAATGGAAGAACTTGTGAGGAATTCAATTGTATTCTCAATGACATATACAAAAATGAGAAAATTTCATAGAAAAAGGAGAAGGATATTTCGTAATTGTAGAACATCTTTAATGCAATATTAGATAGTACCAAAAAATGAAATTGTTTTCTCTTTTATTCAAGAAGTTGAGATTTGTTATAAATTAGAGAGAAAAAGAGGAGATAAATTGAATCAATAGATTTGTGTGTTTTATTGAGAATAAAGACCCGTATCGGGAATGAAATGGACTTTTTAAACTATATAAGACTTATCTATGCACAATGATAGGCTACATAGTCATCAATATTTATCTTACAATTTTATAACATTCCCCATTTGATGATTATTTTTACAATAACTATCTCATCGAAACTTTATTAGGCAAAAACCTGACGAGACAAAAACGCCAACATATAAAAAAAAAATACAAATAATTTGGAGTAATAAAATACTATCTCGTAAAAAGCTTGTCAAGAAAATTCGGTGAGACAAAACTTGATCGAAGGAAAAAGAGTATAGCTACTCCTCCTAAATTCAATTTTTCTATTAACCTATTATTGTCTTGTATATCAACGTCTTCAATATTGTAATCTCTTGTGAAGCATGTCTCATATTATCGTGTATAGTTTTCAAATAAAACCTTGTTTATATGAGATATTTATCAACCTTGGATAATTGTAGTAACATGATAATTCGAAAAATAGCTCTTATTGATATCTTCGGAAGCCTCATACATATAGAAGTATTATTTTGAAGGTAAATGTCTTGTATGCTATGAGCATTTATCGTCCAAAGAATATGCCTCATTAAAACCTTATTAGAAAAAAATCTTAATGAAGGAAAATAATATATTATTCTTCTGAATACATTTCAAAAATTGTCTTGCTAAAAATATTGTCGGAAAAATTCAATGAGACAAAACCTCAATCAAGAAAAAAGTACAACGCATATTAACTTTCTCGATAATATCACTTGAACTATGCTTTATACATAAAAATCCTTCCTTGATAGTATCAAAACTATACAAGATAAACTGTAAGACACGTTGTCTTAATTGTATAATTTGAAAATTATGCTCACAATTTCAAATTTGAGCAGTAATTTTACTAACTTTAGGTTGCGAACATCATTCAGTTATATAGTATATGTATCAAATCTGTTGGATACAAATAATATTTAGATGATCAACGTGGAGGATTATGGGGCCCCAATAATCACCCTGGTTAACTTTCAGAAATATAGAGAATTCAATCCATAATTTATTTAGTGATGGTTAATGAAAAATTTACATGAAAGAGAACAAACATCGTATAGGATTTCGTTGAATTGAGTAATCTTTTGATTCTTCATTGAATATCTATTTGAATTTTTAATTTAGCCTTATTATTGATCTAGTGACGATCCAATTGGTCATACCAAACAATAAATTCAAACTGAACTTCTGATTCAATATAAGATATTATTCAATTATTTAAATTTGAAAAATACGATTAAACCTTATATTAATCAAATATAGTTCAAATGGTCAAACTAATTAATGTTCTCATGACATTAGTAATGTGTTTTCCTTCAGGGATAAACATGAATTTAAAATGATATATTTTTTAAAATGTTTTATTTCGAGAGCACATTATTTTTAATCATTGTTTCTTCAAGAGCAATATATCAATATTTTTCTGGAATATTGAAAATTATAATTCATGCTGTTGAAGAGGGATAAATTAATATTCTTCTTGAATATTAATAATATAGAAAATTATTTTCTTTCAAAAATTACAATCCAGTATTGAATTGTTTAATTTGTATTTTATTAGGAACACGATGATATATATACGCATTGTATTTTATTATTGTTTCTTCAAGAACAATATATTAACATTTTCCTGTAATATTAAAAATTATAATATTACAATGTTTAGGAGTAATTATTTAAAATAATAAATCATGTAAGAATTTACTTTTTAGGAGTAAAAACATAATTTATATTATATCGTATTTATTATACTCTTTTGGAGTTAGTAAAATTTAATTACACTTTTCCTTGAGAAAATAAAGGAAATAAATCTCGGAGCTTAGTGACTTTCACTACTAAAGAAGACTCAAACTTCCATTGCCTCTTTACGTCTTTCCAGGCTTCCTTATATGGCTTCGAGCAAGGTTGCCGTCCTTTGCTTTTCTTAGATGACATATTTTTGATGTCCAAATATCAAGGCATACTTTTGGTAGCACCAACTGCTGATGGGATTGATGATGTGATCCAAGAGTCAAGCTCGAAGAAGACAAGTGTGGAGCAAGGCTCGTTGATAATCGAAGGCGGATCGATACGAGGGCAAAACAAGTGAAACAAGCGATGGGGTTGCTAGTTCAATTAACCATTGATGAGATGATATTTGGGACGCAAAATGAGGCAACTTTTATGTTCGGGTCGGGAGCTGAATTCAAATTGATCAATTCATTACAAGCAGAAGGATTTGGAGGCCAAACTGACGTCTATGCGACCGCGTGGTTAAATTGTCCATGCGGTCGCACATACACCAACAAGGAATTCCAGGAGGTTGTATGTTTATTCTATGCGACCACATAGAATTACACTATGCGCCCGCATAGTTATTTTCCGAGGCAAATTATTTCATTTTCCAAAATTTTCCATATTTTGTTAGAGTTTTAGTTATGGTAAAATTATTGTAATATTGAATGAATATTTTTGATTTTTCTAGGATTTTAGAGTTTTATTCCTTTTTGAACTTATATTCTAGATTTAGTATAAATAAAAGTTTATTTTCTACATTGTTTTTTTACACACATTATTTTGAGAGAATTTAAGAAAGAGGCTATTTTGCTTTCTTCATATCGTTCTTCATTGAACAATTACAATTTATTAAGAATTACAATTTTGTGGCGTTCTACAATCTGGGTGCGGGTTTTAATCGTGTAATCAAGGAGTCTTTCAAGCTTTGATCTTGTTGGGTTTTTTTGGTTCATTGATTCGGGTTCAAACTTTTAAACCTTTTAATTGACTTTTCTGTGGTTCTAACAATTTAGTTGTGGATTTTGTAGTTAACGTTGCTATGTAGTTCGCATCAGTTGGTATCGGAGCACATGCTCCAAATTAACAGGTTATATTCTTTTGTTTTTCGTTGAGTCTTTAGTCTTTGTTTTTCCGCATTTTGTTATTCTCTATTCTTGTGTTCGTCATTTCTTCGTTGTTTGAGTCTTTTAATCTGTCAAATTATTGTCAAATTTTTTTCAAAGTTGTTTTCGGGCTATTCTAGCATCCAAAACTACATTGTTTAATTTGTTGTTTTTTTATTTAAGAAAAAAGTTACTGTTCCAGTGTAAAAAAAAAAAAAAAAGTCGAAAAAACTTTACTGTTCAAGAGTAAAAATAATAATAATTATTGCTGTTATTTTTATCGTTCAATTTACTACCAACAATCTTTATTTGTCGAGTCATATTAGTTTATTTCATTCAATCAAAGTCGGGTCAATTTCATTAAAAAAAAATAAAATTTCGAGTCCTTTTGTTTCACAATTCTTGATTCACATTCGGTTGGAAATTCCACGGGTTTAACATTTTTCGAGTTCACTTTGCTCTTTGAAGCGCTTGGAAGAAAGCACCGGTTGGTGAGATTAATAAAGGGAAAAAGTCATATTGTGTGATTTTCGAGTGAATATCGATGAGGCAGATAAAATTTCTAGTTTTAGGATGTCTGAATGAGAATATTCCAATTTGAGCCGACACGGCAATCATAACAGTGCGTCGGATGATTTGATACAAAGGTCTGAAAGTGCGTTTGTGGACGTGAGAGATAGGTTGGATAAACCGGAAGCTTGGAAGATAAAACAAGAAGCTTAGATGACAATGTTAGATATCTCGATGCCTAATCTTAGTAGGGGATAACCAGTACAGGTGTCGAATGCTAGGGGACCAAGTAGGCGAGAACCTAGGAGGGTAAGGCGTGAGGAGTATAATAGTGATATGGATGAGTATGAGGCTAATGACGTTGATTTGGGACGGATGAGGAATATAGGCGATAGATTTGAAAGACGGGATAGGAATAATCATGGAGATGAAATGGATGGAAACATGGGTAATATCAAAATGACCATTCCATAATTTAAAGGGAGAAGTGACCCGGAGGTGTATTTAGAGTGGGAGAGAAAGGTAGAATTGATTTTCGAACGTTATAACTACTTGGAGGAAAATAAGGCTAAGTTGGCGGTTTTAGAGTTTAGTAACTATGCAATAACTTGGTGGGATCAAGTGGTTACTTCACAACATAGGTGTGGGGGAAGACCAATTAGTACTTAGGACGAGTTGAAGACATTGATGAGAAAACAGTTTGTTCCTAGTCACTATTATAGGTAGATCCATCAAAAATTGCAAAGCTTGTATTTAGGGTCGAAGAGCGTGGAGGATTACCACAAGGAAATGAAGATACTCATGATTATGACGAATGTAGTGAAGGGCTCTTGAATGGGTTAATAGGGAAATTGCTAATGTGGTGGAATTGCAGCACTATGTGGAGTTAGAAAATATATTGCATGTAGCCATGAAGGTAGAAAGACAATTGAAGAGGAAGGAGACAACTAGGCAACTGTTAGTTACTTTGGGTTCTAATTCATCTTGGAAATCGAGGTGGGATAATAACAAAGGTGATAGGACTGTACCTAAAGGTAGGAATGATTGGCAAAAAGGAAAAGATGAAGGTGCTAGCAAAACAATACCATAGGCGAAGTTACAAACATCAAGTAGTTAAGACATTAAGTGTTTTAGATGCTCGGGGTTAGTGCACATCTTTCTCAATGCCCAAACAAAAGGGCAATGGTATTGCGAGACAATGAAGAGGTGATGAGTGAAAGTGAAGGTGAATATGACGATATGCTGGCATTGAATGAGATTAGTGAAGAAAAAAAGTTTGAAGGTGTTGTTGGTGATCTTCTAGTTGTAAGGCAAGCTCTTACTACTCACATCAAAACGGATGACTCGGAGCAGCAATAGGAAAACATCTTTCATACTCAATGCCACGTTAACGATATGGTATATAGTATAATTATTGATGGTGGTAGTTGCACAAATGTTGCTAGCGTAGTACTTGTAGAGAAGTTAAATTTAACACTATTGAGACACCCTAGGCCATATAAATTGCAATGGTTAAACAAAAGTGAAAAAGTTAGGATTAATCGAAGGGTGTTAATTAATCTTTCAATTGGAAGTTATCGAGATGAGGTAGTGTGTGATGTAGTACCAATGCAAGGGGGACATATTTTGTTGGGGAGACCTTGGCAAATATGATAAGAAAGTTATGCATGATCGATACAAGAATCGCTACAGTTTCATTAAGAACAGGAGGACCATTACTCTTGTGCCATTAACATCGACGCAAGTATACGATGACAAAATCAAGTTGAGGAATGAGGAAGAGAAGAGTAAAAGAGCTAGAGAAAATGAGATAAAAAGTGAGGTCGTGAGTAAGAGAGAAAATGGTGAGGTGGCTACTGGAGAGAAAAAGAGAGAGAAAAGAGAGTCGTCCGATAGAAAAGAAAAATTAAGAGCGATTTTCCTTGCAAAAGGGAGTGAATTGAGGAAAGAGGTAGTTGAGAGCAAAAAATGATCTTGTTCTTATATAAAGAATCACTCCTCAATTTTGAGAAAACTAACCCACTCTTCCATAGTTTGGCTAAGTCTTTATTGCAGGAATTCAAAGATATATTCTCAGAGGACATGCCTAGTGGGTTACCACCCATTTGAGGTATTGAAAATCAGATTGACTTCATACCTGGAGCTGTCATTCCAAATCGAACAACTTACCGAAGCAATTTCGAGGAGACAAAGGAACTTTAGAGGCATGTAGAAGAGTTGATGAGCAAGGGTTATGTAAGGGAGAGCATGAGTCCATGTGCCGTACCAATATTGCTTATGCCAAAGAAAGATGGGTCATGGAGAATGTGCATGGATTGTAGAGCCATCAATAACATAGCGGTAAAGTATCGTCACCCAATCTCTAGGTTAGATAACATGTTGGATGAGTTGCATGGTGCATGTATTTTTAGTAAAATTGATCTAAAGAGTTGGTACCATCAAATTTGCGTAAGGGAAGGTGATGAGTGGAAAACTGCATTCAAAATTAAGTATGTTTTATATGAATCGTTGTTAATACTGTTTGGACTTACTAATGTATCGAGCACTTTTATGCGTCTGATGAATCATGTTGTGCGTGCTTATATATGAAAATTTATTTTGGTTTATTTTGATAGCATTTTAATCTATAGCAAAAACCTTATTGAGCATGTAGAACACTTGAGATGTGTGCTTATAGTGTTAAGGAAAGAAAAACTGTATGCTAATTTGAAGAAATACACGTTTTGTATGGAAAATGTTGTCCTTCTAGGTTTTGTAGTTAGTGCTAACGGGGTAGAAGTAGATGGGGAAAAGATTAAAGGTTATTAAAAATTGGCCTATGCCTAAAATCATAATGGAGGTTATGAGTTTTCATAGTTTGGCTAGCTTTTATAGGTGATTTGTAAAAGATTTTAGCAAAATCACTACACCCCTTACTAAAGTCGTTAAGAAAAGTGTGAGTTTTCATTGGGACAATGAATAGGAGCATGCATTTAGTACTATTAAGGATAAATTGTGTAAAGCACCTGTTTTAGCGTTACTTGATTTTAACAAAACTTTCGAGATTGAGTGTGATGCATCAGGAATAAGTATTAGAGTAGTTTTAATGCAGGAAAGAAGACCGATAGCCTATTTCAGTGAAAAGCTGAATGAGACTGCACTAAACTACCCAACATATGACAAAGAGTCATACTCTCTTATTCTGACCTTAGAGACATGGCATCATTACTTGTGGCCGAAAGAGTTCATTATTCACACTGATCATGAATTATTGAAGCACTTTCCACGTCAAGGAATGTTGAACAAGAGACATGCTAGATGGATGGAATTCATTGAAACATTTTCCTACGTCATCAAGTAAAAGCAAGGTAAAGAAAACATAGTGGCAGATGCGTTATCTCGAAGGTATGCCTTGATAACTTCATTAAGTGCTAGATTGCTTGGTTTTGAACACATTAAGGAGATGTATAAAACAGATTTAGATTTTTTCGATATTTATAAATCATGAGTTAACATTTCAATGGATTTTGTTTTGAATTTACCTAGGACTAAGAGAGGTCAAGATTTAATTTTTGTAGTGGTAGATAGATTTAGCAAAATGACACATTTTATGCCATGTCAAAAAATCGACGATGCCACACATAAAGTTGATTTGTTCTTTAAAAAGGTTGTGCATTTGCATGGGATTCCTAAGAGCATAGTGTCGGATAGGGATGTGAAGTTTTTAAGTCATTTTTGACGAGTTTTGTGGGGTAAGTTAGGAACGAAATTGTTATTTTTTACAACTTGTCACTCACAAATCGATGGGACAACTGAGGTAGTCAATAGGACTATGATTCAACTCTTGTGAATGTGATCAATAAGAACTTGAAAATTGGGAGGAATGTTTACCTTTCGTTAAATTCGCTTATAATCGTACTGTTCATTCTATTATTTCATTTTCACCTTTTGAAGTTGTTTATGGTTTTAATTCACTAACCCTTTTGGATTTAATTTCGTTATCCATGAATGAGAGTAGCAATCTAGATGGTAAAAGAAAAACAGAGTTGGTAAAATCATTCCATGAAAAGGTTAAATTGCAGATCGAAAACAAAAACAAGCTTGTTGCATCGTAGGCAAATAAAGTTCTTATTGTTTATTGACAAACTGAAAATTCAAAATTGAAAATTTACAGATCAAATAATCTTGAAGAATTCCTACCAATATCGTAATAGTAATCCTCCGGTGGAAAGTTTTTGGGGCCGACCCATTAGTCCAATTTGAAAAAGAAACGAACTCTTTCCATTATTTAGGGGCTTGGATTCTTCGTTCACAGCTTCTTCAATTTGACTGAAAAACTAATAAGTTCAACAATTGATCCAAAAACTTAAATTATTTGGAGAATATCTTCATTAATAGAATCATAATTATTTCTAGGTAAACATATCAATTCTCAAAGTTCATAAATTCTTTTCATCTCCACAAACTTCCGAGTTAGTAATTATATTCCATATTCACGTTCATTAGACAGAATTTGGTCAAATAGGAAAAATGGAAATAGACAATGTACATAAAAAGTGTTCAACTTCGTTTTTTGGCCATGTCTGGTGCTATCTGTATCAATTATATCTTTAAACAGAGGTCTAACCCAAGGCTACGTTTCAATAAAAGTACAGCCCATTTATTCTATCTGTGTAAAATCTCATATATTTCCGTGTTGATCTGAAGTCTACACGACTTAATTTCTTGGGTCATGAGGTCACCCTCTACCTCACTCTTCTTTATCCAATTCATCGATTTCCTACTTAGCTATAAGAATTAGGGTTGATGCGGCGAGCAAGATACTGAAAAGACGAACGCCCCTCGAAGCCTTTCTACAGTATTTGCAATCCTATTCTTCGGGAATACACAGAACTTCCTCATCTCGTTGAATCGACACCAAGTTATATTTACTCAAACCACTCTGCGTTTGGCTTCTGTTCAAGAACCAAGCAGTACAAGGTCATCCGTTTCTTGTGTCCGACGTCTGTTGATCCTCTCAACTCAATACATTCAAGAGGAATGGTGGCAGACATACATACGCTTGGTTCGAATTCATGGAGAAGGATTGAGAATCCTGTCTGGCTGAAACAGCAACCATTTGATCCTTTTGTGAATGGGGCACTTCATTGGATAACTGCCAGCCAAAAACCTTCTGAGCTTATAAGTTCATTTGACTTGGAGACAGAACAGTTCAGACTCCTCCCACCACCACCTCACTTTAGCCTGAACTATTTTAAAAATGTCTCTTGGATCAATATTGGAGTACTAAGAGAATGCCTTTGTCTCTGCTATATTTATGAGGACGCTCAGTTTGAGGCATGGGTAATGAAAGAATATGGTGTTAAAGATTCCTGGACTAAAGAATTCAGCATTGATTTGAAATTCTATTGCAAGTTGCAAGTTGAGGATTTGCATCGGCCCATTAAATTTCTGAGTAATGGGGATTTGTGCTTTTTATCTGCTTCTGACTCTCTAGTTTCTTTTAGTCCTAAGAAAAGAACTTTCAGAGAATTGAAGAAAATGGGACCTTGGCGAACTGAAGTAAGCGCACATGTTTTAAGCTTTATCTCCCTCAAGGATGCAATGGGAGCAGAAAGACGTAAATTGAAGAACTTTAGACGTGGAAGAAGGATGTTCAATTTTGGGTTTAGCATGCAGCAGTTTCTAACTTATTCATAATGGTAACTTTGTATCTGTAACTGTGACAGAGATTAGTACTAATAACTGCAGTGACCCTCAATCCATCTTCCATTCTTCTATTGACATTATCTAAGTCTTTGGAATCACTCAAATCTCAGGTTTTTCTGGGTTTATTGCAGCTTTGGGTGCAGTACTGATGTCTTTAAGAAACAAAATGATAATGTTATCTTTCAGGGTTTAAGAACATGTTAGATATATTTTCGGTGTGATCATTTGGATTGGATATATAGGCAGATCTTGATTGATATATCTTTATGGTGTGAAATCTTTTTTTCTTTTTACTATATTCCGATTGTGCTGCTTGAACATTTTTTTTCTTCTTTTGCTACTTTGTTTGAAAGGAGATTTTTCTTTTGCAGTGAATTCTTAGCAGTCTCCACCCTACCATAGATCTATAATTCGGTATTTAATCAGTTCAGACGTCCCTTTAACACTGATTTACAACTGAACTGGTGAAAAACAATGATTTCTTAAAAAACTTGTGCCCTGCTTAATTTTACTAAAATGGTTTATGATTTTTATTGCTCTACAGGCTTCGGCTCATCTCTCTCTCTCTCTCACGTTCTCGCTCTTGAATATTACCTCTTCCCTTTCACTCAATTTCTTGCCTTTGCCTCCAATCAAAATGCACAAGTCCAAAACTAAGGGGTGCTTGATTCGCCCTTTTTAAACATTTTTAGTTTTTCGACATTGTAGGATGCCAAAACTTGTTCGGTTTGGAAATGAATTTCTAAAAACAAGATTAAATTTAGAGTAATACTATGTAGCTCCACTGAGGTTTTAACTTCAGTCTAGCTGGCGCTAGATGATATATTCAATAAAAAGTGTAATTAAATGACTTATTTAATTTCATCTATCATTTGGTGTAACATTAAGGTCACTTACATAGGGTTACAACCTCAATGGGGTTAAATAGTATTACTCTTAAATTTAACCAATAAAACTCTAAATGTATTTATGATGTTTTGACTCTTTTTAGTGAATGGGAAATAAAATATTTTTCAAAAGGAAACATATAAAATAACGAAGAAAGAACTGGGAACAGAGAAGGGGAAGAGCCAGCGGATTATATCAAAATATGTTTTTCTTTTTGGTCCTTCCAAATGCACTAGGTAACTTTGACATGTCATGTTCGAGTGATATAAACCTTTCCTTTTTAGTCTGTCAAGTATCTTCCTAAATAGATGCAGTATAAATCTGAGGATGAACATGAAATCAACTCTCATGCAGTGGCAGATTTGGGCTTGAGCTGGACCGGGCTACAGCCCGTGTCAGCCTCAGACCAGATCCAAGTGTAGCCCATTTTTTAAGGGACAACTTACAAAAATACCCTTAAAATTAGAGACCTTTTGAAAAATCATATGAAAAGTTTTTTTGGAAGTAAAAAATACTGCCTAAAGTTAAAAAGTGACACAATGTCACTTTTTATTAGAAAAATTGTCACTTTTCTTAAAAAAAAAAAAAAAAAGTGACATAACTTTTAAAAGTTTAGTGTCACATTTTTACTAAAAAATGACATACAATATCACTTTTATTAAAAAGTGATGTTTTTTCACTAAAAAAATGTAATAGAAATTTCAAGATTGAAAAAGTGACAAATATTAAAAAAAGTGACAAAAATTCAAAAAGTGGTAGAAATAAAAAAAAAAAATGACGAATTTGAAAAAGTGATACAAATTAAAAAAAAGTTACACAGATTCAAAAAAAGTGATAAAAAAAAAGTAACACACTTTGCCACATTCTTCTTGAGCGAATGTCTCGCATGCATCAATCTAATTGATTCAAAATTTTCCTTTTTATGTGTATTAATATAAAACAAGGCTTGAATTTATATGTTCAAATTTTCAAAAAATTGCACACATATCCATCTAGTTAATTGCTTCAATGATATGATGTTATTTATTTTAGAAAAGTGATGTTTTGTCACTTTTTCACATTCTCCTTAAACGAACACATTACATACATCAATCTACTTTTGAAGATGTTGAAGAAATTCTATTCTTCTTTTGAAGTTGGTGCTTCATCAATTTTTCTTTTCCTTTTTAACCTACTTTTTCCAACCATTGCATAAATAGGAGTTAGGTGTCGGAGTCGGCATCGGCATCGGAGTGAAGAAGTCGAAATAGGAGTTTTTGATTTCGAATTGGAACATTTTAGAATTTCTGCTGATTTTGATTTGGGGTTTTTAGTTGATGTTTAAGATATCCATGAATAAGAATGCAGAAGATGAAAAAATGACAAAAAAGGATGGACGCAGAGATGAACGCAGTGAAAATGGACTGGGAATAAATGACTAAAGTGGATGGAGATAGAGATGAAATTGGTGGAAAACAAAGCTTGGAAACAGAGAGTTTTGAGAGACGGAGAAGGGTTGTAGAATATGTTTAAGGCCCTGATTGAATCCCATTATTTCCTCATTAAAATAAAAAATATGACTGTTATCCATCGCATCAAACCATCATATTTGACTTTTTATTTTTTTTGTGGGGCCCATAACGTTTATATTTTTCATTTTCATTTTTACAAAAATGCGGCTCAAATAGAGGCTGAATTTGTTTTAAGGTATAAATCTAGTGGAAATTACAGCATTCTAGAATTTTAAACTTTCCATTTCGAAATTAAGATCTACAATTATTTTTTGCAAAAATCAAATGATAATTAAAATTTTAAATATTAATAATTATCTTATACTATTATTATTACAATTAAATTAATCTATATACACGCATCTACCCTCATTTCAAACCCTAAAATTTTCCCATTCCTTTCTCTACCATTTTTCTTTACTGTCTCTCTCTCTCATCCTATCTTTGCATTCTCTCCACTAATGGCGGCGGCGACGACCTCTCTCTCTTCCCCCGATTTTCACTCTCTACTGACGACATTCTCTCCTTCTCAAGTGCACTATAAATTAGTTTTGAGTGTTTATTTTGTGTTGGTGTTGGTGGCGTGGAGGGGCGGGTGGCGACTGGTTGGTGGTAGTGGCAACGTAGTGGTGACGGTGACGACGACAGAGTGCTTTGTTGGATTTGGTGGTGGCAGTGGTGGAGGATGTCGGGGACAAAATTGAACCGGGAATGGAGATGTGTGGTTGATGCTCAAATTGGGTTTTTTGGATACATGTTACAGAAATTTCCCAGTTTGTAGTTGAGATGGTAGAAGATTTGGCAGAGGTCGTGTATTGGGTATGTGCGTTGTGGTGTATGAGGATGATGGCGGCTGCGTCACAATGCTAGGTTTGGAGACGCCGTTGTTGCTCATGAGAGAAAATCTGGTAATGGTAGCGAGTTGATGTTTGCATGTGTTTTTTGTGGTTGGTGATGTTTTGTGGATGGTGGTGGCTGTTTTCGCAAGAGTGGGTTTTTGGAGGCTCTTTGTGATTTGGAGAGGTGATAGTAAAAATATGGTGGCAAGCTGTGTTGTAGTGAGTTGATCCGCTGGGAGAAGACAGGACACATGGGCGGTGGTTTTGGGATTTTTTGGTGGTTTGGAAATGGAGGTGGTACTAGTGCGGCAGCTGTGGTGGTGGTAGTGTTGGCGGTGTCGACGGTGGTGGTTGCGATTGTGGTGGTGGTGTTATATGAAAGTGCTTATGACCAACTACTTGAGGTTATTGTGACCAACTGTTGAGAGGTGGTGGTTTTGGCGACGACGATGGTTGTGGTGCTATTAGTTAGTTTGTGATCAATAAATAATATGTGATCAATAAAAAATAAATTGTGATCACGAAATAATGTGTGATTTAAAAAACTATTAATTTGAAATCGATAATTTGTAACTATATAATAAGTTGTGACTTATAATATTTATGATTTGTGATCGTTAAATAAATTGTGACTTATTAATTTTTGATTTGTGACTAATTGTGACCTATAAAATTTTTGAATTGTGATCGTAAAATGATTTGTGACATAAAAATTCTGATTTGTGATTGAAAAATAATGTGACTAATTAAATCGTTAATTTTTGATCAAATTGCATACGTTTGTGACCTAAATATATTTAATTTATAAAATATATAATAAATTAATTAAATCATAATTAAATTTTAATATATATCTGATTTTTGAAATTTGAAATCTTCTCTCTTAGATTTGAAATAGATGATAATTATCTTCTTATTTATGAATTTTTCCCAAAAATCTAATTTGTCCATTTTTTACGGTACCCGGCCTAATTTCCTCTTTTTTAAATATCAGCCAGCCCGTTTTCCCGTTAGTCCAAGCCCAGAAAAATAAAAATTAAAGCTTGTGATAAAGATGTCACCTCTTAATAGAAAGAAGCAGACCGTGTTCTTCCTCCCGAAGAAGTTATACACGACCAAATTTGCGTGTTTTGTAAGAATATTTGGCTATACCGATGTTATTTGAAAAGATGGTGTATCAATATCCTCGGGTAATATAGTTTTCTTATTTTCTGATAAATATAAGCATAATGAGCTCTTGATTAATATGCAAATTTCTTATTAGTAACAAAATAGGATAGGTTTCTATTTCGAAATTCATTGTAATGTTCTATATTCACGAAAAGTGAACGGGACAAGATCAACCAAAAGATGTTTGTTGCCGCAAAATTGGAGTAACCAAATTCATTGAATAAAATATTATAAAATAATTTCTAAAAATTTCAAACTAATGTCTATCCTAGTTTTTTTCCTTAAAGAAACAATTTTTTAGAATGATAAAGCAAACTCATTCTCTGTAAACTTAAAATAAACCCTCAAAATATTGAAAATGAATCCAAAACTCAAAACTGAAATGCAAGGCCTAAAGGTTCACACCATGAAGAAAAAGGAAAGAAAATGTGGAAATTACAAGAGCTAAGTGTTTTCAAGATGACAATTCATAATTAAGAATTACAAGATTTTCTTTCAAAAATAAGATATAAATAGAATTTTAAATAATAATAATAATATTATTAAACAAATTCACCCTACCCACCCCCGTAACCCAAATTCAATTATTCTCCAAACCCTAAAATCATTCCACCCTCTCCTCCCTCACTCTTGTGCTAAAGCCTACAACCACTCTCTTCTCTTGTGCCACTGTCGCAACCCCCGAAACCATTTCACCCCCTTCTCTCCTTCTCCATCTTCGATTTTGCCGTGTTGTGAGGCTGGTGCGGTGCTGGGATGGTCTTAAGAAGCCTTCTTCAGAGAGCGCCGCCGATGGCGCCATTGCCCGATCTGTTGACGCTACTGAGCGTTCTTCTCTCTTGCTCCATCGCGATCTTTTTTTTTTCTTTTTTTTTTTTTTTGCATTTTGATGGCTGATGGTTTTTTGTACGACTTATTGTGTTTTGATGTGGATGCAGTGATGTAGTGCTGTGGGTAGTGGTGTCCAGTGTGCGTGATGGTGGTGTATGATGCCTAGAGAGTTTATAACCATTTATTTCGGCAGCCATGGTGCTACAGGTGATAGTGTTCAGTGGTGGTACAGGCGATGATAGTGTTCGGCGTCTGTGAAGCAATGGTGTAGATGGTGGTAGTGGTGGTCAGTTTGTTTGTTTGTTTGAGATGATGAAGTTGGTGGTGTTGATGTTGGCTGTCGTGGGGTGGTGGTTCCGGTGGCGGTGGTCTATCGAAGAAGTGGTCACAATTATTTGGTTGATTGCGACCAATAAATTGATTAATGTGTGACCAATAAAAATTATGTGACCAATATCAATAAAAAAATGCATGACCTAAAAATGTGTTAAATTGTGATCAATAATTTGATAATTTGTGACTCGTTAATTTGATAAAATTGTGGTGGAGAAATAAGTTTGTGACTTATAAATTTGTAATTTGTGACGAAAAAACTTTTGTGATCACTTAATTCGATAATTTGTGACCAAATTATATAAAATTGTGATCTTAATATATTTAATTATTAACATGTATTTTTAATTAATTATTTTATAAATAAAATTTAATTAATGTCTGATTTTTGAAATTTTGAGCATTGTTTCTTAATTTTGAAATTGATTATACTTATTATCATTATCTTAGATATGAAATTTTCCCAAAGAAAATTAAGAGTCTAGATTTATCATAAATGCCATATTGAATTTTTTTTACTTACCCCATCTGATAATCTTTTCTTAATTTTTGAGCTAGTTGATTCCCAAATACACTTCCAAATGAAATAATTCCAGAAAATAAATTTAAGAGAGATCCTGAGGCTGAAAAATCAATTTGTTCATTGTATATATGTTTCAGTATAACTGATGTTTTGCGTTGAAAAAATAAAACTCAACTCTATGTTAAAAATTGAAAATCCACTTACCAATTTGTATATATACTCAAGAACTGTGAAATCATTCATCAGGATTCCAAAATACAATAGTTTGGGCAACAAAGTAGATTAAATTTAACATCAAGAACAAATATCACTCAATTAAAATCAACATAAATAAAATAAAAGGTATTAGAGAATCAAATCCCACCAAAGATCTTAAAGGGCACAGGTAATTAATTGGATAATGATATAATAGAAATGGATTCAGAAGCTGCTGCCACCATCACCATTTGTTCACATAGCCCTGGAACCGTAAGCAGGCGGTGCATCAGCATTAGACCCACTAGCCCCATTACCTTCACCTGTACTAGGGTTTCTTGGATCAAACAATGGCAGAGCCGTGGCTCTGGTGCTACCTTCACGACCTGGACTAGGATTTCTTGGATCAAACACTCGCAGTGCCATAACGCTGGAGCTACCTTCACCCAGACTAGGGTTTCTTGGATCAAACAATGGCAGTGCCGTGACTCTGGAGCTACCTTCGCCTAGACTAGGATTTCTTGGATCAAACACTGGCAGTGCCATGACTCTGGAGCTACCTTCACCTGGACTAGGGTTTCTTTGATCAAACACCGGTGCCGTGGCTCTGGAGCTACTAGCCATCCCATAAGTTGGGAATATAGAACCCATACCCATTGGAACATACGGAGCAGCCGTAGCAATAAGGTTACTTACCCCACTAACTCCGGCTGGAACCAAATAATTACTAGGGTTGCTTGAAACATCCAGGACCATCTCATTAGAGCCACTGGCCACATAATGAGTTGGAGTTGTGAATACGCCAGTTGCAAAGGTATTAACCCCATCAACACCAAACGAAGCTGCAGGAACTGTTGATCCGTGGACAGCTACTGGGACTGTAGTTCTATAATTGGGTGCAGCAAAACCACTAGTGACTAAACCTGGAAAACCTAAGTCTTCGCCTTCGTGTACAGGGAAATTCGGGTTTGTCCCAGCAGAAGTAGGGAAGTATTGATTACCTGGATTTGAAGCCCTCTGCACTTCAAAGTCAACAATGTTTTTGAAATGAGCATATCTCGCTAACAAGTCTTGAAGCTGGTGGAAATCCAGGTTATCAATGGAGGGTGGGAACCATTGTTGGGCTATACCCACGAGCTTCATCTCTTCTTTCTCTTTGATACTCCTTTTAAGAGATTCAATTGTGCTGTCCACATTAGTCAGATCCTGGTTTCTTTGAATGATGTTGGAAGTGCGGTGAGCCTCAACCATTTGGGTAACAGGATCGGGAAGTTGTGGAGCATTATTCTGCGAAAGAAACCTATCACAGATAGCATTGATATTCGGGTGGCCGAAGGAAAACGCCTTGTCACTGGGAGAAAACACAATTACGCCTATTTCTACGTCGCAAAGGGTACAAAGTTCACTGGCCTTTTTAAATAGACCGGCGCGCCTTTTGGAGAAAGTAACTTGTAAGTTATTATCATTCTCCATTTTGGCCATGTTCACCCTTTGCCGACCACGACCTCTTCTTCCCGACCTCCCGCCTTGACTCATCGGGATGAAATAATAATTTACAAGAAGCCAAAAATCGTTGAAAGGTACGAGTAAGAAAGAGTTTTCTTGAAATGGCGTGGTTTTTCTTAAGAAAGAAGGAGCTATTTATAGGAGCGGAAGATGCCTTGTGCATCCACATTCATGCCACTCGGATTTTACATTCCATTTTTGTTCCTATATTTATATTTGTCCACCAATTTAATCAGTTACTAATTAAGTTTCGGATATTATATAATGTCCCTATTTGCCCAACATCAAATTTAAAATTCAAAAAATGGCCATTTCATTGCTAGATTTTCCAAAATATGTCATTTAGTTTCATCAAGATCTTTCATTAATTGCTGAAACAACGTATCAACGGCAATTGTTTGGTCGTTAAGAGAATTTCCTGCTAAAAAAAAGTGGTTTTTCCCAGTCTATTCTTTAATGAACAAATGGTGTTTGGCACAATAGAGCATGAAAAACGTTGTTCCAATCTTAATTGACTAAAAACTTTAACAATCAATGTTTGGTCGATGACATTGTCTTATAGCAACCAATTTTGTTCAATCATTAATGCTTTGGTGGGTTGATTTTTTCCTTTTCCCCACTATTCCCTAGTGGATTAATATTGTTTTCTTTGTACATAATGTGGTAGAATGTGGAGATTGATGTGATTATCACTATTTTAAATGAAGCATAGTATGATTTCTAGGGCCACTTCAATGGATAAGAATGTGACTACGAATGCTTCAATATTGTATTTGTTCATACATTAAAAGTTGTAATAAGCCGATTACATGACCAAAAAAATAAAAAAATAAAAAAAAATTAACACCTAACATGCTAAACGAGCATTTTAGCACCGACGACGGACTCCATTGATCGAGCAATTTTTTTATGATTTTTTTTTTGGAATATGTATTTATTTTTTAGTTGCGAAAGTCTAATTTTTTGTAACTAAATCCTACTATTAATAATTGACAACTATAGAAATGATTTTATCGAATGCGACGAGATGAATTTCTTGACATACAACTAAAAAGTAAAAACATAGAGATACATGCCAAGGGTGGAGGGGGGAAAAAAGAATGGAAAAACATTATATATAATCTCTATTCTTAATTATAATTTCGTCGAAGATCTTACCTGCTAATTTTAATAAATTTACAATTAATGCTATTTCGTATTAATTAGTGCATACATGGGAAGTAATCAAATGTTCTAATATCCCTTAAATTTAATATCACACCATTATAATTCCTCTACAGTCTCTTTTTTAACATTTTTGTCATCTCATCATAATTGATTTCTTAATGAGTAGTCAAGGTGGCTGGCCCAGGAGGAGAAAAATGGGGAACGAGTGTAATAAGTTAATTATTCCATCTAAGATTTCATTTATATTGCAACACACAGTTGCATAAATATAAATTCTACGGGATGACAAATGCAATCAATAATTTGACTTTTGATTTTCGGGAATTATTTATTTCGAGAAGAGAGAGAGAGAGAGTAAATTGAGAGAGTAAATTAAAATCAAATTTCAATAAGAAAAAGTTATCAAATGTCTAGAAATTGAAAAACAAATCAAGGTCAAGAAAGATAGTAAATTAAAATCAATTTTCAATAATAAGAAAAAGTTATCAAATGTCTAGAAATTGAAAAAACAGTTAAGGGCTTGTTTGATAGGGTTTCAAAAAGTTAAAAATTGCTTCTGAAATTAAGAAGTTGATTTTAAACATATTTTGGTAAATTTTCTGAAATTGATTTCAGAGAAAGCTAGTCTGAAATTCGAATTTTTTTCAAGAAATCCTTTTACAAGAAATAGAAGCCTTAACAAACGGACCCTAAAGATAGCATTTATGATTAATGATGATACATTTATCCTCTAAAATGTCATTGGAGACGATCTGAGGTAGCTTCAATACATGGTTATATCGTATTGTCACTTTCTCAATCAAATCATTGGGAATAAACGTGTAAAATTCAGTAAAAAAAATATGAAAACTAAAAAGATCGAGAAGTTTACCGACAAGAATGATGTATATATATATGTAGACATCTTCTCTTGGTGGCGTTCGATAGCAGGTGTCCAATATGTTTGAGATTCGTCGAGCGAATGCATGATATGGGTGTCCTTGACATGAAAATCATCGAAACATTCTACGAGGTCTTTTTACGAGCTTCTTGGGAGAAGATTAATATCAAGGCACTCTCCAATCTGACAACTCCCTCGATTTATAGAAGACTTGGCCATCGTTTGGTCATCGGTTGATAAATGACACGTGGTTGATTTCTGCTCAATAATAATTATTGGTATTGTGGGCCATACAGTACAATCGATGTGTTCAGTGTTTTTAACCCTTGACAACGTAATTCGTCAACGAAAAGATTCACAACATCAATGTCGAGTAGGTAGATGCATTTCGAAAAACATTCTAACCGCGGCTCATCAATGTGCTGTGTCGATGTTTTCTAATTAGGGTTATGATTGGAGTAGGCAAGAGAATGGTGAATATGTGCATATAAATGTTACAAACTAATCTTTAAAATAATAATAATAATAATAATAATAATAATAATAATAATAATAATAATAATAATAATAATTGCGCTTCCCATCTACAAATATAAATATTTTGAAATACGAGTTTGGCATGTACGTCATTTCTCTAACAATCTCATACTTGTACTATTTTCATTTAGCTTATGTTCGTGTAGTTAAAATGTAGATTTTTAATAAATTTTGATAAAATTTAATAAAATATTTAAAAAGTTTGTAAAAATTTAGAGTCCATGAAATATGTGATTAAAATTAATTCAAAATTTTGACTTTGATCTTTATCAGCGTTTTAAATCTCACAAATAGGGACTCAACAAATTTTCTATTCATCACAACGAAATATTATTCTTACAACTCGTGGTGGACAAAACTTTCAAATTGAGTTGGACTCGACCCGATCCGAATTGAGCAATTCGATTCGGTTATTCTTAAGTTAAGCATTAGACCGAGTACTAGAATCGAATATCGATAGGTTTGGTTCGATCTGCAATTTTAGGCCGAGAATCGAATACAAATAATCTACCTACACTAAAACAAAAATGACTTTTTTCAACATGCAAAAGATAACATTCATTAATTGAATGTTATTAAAAGGGTCTATCCCAACATTATAATAAGTAAATATTTCCATTGATTAATATAATTGAAATTTGACTACATTTTTAAAATGCATATTGCAAATGTTGTCTTTTGCAACGTTCATAGACTGTGACTGTTGCAAAAAGTTTTATTTTTTACAACGTTTATTGGCTGTTATTAAAAGTTCGTTCAATAAAAACATCTGCGATTGTTGTTGAAACTCTTAACTCTTAATATATAGCGTTTTGCAACATTCATTAGTGAATTGCGAATAATTTTATTTTTTGCAACATTTATTTACCTTTGTTAAAATATGGTTCTACAATAATATTCAATGCCTGTTGCTGAAACTCTTAATACATAGTATGTTGCAAAAACTCTTAATATTCAATGAATATTGCAAAAAAACTAAATGCAACATTCAGCGAATGTTATGAAAAACAAAAGACAACATTCGCTGAAAACCTTTTGCAACGTTATTTGAACATTGTCATATCCTTCAACTCCACAACAATGTGAAAGTTCGTAAAATACGCTCAAACATTGCAAAATGTCTTTTGCAACATATTTTGCCTCTTGCAAAAGACTGTTTATATTGTAGTGCTAATTTTCTTTTTATATTAAATAAACTAAATTATTTTATTTTTTTCTAAATAAAATTTTTAATTAACTAATTAAGTGATTGACCGTAAGTGCTTAACATTTCAACTAAATTTCAGTTCAAATGCAACTTCATTTCATAATTCACATAATACTCACCCATTCCATGACTTAGGTTTAGATGTTGCCCTTGTTTTCAATCACTCGCCTATCACAACTCATGACTTCATCTTTGCTCCTCAAGATCCATACAAACTACTCCATCAAATCCTATATTCATAAGCATTTCCACATCCTTCTTCATTTTTAAACACAATTCATGGGCATATAAGTGCTAATTCAAGAAAGCATAATTGTTCTTTCTCATTATATAGTTTTGAATGGGAGACAAAAAAAAAAAAAGCCTAATGAAAGGTAAAAAATATGGACTTATTTCTCTAAGCTACTTATGGGACAAAAAGCGAAATGTTATTAATGTAGAAGAAAATTTAAGGCTGATACTAATAATGAAATCTCTAGCATGTAAAAGCACTTAAAAGTTTGTTATCCATATAAGAGCACTAAGGTTGATGAAAAGCAAGTAATACTCACTCGACAAAACAATAATGGTGGTATTATGGCTACGGTTTTTAATAAAGAAGAAAGTAGAAAAGCATAGGTTATGATGATTATTATTGATGAATTGGCTTTTTCCTTAGAATGGTTATTAGTAATTATGGTACGGAACTGAGCAGAATGAAAACTATTCAATTCCATGATTGAATTTGGATTCGACGATTCCACTTCTAAATACCCAAAAATTCTAGTTTGATTTGGTTCTCTTTAGAGCTGAACAAGGACCATGTCTAGGACTATTTACAAGACAATAACTTATATCACCAGTTTGTAAGATATTATAAGCAACAAATTTAAGACATAACATAGCTACAACTTTGAAGGATTGCAGTATTTGGATCAATATTTAGTCCTCGTTTGAGCTCCAATTTTGAAAATAGATTTTGTAAGAATTAATTTTTTAACAGAATACATAGCTTTAAAGTATGAATATCTTTTTTTTTTTAGATTTATTCGCAAAATTATTTTTTTCGAAGAATATACGATGTTGAAAATGATTTTAAGAAAGAAATGAGTTTTAAAGAACGAGGTTCAAAATATGCTTAGATTGTCCTACACACTTGTCCTAAGGTTAGGCTGATGTTGGGAAGAAGTATTATAATTTTATGGTAATAAGATAAACACCTAGTTTGTTACTGTTACTGTAAAAAGAGAATTGCGTTATATTTTAAGCACGTACATGAAGTGCCTTCGGTTGATGAATGAAATACAAAATATGTTAATTAGTAAATAGGAAACTATTTTGTAAATTGGTCGAGAAATTAATTGTTCACAACCATAGAATAAGAGGTTAGCACTCTGCTATGTTAAGGCTGTGATAGTTACTATTCTACCAATTAGGATATGCAATGTGTCTTGACTTCTGGCAAGACGCTTGTGCATTTCATATATTTGAAAATGATCATATCGTGTAAGAGTTTAATTCTAATGCATGATATAACAAATTGATAGGTAAATTAAAATTTTAGGCTAGATAATAGAGTAAATTTAATGGTTGCTCACCCAACTTTAGTATATATTACTACTTGCTCACTCATCAATAAAACATAACTCATTGCTCATCCATCTATTCACTTGCTTACCCATTGATCACCCATCTCATCTCCGTTAACCTAAACTAACGGAATGTGCCACGTGGCGAACGAAAATCCACGTGGCACATGCGTTAAATGAAATCAAATATACAATCCCATGTGGCACATGAAATGGCAACAATAGTCATCTTCTCCTTTCCGTCTCTCTACGAGTCTTCGACCATGGAGTTCCTCCATGAATATGACAGTAGACCCAGATTCCAATTCCAATCAAAGACATTAGCCAAATCCTCTAACGCCATCGAATCCGACACAAACCATCCTTCTATTCATAGGACTGCCATTTTCTTTTCCCTCTTTCTTTCCATATCCATTTTCAGTCTTGCATTCATTTAACTATGTAACTCCAGAAAAAGCAAACTTCATGCTTTCTTTTTCCACAATTACACTCGCTAAAACATTCTCTATTGTCTCACTAAAATTAGTACAAATAATCCGTGTGCCTGATATCCATGTCTGCCTTGGTCCAGCTCTTAAAGATGGGATTGAAATTCCTGTTGAAATAAGTTAGAAAATCAATAGGAGATCGACGAAAATACTTGAAAGATCGCCAGAATATGTTGCAAAATTTGATGGGTCATTGGAGAAATCAATGAGTGTTGCTGATTAAATGATGAATTTGGAGAAAAGTGAGGAGAATGGAAATGGGTCTTTTGTAAATCTGGAGAAAAATGGGGAAAGGGAGTGGAGTGTGGCAAACGATGAGTTACCTGGAAAATGATTCGAGGAGAAGGCGGGAGCTCGACTAGGGGTAGAAAACGGTGGTAGTCATCGTGGGGAGCAAACGACGGCTTCATGAATTCGAATGGGAGGTGCCGCCTACAGTTGTCGGAGAGGCGTCTTCTGCTGGTAGATGATTTGGTGAAAAAAATGTATTTTGTGAAATTTGTTCCACATCAGCTTTAATGGGTGTTTGGTTAAATAGTTTTCACAACCTGGCAAAAGTTTTGTGCAAATCATCCTTATTTCATGCCTGATTTGTGCCACGTGTGATTTTCGTTAGCCATGTGGCACATTCCGTTAGTTTAAGTTGACGGAAGTGAGATGGGTGATCAATGGGTAAGCAAGTAAATAGATGGGTGAGCAATGAGATATATTTTGTTGATGAGTGAGCAAGTAGTAATATACACTAAAGTTGGGTGAGCAACCATTAAATTTACTCCTAGATAATAACATTTGGCAATTTGGATAAACGAGTAGAGATATGTTTTATGATTAGTGCAATTGTTACATGAATTTTTAAATATTTAAAATATTTAATTAAGGCTTATTAGAATTTACATAGAAATATAGTGAATCACTTGGTTAAATATAATCAATTTGAACACTAGAGAGCTAAATTGAATAATTAAGAAGAATTCAATTGAACACTACAATAAGTAAAAAAATCTTGTTTAAAGAATTAAATGAGATCAATAAATGAAATTGCATGCGATAATATCACATTTATACTTAAAATCCTAATTTGATTATTGTTTGTATGTAGGTCACATTAATATAACTAGAATAATTCAGATAATCAATCACCAAATACACTTTTTTCTCGTCAATTAGGAATTAAAAATAAGAAAAATTAGGAATTGAATAATAGTCTCTATGAGAAGGATTATTTGGACTCATTGACCCATTTATTACTTGTTACAATATTATACACTTGTAATAAGAAAAAACAACACCTGTTATATATATATATATATATATATATGCTTTTTTCCACTTGAATTCCAACTTATAAAGTGTTTGATTCCATTTTTTTCCATAGAAAATATTTTCCAATAATTGAAAATATGTCTAATTTTCCTTATTTTTGAGGAAAATATTTTTTTTGGAAGAGGTATTATTATTATTATTATTATTATTTATTTTATTTTTTTGGGGAAAATGGCTTTTTTCACCTGAATTCCAACTTATAAAGTGTTTGATTCCTTTTTTTTTCTATGGAAAATATTTTCCAATATTTGAAAATATGTCTAATTTTCCTTATTTTTGAGGAAAACATTTTCTTTGGAAGAGGTATATATTATAATTATTATTATTTTTTAATTTTTTTGGGGAAAATGGCTTTTTTTCCACGTGAATTCCAACTTATAAAGTGTTTGATTCCCTTTTAATTTTATTTTTTTTCCATGGAAAATATTTTCCAATATGCCTAATTTTCCTTATTTTTGAGGAAAACATTTTCTTTGGAAGAGGTAGAGTTTTATTTTTTTTCAAAGCAAGGAAAACATTTTCCATGCCTATTCATATATACCCTTAAATCATTTGTCTATTTGCCCAACGTGAAGACCTTCAGAATAGACATCATCATCTCCTGTACGTCAAAAAAGGAAAGGGAAAAGTGAAGCTCATGAGTTCTTTCATGTCATCTCTCAAGCTGGGAAGAAAACCTGAGGACCCAAGACAGGATAACGAAAATGGTTAATAGTACTCCTGTGCATAGACTGAACTTCTAATTCTCAGCTTGTATATTTATGTTTAGAAATTTCCTTCTAATCAGATTAACATAAACCCGCAACCAGAAAGGTTGATGAACCTAGAGGTACCAAAAAAAACAGGGGTGGACAGGTGCACACAACGAGATTGAATTAATGCAATTGAGTCAAACATCAGGTTAAATCATTGTAAACTTTGTTACAAATTCAAATAATCTGCCGATTAAAGGCAACAAAGAAGTCTGAGGAATCTTTATTGAATCACTGATAGAGAAACTAGAAGGATGACAACAATGGTCATGCTTCAGTCCTAGCACCAGCATTCATCTGCAAGATCAATGGAGCAACGGAATAATCTTGACACCAGATTTCAACCTGTGCATTCAAGAAAACTGAATAGCCATGGAAATGAGAACATGGAATCTGAATCTAACCAACTTACTTTTATTCTTAAAAATGTCAGTAATGATAAAAGCGAAAGGAAGAACTGAAGAAGGATAAAAATATTAGTTTGTTCGAAATGTCAGTTTTCCTCCTGCCACCCTGATTACATATCAACTAGCTGACAAAAAAGGTGTATACCAGAGAAAGCAGTAGCACTAAAGGTTCTATTTATCCCAGTTCAAGTGTTGCTTTATTGCCTGCTTTGGTTAAGAAGTCATTGTTCACACGCCTTTCTTTGAAGTTATGTGATGTTATATAACTGTCTTCCTAGACTGGGGCATGCACAAATAGCATCATCCCTGGTGTTTGTTAGAAACTAAAATTTGCACTATCTGATGGAAACAATGACTGAAGATAATACATATTTCACAAAGCATTTCCGTTTGCATTATTGCATAGGATTAATTGAAAACTGTGTGTGGCACTTTTATGGGAGATTAAGTGCATCTTTCTGTTACACGATGAGAATCAATGGAACATAGGGAAAGCAGTCTGATTTTGTTGTATGCTCATCCAAAATAATGTTCAATCACGAGAAGGATATAGTTTATAGTAACAGTGCATGTTAGTAGGCAGTTGTATATTCTTTGAAACTTTGCAAGAAATGCACGGTGAACAACTGTCTTCGATCACAAGATTTCACATGAGAAGATAACTCTCTTGACCTTCATCCTCTGTAAAGCCTTACGACAAGACCCAAATCTTTCTAAATATTTCTATCTTAAATAAAGATCGACAAATTGATGACATCCATGCCATGCCTATTATTTCACAATTTAAATATAATTCCTCCATCTTTTTATGATCTTAAACCTAGTGAAACAAAACTTCTTCCTCCATCTTTCTATGATCTGATCCCTGTATATCAGAACCCTCCATATCTTCATGAGATCATATCCCTGTGAAATGAAACCCTTCGATTTTATTGCTAATACAGTTAACTATGATTATATATCTACTTCTCTATTCGCTTTTGAGAGGTTTCTTATAAGCAGCTGCCTCCTAATCCTTGGTTCCATGATAATTATAATACTTCTGTCCAATACACTTGAATCACTCTCTTCGCCTGTTTAGCTTATATATGCTTCTACATAGTCAAGAGGTCCAAGCTCTCGCAAAAGAGAGAATGAAAAATCATCAGATTCGACAGATGCATGCCAAAAAATCAGCGAATAACAAGACAAGAACTTCTCTTTGCACATAGTATAGCAGAATTTGATTGTTGAAACCGTCTATGCAGGTGTACATGCACTAGAAACAAGACAATTTCTTGAACATGGAGTACAATCTTATTCATAGTATAAGAGCCAAACTTTAAGGAAAATGAGGCAAGCCCAATTGGCACACACTTAAACTAAACATAAACATATTTATTAACACCGAATTCATTCTTGAAATGGAGATCATAAACACCAATAATTATTGAACATTAATTCATCTTTTAAATTAAAATTACATCTATGCATTTCATGTGCTAGCAATCTTGACCTTGTACAAATGCGGTGAGGTGCTTGCTGTTTTCTCTTAGTGAGAAGCAGAAGAGGAGGAATGAGAGTGAGGTTTGGGAGCGTAGATCTTGTTATAGGCAGTTTCACCAACGAGGTATATACCGAAGGTGACGAGGGCAATTCCAAGGCCCAGGGTGGCGTGACGCCAGTGATTCGTCATCATCGGGTGTTCCGCCACTCATCCCGCCGCCTGAAGAACTCTCCGGTGGATCCCAAAGGCTTCGCCATTGCGACGCTGCTTCTTCTTCGTGCTTGGTGTCGTCTCCAGGGGGGCCAGTTTCTGGGCTTCGACGTTTTGATTGGTAGAATAGGTTTGGTACGATCAGCCCATTTTTAAGGAATTATATGAGGGCCCACTCGACAGTTCTTTTGATTTTATTTATGCTTATAGTAGATTTTTTCTAAAGATAATTACCTTCGATCAACTTTTTCTAAAATCTGTTCTAACCAAACAAAATATTTCGAGTTCAAAAGTAACTTCTTAATCTTGAAACCAATTTTTGACATTTTAAAAACACCGCCAAAGGGATGCTTACACTTGTTTGAGAGCAAATCATAATTAATTTAAAAATATATAAAAATGAGTAGTATATGAATAATTAATCTATATATAATCTACAAAATGTGTGGATAAAATATAAAATTGACCAAAAATATTTATCTTCTAACAAGTGCGACTTGTGATGTGGAACACTATTTAAACAACCCTAGACAAAATAATGGAAAAATTTAATTGACTTTTTATTTGTAATTTTGTTTATCCCCACCATTGTTTGGTCAAAATAATATTTTGAATATCGATTTTTTAGGAGAATATATGATTAAAATGTAAAGAAAAATTTTGGATTTATGTACATAGTATTTTATTGTGTGGACGTATAATTGAAAATGAGTATGTCAAAAAAGAGTTTTTAAATAATGGTGGTCAAACATAGGCTTAGTATTTTTGAGTAAAAAGTATCAAAATGGCTCTTTCTCCATGGATATTGAGCAAAAAGACGCAGTCACAAATTTGATGTCACGAAGGGAATGAGGACTTGTTTTTCTTCCACTTGGCATCATTCAATCTCCGAGCAGACTGATTTTTAGCCAAACCAAATGCGGATTATTCTACTTTTAATTAAGCCTATTATATAATACCACCTATACTAGTATTGTACTAGATAACATCATTCTTTTCAGATTCAATTCAGAGCTGGTTTCTACGAGATCATTTCCTTGCTTTAGTGGTTTATAACACACTATGTTCAACTTAATGTTAGGAGAAATATCAATATCCTGTAACCGAACATGGTGAAGGCTCAAAAAGAGGCACAACAGCCACATGGTCGTGGTGGTGGAGGCGGCGGCCATTTCTTCTTCATTTCCACCACTGCGATCAACTGCTGAACTGGGGCTCTTGCATCAGCCTCATTCACAAATTGAAAAGACAAAGATCACATAAAATTCCTCAACAATGTTTATCTATTAATTCAAATGTAACCTGCAAGGCATGGAGGAAGCTCCATCTACAGGCCTACAATTTTGCTTGGTAAAAACTAAAATCTTTCTAGTCTATTGATCCCATTAAATTGGCTGTATCTAGAAAGGAATTCAAATTCAAAATATAGTAATTTTAAATAATCGTTTATTTCATCGATCCTTTAACTTCTATTCTTTTCCAGAAAATGGTGATGTTAAGCCTACGGATATAGAAAAGTAATTGTAAGAAAATATGAGCAATCAGTTGAAACTCAAAATCCTACTACTCCACGAATATCGTCCACTTGTGCACCGGCACGTTGGGGTGTGTTGTTTAGCCTGTTTATAACACATAAGAAATGTCAAAGGCTTCTTTAATAGAGAATATGAACCTGATTTCTGCATACAAAGTTGGAACAAAATGAATAGCCTACCTTCTCCCTTCTGCAAGGTCTGCTTCTATTCCAACACGAAAGCCTACTGCAACAGCCACCTCCAGAGCTGGATTCATATCCCCTGCAAAAGAAGGAAAAAAAAGAAGAATTGGAAGTTGGTTTTTTTTTTTTTTTATATTCTACAATATATTATGATTAGAATTAGTGAATCACCGAATATACAATTCCAAAAAATTTCCCACATACAATCCAATTTATTTTTATTTTTTCCAAACAAGAGGAATTGACCCTTCCCTTCCAATAAAGAAAGAGAACGATAGAATCTATCAGAACTAGATGGATAAATAATAATTTGTAGCAATGTTAATCAAGACATTTTTCGGGGTTGCCAAGCAGAAGTAATGAATAATAAATTATGGAAAAAGTAGGACACAATGAATACGACATGCCTGAGACGATCTCCAAACATGTAGATCCAATAAGATAATGGGAGATCACATTAATCTCTCGGGAACCAGTTGAATGCGTGAAGATAAAGGAAGCACGTATTGGAGGGAAAAGTAGAAAATCCATAATAACCCTTTAGCCTAAAACCAATTATCACCCTATTAATGGAGTGATTGTGTTACCATTATCTATAACAACCCTTTAGCCTACCTCTGCTTCAGAAACTTACTGTGGAACAAATCACACAATAAGAACTTTGCAGTGAAAAACACAGAGGCCTACCAACTACCAACTTCTTGAATAGTACAAGATGAACCGTTTAAACCTTTGAGCTTCATCACTAACTTTTCACTAAGACACTGGCTAATGTGATTGACATCAGCTTATTAATGAGGAATCGGAAATTAACAGAAATAATTGATCTGGGATAATCTAGTCCCATTTTATCTGACTTATGGGAAAATTCCGAGTGGTCATGTTAATATGTTAAAGAATTTTTAATCGTTCTTTCCCATAATTATAACATGTTCCCTCAGCCAAGAAAGTGTTCATATTAAGTGCACATCATAACAGAGTTGTTAAACCATTAGAGTATTAGGCCAAGAAGAACGTCCATTTTCCTGGCCATATGTAGCAGGGTTCTGATTGCATGGCTAAGATGATGACAAGATTTTTCAGATCCACGTAATGTCAGGTAATGGAACCTGTCATAATATGTTTCATACTTTATAGGTCGCTTGGCCTATTTCCTCATTCAATCATTGTGCAGTCGTGCAAAATAGCAGCCAAGTTGTGGCTGTTACGTTATTAAATATACACAGCTCCATCAGGACAACTTATCTTTGTTTATGCTAATCTTCGCACCAACATTTTCTAGGGAAATGAGTCTAGGCATGTCGGTTTGGAGCACACGGGGCCCCTAGATCTTGCGAATTATCTTGGTAATGATGTGGAGTGCAATAATTGTGTCATCTGCCAAAAACCTTTTGGTGCGAATAAGGAGGAGAGACATGAGGCTTGGATGAGTTTTTGAATCAGCGAAGTGCATGAAAACATAATTTTGGAATAAGGTATAATAGCATAAGTCTAAAACAAAAACATTCAACCAACAAAATCAATTATAACAGCATCAAATGAAACATACCACAAAAGGTCTAACCAAGGACAAGTTGATAAACTTTAAACATATCGTGATGTATCGTGATGAAAAGGATTCTTCTTAGCGACAATTAAAGATGGTCACTTCTATTTTAATTCACTTAATCCTACCCATGCTCTAAAGAAGACTTTCAAATTTTAATCATCTCTATTCAAACCCCAAAGAGAAAAGACAGAAAGAACATACACCTGCCTTTTTTGCTCCCCAAAAAATTAACAAAGCACCAGCTTATATTTGTAAGTTTTCATTTTATCTTTATACTCGGTAATACTTTTATACAACAAATTTTCATTAATGTCCACGTGCTGATTTGTCTGGACGAGCAGTCTAGGGAAACTTGAATGCAGATCTATTTACCATCATAAAACTCAAAGTGGAACCTCCAGAAAGAATGAGTAGAGTAGCACTTACAACTTCTTCCACCAAAGAATGAATTATTGAGCTTGGCATCAATGTTTGGGTAAGTTCCGGCAATAATATCTACAATAAGGGCCGCCAATTGAGACATTAGAACTATTGGATCAACCCCTGAATCCATCAATTCTCTGGCTCGCATCACTGTCTCCGTGCTGTTTGACGACATGGCTAACTCCAGTAGGACAAGTAGTTTCTCATCAGAAACAACGCCAAACTAAAGAGAAAAAAGAATGTTCGTTCACTAAATCAGATTTTTGCTAAAGCAACCAAGCAGATATATTTTTCTTGATATGTACAGTCTCAGCGGCCGTTTTGTCGATTAAAAAATGTATGAAATGCGACAATAATTAAAACTTATCTGCTAACATTTTGGCCACATGACAATTTTTATTAAACATGTTAATATTAAAAAATCTCATAAGATTTTATATGGTCTACAGATAGAACAGTATAATACCTACAATGATGAAAGATTAGTGGAAAAGTAAATATGTGGATTCAAACACAATGACATGAAGAAGAAAGGTAATTTAAACTCACAAGTTCATTTACCAAGGAAGTAGTGACTCTTTTTCCCAACAAACTTAACTGGTCTAACACTGTTTCTGCATCTCGCAGTGAACCATCTGCATTTGAAGCAATCAAATCTAATGCATTATCATCAACATCTAACTTCTCATCAGTGGCAATTTTCATCAATCGGGTAATAATGTCACCGTTGCCAATTTTGTTGAAGAGGTGCATTTGACACCTGGACAATATACTACGGGGAATATTGTCACAATCAGTTGTAACGAGTATGAATACGACACGTGGCAATGGTTTCTGAAGAAATCTAAGAAATGTCAGCCATGTCTTTGAGGGCAGTAAGTGACACTTGTCAATGATAAAAACCTTATACTGCAAAATGGCTGATGAGGAAACCCCTGACAGATTTCTAAAAAGATTTTTGACTCTATTGATTCCCTTTTTTTTAGAAACATCAACTTCATTGTGATCCTTGCTCTTGCCAGATATGAAATCAGCACACTTCCTGCAGACACCACAGGGCTTAGTCTCTTCAGTAGCTAGGCAATTCAAAGCAGCAGCAAAAATTCTTGCAGTTGATGTTTTTCCAGCCCCACGGTGACCTTGGAAAAGATAAACAGGGGCAATCCTCCCCTTTGAAATCGCACTCATGAGTGACTGAACAACCATATTCTGCCCGAGCAATTCCTCGAAAAACATTGGCCTATATTTCTGGCTAAGGCTTTTGATATTTTCTGGAGAACTTTCCTCGTGCATTTCCTCATTCAGAGCTACTTGAGCGAACACTTTTTGACTCCTACAACTTGTAGACCACTTCCTTCCATCCCACCGACTCATCGCCTCCAAATCAAGCTCTCCAAAATTTGTGGTAAGCTCATTATTACTTCTCTCACTTCCCATAGATGATTCTCCTAGGCTGTCAGCGCTAAGCAAAGGAACAAGACCTTTAGCAGCAGGCCTTGAACTCGGTCTCCTCTTATTGGACCCCAAAGAGGACCGATGATGTCTTCTTTGAGACAAGGATTGACTTCCGAAAAAAATGCTGCTTCCTTTCCTCCTTAAAGAATCAGAAAGAGATGGTGAACCACTGCCATTCCCTCTAAACTTTGGCATCGATGTTTTTGACCAATAACAAGGAATCCCACAGCCTGATCTCCCTGACAAATCCAAGTGGTCATCCACCTCATCATCTGCATCATTTAAAGATGCCGTGGTAGCATCCCAAGACTCAATGGTACTAGGATTCGTAACACCATATTTATAAAATGTAGGTGTAGTGTGTGAAATAGAATCATCATCTTTTCTACGACTCTTCAACTTTGATGGTGAATGAACCCAATCCTTATTCTGATGCCTAACAAGCAATGGTGAAATGGCAGACTCCCTCCTTAAACTATCAGAATTACGAAAATCTTCAGTATCATCAGACTGATCCACCAAACTCGCCAAATGTCCCCTTTCTAAACCCAGATCAGACATACCCTCCGCTATATATTTTGCATCTCTACTCGACAAGTTCTGCTTCTTCAAGTTTTTATTATGGTGCCTCAAACTGGCTCTAGTATTATTACTTCTCCTCGACTTCTTATTTTTGCGCCTAATAGAAGGCCTATAATTGGTACCTTTGCACTTAGCAGTTGCAGGAGCATACCTGTCACTCAAACAAGTATCGCTGTTGGAATCATTTGCACCACCATTACGCGCATCAATCGAGCTATCGAAATCTATATTCTCCTCCTCCGCTGTCGAAGATGACCTCTTATCCTTAGCATTCTCAACATCATTCTCAGCAATCTGTCTACTTCTTTCGCTTTCAGATTTTTGACGCCTCCAATTATGCAGAAACACTTTTCTCTCTTTTTTTACGACATTCACATTGCCATTATTGTTGGCACTATTGCTGTTAATACAATTATTAACATTATCAACTTGCGAAGGGAGTTGAAACAGTTGTTGAGAGGAAGAACGAATGACGTAGTCATCAATTGAGTGGCGACCGCCATTGTTGTGATGGTGAAAATGGTGGTTCTTGGCAAGGGATCTCGCTGAATTATGTGGGGACCGCCATGAGGAGGTGGTCCCGGGGTCCTTTAACACGCGGACCGCCTTCCGAATTTGCGTCAATTCTTTCTTCAAATGCAGGGTTCTCGGATCAATTGCACCACCACCATTCACCGTTCCGCCTGCGCCGCGCATTTCTATCAGCACAAATCTTATAGCAATTCAATGGGTAAGACAGAACCCACCTCAGCAACAAAACAGGAAATTCGACCCAACTTAGTCCCACGGTGACCAAAGACTTGTCTGAGTGGAAAATGAAAATTGGGTAATGTTGAAGAAATGGTAAGTGTACTAAATACAGATCTGTAAGGCTTTTTTTCCTCAATCAAAGTTATTTCAACGGCCTTAAATACGCTGAGAAAAATGAAGAATGTACAGCTAGTAATACTATACTGCAACTAGTAGTAGAACCATGAAGGAAATTCTTTCCATTTTATATGAAGGAATATTGTGAGAAGGGAGTGAAAAAAGATTCCATTTTTTTCGTTAAAATCGAAAAAATGAAGTAAATTACTAAAATGGAAGAGTGAAATCCGGCTAAGGAAGATTTGGCTTTGAGAGTCCCAAGATTCTCTTTTAATGAGTGGTTCATCTCCTTGTCTACTCTTTCTAACACGTTTTGTTATTACAGCAAATCCATGCAAGCACTGAATTGCTGGTACTAGAATTGATATGATATTGACTAATTTTATGGGAAGGCTTTTTTCAAATTTTTTTTATTATTATTTTTTTAGTAATATTGTTCACCGCAGTAATCGTTTTACATAATGGTTAGTAATTTGATGTATTAATTTGATGATTTTTTCTTCTACATATATCAAAACACTAACCTTCACATACGTGACACGTAGGGCAATTACGATAGTGAGTGACGGCAAATTACTTTATCTTTTTTATTTTTTGCACGGCTACTTTTTCAAATAGGTTTTCTAATCCAATTATAATAATAATAATAAAAAAGTAAAATCTAATATAAATATTTTTCAAGTGCTCGACTCGGTTGATAATTATTGAAGATATCACATAGTTAATTACTTTCAACTGTTACACTTGACAAATACACGATATTAACAAATCACGGTAAAGAAAATTGTTATAAATTATAACCAAGTTACATTGCTTTAAAATAAAAAAAAAATAAAAATAGAGTTAAGTGGCTTAAAAAATTAGTTTTATGTACTTTCGCATACTCAAAAGGATCACAGGCATGGAGTGACTGACTGCATTTATGTCCCTGTTCTTTTTTATTTTTTTATTATTTTTTATTATTTTTCCTCCTTCTGTTAGGCAATTAGAAATTTAGAATTATTTCCTCTTTTCTAATCTTTATTTCTATACAAATAATACTCTTTTCTTGATGAAGGTTTATTTTCCTTTTCTTTTTGTTCACAGTTTCCATTTTTGTAATTAAGATTTAGAAGAAAAGGAAAAATATGATAGACACAAATTTGTTCATATATTTCCTAAGATAATTTGTTCCAATGTTAAACTATCTTCTCAATTTACAAGATCCTGAGAATTGATTTACGTATAATTCAACCCTATTTTTAAGTTTGGCCCACGAAATTTGCAGATAAGATAAAATCACATTATTTTTTGGATTGCTTTTGCTAAACGTTCACGTTATAATAAATAAGTCCACTAAATTTTAATTTTATTATAGTCATATCATAATTTACTTCGATTTTCTATATTTATACTACATTTTTCACGGGTTCAAAGGATGAATAGGTGAAAAATAAGGTAATAGCAACTTTATTCGAACTTTGAAAATTACACATTTGTTAAGATAGTTTGATATCATTGAATATGATTAATAAAAAAATGAAAAACAAGGAACGTGTGAATGTAATAAATTTTTTCATATTCTATTCAAGATATAAGGAATCCTAATCATTATTTCAAAACCATGTTTTTATATATATCTAATTAGGTCTTAATAGCAAGAATTACATGTTAGACGTGTATGGCTTGATAAGTTGACTTGTAAATATTTTCTTTTGAATTGATTATCAAGATGATAACTATGAATTATTGGTATAACTCACTTGTGTATTAATTATTAACGTATGCCATATGTAATGATAAGCACATGCTTTTAAAATGTATTGAAAACGAAAAATTTGATCTAAATGCGAATTAGTTATCGAAAAATAAGATAAGGCTCTTTACTCGTCGATTCTCACCAATTCAAAGTAAAACGGGGGGAGGGGAAGAGAAGGGGGGATACAAGTGAATGTTGATTGTGGACAACAATGGACATGCCATGATCCATACCACCTTTCGGGTTGATAAAATTGAGTCGCATTCCTTTGTAGTGATATATATAGTAATTAAGATTGGATTGAGATAGTTAAGAAACAGTTTCAAGGATGAAGATAATGTTCAGAATTGACTCCATGAGTGTCTCTCTCATCTTTTTTTTTCTTTGATTGTTTAATACTATTAAATGAAGTGATATATATAATATTAATGTTAAAGATTCAAGTTTAAGTTTTATTCATATTTAGGGAGTGACAGGATTTTCACGTAGGGGATGAAAAATGTTAAAAAAACAATATCATGTTTGGTACGGATTAAAATCTAGATTTTAATTTAATTAATTCACCAATTAATTATAATAACATATTTCATGGGATCTACAACTTTTTAACAATACATTTTTTCAACTTTTATCAAAATCTACTAAAAAAATCTAATGTTGGGCAATATAGAATATGTATTATGTATATATTGAAAAATTATTAAAATTTCTTTTCAAATAAATATCAAATAATTTCTATATTGACACGTAAAAACTAAAAAAATGCTACTATACCTTCAAGAGGTCGTGCTAAAAACTAAATGTAAATATAAATGAGTAATGCCATTCATGTTCAGCGATTGTAATAGTCATTCTATATAACAACTTATTATTTGATGCATTATTTTTCTTTAATTTTGTTGTCTCAAATAACAAATTGAATCTATCACGTAAGATGATTATTACAATCACTGGTTATCAATAAAATTTGTCAATTTCTTTTATCTTAAATTCTTAGAAAAAGTAGTTAACAATTACACATTCAACCATTGTTTGAGTTCCATTCTTTTGATAAGAACGAATTTTTGAGAAGTGTATTGATAGAAATGCGGAGTTAAAAAATAAGGAAAAATTTTAGATTTACATGTAATATTATTTTATTGAATAATGTGTGGTTGAAATGATATTAAAATACTGTTTAAAATATTTTTTTTTTCAAAGGGAATCAAACAGGGTTCAGTTAAAATCCTTAAAGTTACAAACTCTTCCCATTTATGAATGCCACGTGCATGACATGTCCTACATATATTTGTATTTTTGGTAGTAATTATTATTATTATTATTATTATTATTATTATTATTATTATTATTATTATTTTATTGAGGGGAAGAAAGATTCAACAATTAGACCAAATCCTTTTCAATTTCATAGAAGCAAGTCGACCAGATCCAATAAAGAAAGAAAAAAACACAAGGGGAAAATTATATATATTTTCCTTAATTTCCCCACTCAAAATAATTTTCTTTCCTAATTTCCTCAAAATTTGTCAATCTCAAAAGCACTAATATGCATGTAAAATATTTTTTATTTGATTGTTTCTTCTCTCTTCTTCAACACTAAGACGACGGCTACAGTGCTCCTACCTCTTTGCAGAAAAAAACTACTCCATTTTATTTGAAGTTATTGGTGAATTTTGCAGTTTAAATGGAGCACGCAAATTTGGTAATCAAGTTCTATTATATCTTTTCCATTTTTCCAAATAATTTCAGTACCTTTTTCTACATATGCATATTCTTATATTTTATGCATATTCTTATATTATGTGCTTTCGTGCAGAGCTGTATTTTGAAGGTGAATACTCGTTGTGATGCATGTAAGAGGAAGACGTTAGAAATATTGAACTCTATTTGCGGTAATCAATTACAATCTTATTAACTAACCTATATATATATATATATATAAACATGATTTTCTTTAATTATGTCGTGTTTGCTTATAAACTTTGTCAAGGGGTGTATTCCGTGACATTCAATGCTGAAGAAGGGGTAGCAAAAATAATGGGTGAAGTCGATCCGAATCTACTTCTTGCAGCCTTGGCAAGAACTGGACAACATGCCGAGCTTGTATGGGCCAAACTCGACCATCCAAGAATTGATAGAGGTTATTATAATGACCATGACTATCGTGGTGAACCCTATAGGCATCATCAAAGGGCATTGCCGGAATATTTCTCGAACAACCCTAACTACTATGATGCTACTCCACTTCCCTACTATGAAGATCAATCCACGAGTTTTTGTACTATAATGTGACTAAGATTAAAAATAGATATTCTTGGAATGTTTTGCATTTCACTTTTTGATACTTGCTGGATTGCTAAAATGGGTTTTATGTTATGTGCATTGCCAAAGGTTTAAAGAATAGCTGAGATATAGTTTTCTTATTTATGATATGTATTGTCTTTTTTATTTTTTTTATTTTTTGAAGATTCGTACACTTTTTATGTCCTATGAATCCTGGAATACAATACAATTCAGACACATAATTGAGAGACAGGAAAGCAAAGGAATTCAAAAGATTGCGATTCAATCAATGGGCTGTCTAAATTTCAGAGAACTTTTAGGCCTTTCATCAATTAACTGAACTTGATCTTCAATCTCAAACGATATTTGCCGTCATCGTGATAAGTGCTTGAAGACTTTAAAATGCAAATAGTTTGTAGGAGGAATCAAAATCTTAATCCATTTTTGAATCAAGCAAAACTAAACTTGGAAAATGAACTTTTAGAACAAATATTGAAACTTGGTTTGATTTTTTGATTTAGAAGTTAATGAAAGAATTTGATGTTTTGAATATATTTTTCAACATGAAAACCATTGTTGTATATATTACTACAACCTCCATGCATGAAATGTAGGATTGACAATGGTTCGGTTCGGTGATGGTTTGGGGTCGGTTATGTCAAAACCATAACCCAACCACCAATTTTTTTTCTATATCATAATCACGTAAGTCGGTTTCGGTTCAGTTCAGTTCGACTCGATTCGAGACGGTTAATAATCATGAAAATAAATTATTTTTCACATGTCCAGTCGTCAAACTGAAAAAAAAACAATTTATGAAAAAAAGTCACACGTGATAGTTATCAATTGATAGTCGAGTGATTTATATTGGAGCACTTCAAATAATTTGCGTTGTTGATCACTTATCAGATCAAAATTGTACAAAGGGCCGATAGATGGTACATTTGTAAAAAGGTGGCGATTTATGGTACCAAGGGTGATGTCTAGGTTATTGATGATAATCAAGAAAGGCAAAGACTATATATACTTAATTTCAAGTCAATACAGATGCCTAAAACGAATTAAATGATCAAATTTACAGTAAGATAATAAGTTTTTTGAAACTAAAATTGTTGATTGAGTTTGCTTCAAGAACGAGCGAGTTAATAGCCATCATGTGTGACTGCAAAGGAAGAAAAAAGCCCCTGTGGAGTTTGCAAAATTAGATATTTTTTTATACATGTTTTGCATTGGATTACTAGTTAGATGGAAAAAAAATAAATTTAACAGATAATCAGTTTGGTTCGGGGTGACGACGTAAATATCATACCCACACCGCCCCAAACGGTTAATTAAAATCAAATACCATATCCGCTCCATTGTACAATTGGTTCTTTTTTTTTGCCCCGTTCGGCTCGGTTAACCGCGGTTTTCGATTTTGACGATCCAAATTGTCTTCCCTAACGAAATGATATCAAAAACATGCTGAAGGGGGTGTGAGAACCTCCAAAAGACACCAAAATTCAAATTATTGTTGCAAAAAGTTGAAAAAGGAAATAACTGACAACAAAAGACACGGAAATGGAAGGTTTGAACACGATTATTGGTCACTGTTCTCAAACGTTATTTAATGTCACCAGAATAAGCACGTGAAGGCTTTAAAATGCATATGGTTTGTAGGAGTAATCAAAACTTTGATTCAAGTTTGAATCAAACAAAACCAAACTTGGCAATGAACTTTTAGAACAATTATTGAAATTTGGTTTGATCTTACGATTTGAAAGACAATAAAAGAAATGGTGCCAAAAACAAACCAAAGGCATGTAAGAACATTCAACTTCACACCCAAATTTAAATCTACAATGGTCAAATTTTTGTACAGGACGATCGCCCAGTTTACCAAAGTTGGTTCTTGTTTTAAAATGATGGCTGCATTATCGCCCAAGCCAAATTTTCTCCTCCGTCATTTTTTCTTCTCGTTTTGTTTTTGCTTGTTTTTCTCATGGTTGATTACTTCTATCACTCCCAAAATTATATCTCATTGTATATTGTTAAGAAATATAGGATTATTTATTATTTATTAAGGGTAGAATAGTCCTTTTTAGTTTCCTTTGTTTAGCCTATATATATTCTCTTTATATTTAGGTTAAACAATCTTCACCATTCAATTAATTACGTAGTATCAATGAAACCCTAGCTTCCTCCTTTTTCTTCTTTATTTTCTTTGGATTGTTTAACATGGTATCAGAGCTAGATTTCATGGGACAAAACTTAATCTCAAACACAGCTTTCGCGGATCCAACTGTTAAATCTGGTATTTCTGCAATTTGTTATTTCTGCAATCTGGTATTTCTGCAATCTGATGGGTCAATTGAGCGATACAAAGCTAGGTTGGTTGCAAAGGGATACTCTCAACAGTATGGTATGGATTATGAGGAGACATTTGCTCCTGTTGCAAAAATGACTACTATTCGTACTCTTATTGCAGTAGCTTCGATTCGTCAGTGGCATATCTCTCAACTTGATGTTAAAAATGCCTTCCTGAATGGAGATCTTCAAGAAGAGGTTTATATGGCACCCCCTCCTGGTGTTTCACATGATTCTGGGCATGTTTGCAAGCTCAAGAAAGCGTTGTATGGTCTCAAACAAGCACCTCGTGCTTGGTATGAGAAATTTTCTGTTGTGATCTCTTCCCTTGGATTTGCTTCTAGTAGTCATGATTCTGCTCTTTTTGTTAAGAGCACTGATGCAGGTCGTATCATTCTATTTTTATATGTTGATGACATGATTATTACTGGTGATGTTATTGATGGTATTTCAGTTTTGAAGACAGAGTTAGCTAGACAGTTTGAAATGAAAGATTTGGGTTCTCTACGATATTTCTTGGGATTTGAGGTTGCCTTCTCACCCAGAGGTTATCCTCTTTCTCAGTTGAAATATGTTGTAGATATTCTTGAGCGGGCAAGACTTACTAATAATAAGATTGTTGATACTCCAATTGAGGTTAACGCGAAGTATTCTTCTTCTGACGGTTTACCTTTGTCAGATCCTACTTTATACCATACTATTGTTAGGAGCTCGGCATATCTCACTATTACTCGTCCAGATATTGCATATGCTGTTCATATTTGTTAGGAAAATGTGTAATTGGCAATCTGTGACCAAAGGACCTATTTGTCAAAATTGTAAAGTCAAGGACCAAATTATAAAGGTCTAATAGCTCAGGGACTAAAGTTGCAATTTAGCAAAGTTCATAGCATAGGTCTAGGGTAAAGTGGGATGCTTTGAAGATGCAAACGGCGCGTTGATTTCACTAGAGTTTCGCCCTGACCTCGCTCGAGCCTAAATTGCAGAACAGACGTCGCTAGAGTTTCGCTGAGCTGTCGCTCGAGCGAAGGTGCATCGCTCGAGTTTCGCCAGCACCTCGCTCGAGCGACGGTGTTATCTGGCCTTTAGTAATTTTAATGCCTCGTGAATTTTTAACGCTGCATATTACCAAATTCAACCTACTATATAAACAAAACGTCTGATTTTCTTAAATGACCTTTGGCAAACATTCAAACAGGAATTCCTCTCAACTTCCAAAGGATTAAGAACCTAATATTCATTCTTTTCATCTTTTAATTCTCATGGTTTTTTGAATAAAAACATCAACCCTCTCAAAACCAAAACACCCTTTCATATCTCCATATCAACTTCCAGAAGGTCGTCAGTTTGAAGATCCGGGAAGGGAATTGCTTGAAGAGCTGGAGTGCTTGGTGATTCACGGGAGGTAGAAGATATTCAAGGCTGGGATTTTGGCGTAGATCTGCAAAATCCAGGATAGTTGTGGTCGATACAGTAAGGAGGTCAGAGTATTGTTAGAATCAATAATGTCTGATGTACTGTAAGTCAACATCTTCTATAGTGGATCTCTACTGGCTTGTGCCCGGAGTTTTTACCCAGTTGGGTTTTCTCCGTCAACATTTTGTGGCGTTTTTACTGGTTTTTGTTATTTACTTTTCAGTCGGTAATTCAACTTAGGTAGATAAAGTATGTGAATGAATCTGGACAATGCTTAATTTATGTGACTTGTTGCATAAGTTAATTAATTGCCTTAATTCCGCATAAACACCTATTCACCCCCCTCTAGGTGTTGGTTGAGTCGAACTATAGCTTTTTCAAGTGGTATCAGAGCCAAATCTCGAGTCTTGACCCATAGTTGTCTAGAGGAGTCAATCACTATCTGTACCTCCATTTTTCGATGGAAGTAATTATGCTTATTGGAAGGTTAGAATGCGTGCTTTTCTTAAGTCTTTAGATGAGCATGTTTGGGTAAGTGTGCAAAATGGTTGGAAACCTCCCTCCACTATCGTTTCTGGAACTATTAATCTAACTGACATATCACTGTAGACTAAGGATGAAATAGCTGAGTGTAATTGGAATAGTAAGGGTCTTCATGCCCTGTTTATGGCCGTGTCTCTCGAAGAGTTTAGGAGAGTGTCAATGTGTGAAACTGCTAAAGAGGTTTGGGACATTCTTGAAACTACACATGAGGGAACTAAAATGGTAAAGAATTCTAAGTTACAAATGCTAGCTTCTAGGTTTGAAGAAGTGAGAATGAAGGATGATGAAACGTTTGACGAATTCTATGCTAAATTGAATGACATTGTTAATTCTAGCTTCAATCTAGGTGAGAGAATTCCCGAGTCTAAAATTGTGAGAAAAGTGCTTAGGTCCCTGCTCGAGAGATTTAGGCCTAAAGTCACTGCCATTGAGGAAAGTAAGGACCTAGATGAAGTTAAAATTGAAGAACTGGTAGGATCACTGCAAACTTATGAACTCACTGTCACACAACCTAAGAAAAGAAAGTCCATAGCCTTAAAATCCATCAAAGAGGATGAATCTTCTGATACTGAGTCACTTAGGGACGATGAAATTGCTTACTTTGTTAAGAGATTCCAAAAAGTTCTCAAGAATAGGAGAAAGTCTCAGGATAGAAAAAGTGGAGCCCCTATCAGTTTTTCAAAAGAAAAAATTGAAAAGTTTACCAAGAAAGGGTCTAGTGATAAGCCTCGTTTGGTTAGGTGCCATGAGTGTCAAGGAATAGGTCACTATAGGAATGAATGCCCTAGTTATAAGAAGAACCAAAGAAAAGGGAAAGGTAAGGCCTTAGTTGTCTCACTTACAGATAATGAATCTGAGACCAGTGATAGGCAGGAATCTTCTAGTAGTGAGGACGAAGGAAACTATATGGCATTTGTATCGACTGTTAAGAGTGAATCTGACAAAGAAAGTGATAAGGTTGAGGAAGAACTTTCTAACGATAATTCTAGTAATGAGGATGAGGATGACATAGATATACAAGAAGCTTATCAACTTTTGTTTAAAGAGAGTCTTAAAATCAAAAAGGTCAATAAAGCCCTACTCAAAAAGGTTGATGAACTTGAAAGAGAAAAAGAGAAACTTGCTAGTAATCTTCAGGATTCACTTAAGAGTGGTAATGAGTTAAAGTGTGTCAATGAGAAGTTAGAGGATAAGATTAAGACTTTGACTAATGAATTGGAGAAATCTAATGCTCATCTTCAGACTTTCATAAGTGGGACTAAGAAATTGGACAATATTTTGGGAATGAATAAGCCTGCAGGAGATAGAAAAGGTCTAGGATACGTTGAGGGTAACACACATGTTACTAGACCATCTAAGACTGTGTTTATTTCTGCCTCTAAGAAAGCTAATGCTGTCGACAGTTCAAAAAAGGGTAAGAATGTTCCGAGAGAACAGAGTCATCAATCACGTAGGAACTTCAATCCCAGATACCCACAGACACGTACCTTTGAGCCTAGGTTCATACCCACCTGTCACCATTGTGGAGCTCTAGGACACACTAGGCCTAGATGTTATAAGTTAGACAATGAGCGTCGAAATCATAACATTCGTAGTCAGGTTAGCTTTCTATCTAATCAGGTTAGTCATTTGACTGAGATGCTTACTAAGCTTACTAGGAGTACTTTATCATCTAAGAAAGTTTGGGTAAAAAAGGGTGATCTAGATAGACATTCAGGTCAAGAAAACTGTTTTGTTGCTCATGTTGCATTAAAAGCCCAAAATTACAATATGTGGTATCTAGATAGTGCATGTTCTAGGCATATGTGTGGTAATAAAGCTTTGTTCACTACTCTTGATGAATGTAATGGTGGTATGGTTACCTTTGGAGATGGGGGTTCTGCACCTATTCTTGGCAAAGGTACTGTACAAATGCATGGATTACCTGTTATCTCTAATGTGCTTTATGTGGAAGGCTTAAAGTCTAATTTATTAAGCATTAGTCAGATTTGTGATGATGATTTTGAGGTTAGCTTTGTGCAAAAGAGATGTATCGTGTATGATTCATCCGGTGGGGTGGTCCTTGAAGGGGTTAGAACGTCTGACAATAGTTATGGAGTTTTGCCTAATTCTAATTATGTGTATAGGAGTGCAAAAATTGATGTGAGTGAGCTCTGGCACATAAGGTTAGGTCACTTGAATTATAAGAGTCTAGTACAGCTAGCTAAGAAGGAATTGGTAGATGGTTTGCCTAAGATAAGTCCGAGTGAAAATGTTGTGTGTGGACCATGTCAACTAGGTAAACAGCTTAAGGGAAGTCATAAAAAGACTTCTAAAATTCTGACCAAAAGACCCCTGGAATTGATACACATGGATTTAATGGGACCATCTAGGACTGAGAGTCTAGGAGGTAAGCGATACATTATTGTTGTGGTAGATGACTTCTCGAGGTTCACATGGATAGAATTGCTTAGGGAAAAATCTGATGCATGTGATCTTATAAAGTCTCTGTGTAAGCGGCTTAGTAATGAACTCAATCTCAAAGTGTCTAAAATGCGTAGTGATCATGGAAAAGAATTTAAAAATTCTAATCTTGAGAGTTTTTGCATGGATGAAGGGATATTGCACGAGTTTTCTTCCCCTATCACTCCTCAATAAAATGGGGTGGTTGAAAAGGAAGAATCGTGTTCTTCAGGATATGGCTAGAGACATGCTTCATGGAAGGGGACTAGCCCTACACTTTTGGGGAGAAGCTGTTAACACTGCATGCCACATAATCAATAGAGTCTACCTTAGACCCAATACCGATCAGACTCCATATGAAATTCTTAAGGGTAAAAAGCCTACGGTTAAGTACTTTCGTATGTTTGGGAGTAAGTGCTATATTCTGCGTGATAGAGAGAACTTGGGTAAGTTTGAATCTAAGAGTGATGAAGGAGTTTTCTTAGGATACTCTAGAAATAGTTGAGCATTCCGAGTATATAACTCACGAACTCATGTTGTGATGGAGTCAATCAATGTTGTGATAGATGATGCTGTGAGTGAGGGGGAGAGTGTTGAAAATTGTGATAGTGATGGTGATCTTATAAGTTCTAGTGATCCCACTGAACCACCTATGTCTGAATCATCTCTTAGGAAAACTAAAACACCTGAAAAGGAAACACTTCCACAAGATCGAGATAAAAATCCTAAGGAACCATCGACTAGGGTTAAGTCTAATCATCCTAAGGACAATATTATTGGGGATCTAGATGAAGGTATGAGACTTCGTAGGAGAGTACTGAACAATCTAGCTTATACTAGCTATGTCTCTCATGTAGAGCCTAAGAAAGTTGAAAAGGCTCTTAGTGATGAGTGTTGGGTGAATGCGATGCATGAGGAACTCAATTAATTTGCTAGGAACAATGTGTGGATCTTAGTTCCCAGACCTGAAATTGTAATGTTATTGGTACTAAGTGGATCTTTAAGAATAAGACAGATGACCAAGGTACTATAACTAGGAATAAGGCTAGATTAGTTGCTCAGGGTTATACTCAAGTTGAAGGAATTGATTTTGATGAAACTTTTGCCCCTGTTGCACGACTAGAGTCTATTCGGATTCTGCTTGTTGCTGCTTGTACCTTAGGGTTCAAGTTATATCAAATGGACGTTAAGAGTGCCTTCTTAAATGGACTTCTTCAGGAAGAAGTCTATGTGGAACAACCAAAAGGATTTGTTGATCCTAAGTTCCCCCACTATGTCTAGAAACTCCATAAAGCACTTTATGGTCTGAAACAAACTCCTAGAGTTTGGTATGAGAGACTTACTTCATACCTTGAGGAACATGGATTCTCTCGAGGTGGTGCAGATAGGACCTTATTTATTACACATATTGAAGAAACTATCACCATTGTTCAGATTTATGTCGATGACATTATTTTTGGGTCTCCTCTTGAGTCTCTAGCATATGAGTTTGCTGAGTGTTTGAAGCAAGAATTCGAGATGAGTATGGTTGGAGAGTTGAGTTATTTCCTTGGACTTCAGGTGAGACAGACAGAGGATGGATTGTTCATTTCACAGTTTAAGTATGCTAAGGATCTAGTTAAGTGCTTTGGGTTAGATAGTAAGAAGCATACTAGGACACCTATAAGTACTAGCTTGAAGTTAGGTAGTGATCCTTCAGGTAAGTGTGTAGATCCTTCCCTATATCGAAGCATGATAGGTAGTCTTCTCTATCTCACGGCTACTAGACCTGACATTGCTTTTAGTGTTGGAGTGTGTGCTCGATTTCAGGCAGATCCAAAAGAATCACACTTAAGCTCTGTTAGACGCATCATTAGATATGTGAGTGGTACAGTTGATCTAGGGATATTCTATTCTAGGAATTCTAATCTTGATTTGGTTGGTTACTACGACGTCGATTGGACCAGGAACGCAGATGATAGGAAAAGTACGACAGGGGGTTGTTTTTACATGGGAAGCAATCTCGTAGCCTGGTTAAGTAAGAAACAGAATTCTATATCTCTATCCACGGCAGAGGCCGAATACATAGCTGCAGGTAGTTGCTGCACTCAACTTCTCTGGATGAAGCAGATGCTGAGTGATTATGGGATTAGTCAAGGGACCATGACTGTTTTCTGTGATAATACAAGTGCTATAAATATTTCTAAGAATCCCATTCAACACTCTCGAACAAAACATATTGACATACGACATCACTTCATTCGTGAGCTTGTTGAATCACATGTAGTCTCCCTCGACCATGTTTCTACTGATAATCAATTGGCTGAACTATTTACGAAACCACTAGATGGATTGAGGTTTGAGTCGCTTTAGACGGCTGTCGGTGTTTGTTCACCTATCTGATCGTGGATTCATGCATATTCATGCATTTATCACATATGCACCTAGTCACTTCATATCTTGCATGTGATCTCTGTGTGTGTGATGCATTTTTGATTGTTAGTTTGTCGTTTAGTCTTCTTTTGTGTGTTATATTTTTGTGTTTAAATATGAAAATTAAAAAATAATTTAATTAAAAAAATAATAATAATAATAAAAAATAAAAATAAAATGGGATTTTTTGTGTGTGCACCTTTTATGTGACGATAATAGCTTTTGCATTAAAGATCAAACTCTATTTTTCATCATATGTACAAGTCTGAGGTTCCATCATCGTTCTCTTTACCTGTGGAGTTCTGACTATATGGCTCGTCATTCATTTTTGCACAGTACACACTGTAGTCCTGTGAGTGAGTCTTGACCGCATGGGTGAGACTTGGGATGTTGTTCTTCTATAATTGGGGTTATGTGTCCATTTGACTTGATCTGGGACTAGTGTCACCTAATCATATTGTCTTTCCCCACTTTTATTTTGTTGAACTTATGACTGTCTTCGGAGCCTATTTGACTCGAACAATTAAGCCTGAGGGGTTTCTAACCTGGTGCCCTATGGTCATCTAACTTGGGAATTACCGACCCAAAGTTCGTTATCGGGGTTATTTATGTCGCCTAATGGGGATAGCATTACACTTCAGTTCTTTTGTTGAAAAAAAAGGGAAGAAATATGGAATCATACAGTTAGGGGGAGTAAAATTGTGACAATCATAATATTTGATATAGGTCCACGTGGAATTGGATTTGACTGTCACTTGGTAGACATACACCTCTGTCTGGTTGTTCTCACGTGTCCTTTCTCACTAATTTAAGGTTTTGAGTCTCACTTGCATGGACTACGTAGCACTTTTCACAGTGATGTTCTGTATACACTTTACTCCACGGGATTTTGAACTATGTGTGGACTTACGATTTGTCTATGTACTGAGTGTCGGGGTTGTGACTTTATGCTTATTGTTGGTATAGTTTACATAATTGGTCCCATGCTTCGTTTTTTTTTATTAGTTTTCGATGCTCTGCACTTGTCTTATTTTTGAAAATACACGATTTGGGGCTAATTTCGTCATTTCTTGATACTTGTGTTCTTTTTCTCAATATTCAAAATTTTAGTGCTATTTCTGACATTTGAACTTCACTCGAGTCTCGCCTGGACTTCGCTCAAGCGACAAAAGCAGAACGCTTTTCGCTCAAGTTTCGCCCATGGCTCGCTCAAGCGACAGTGCCTTTTGAAGAGTCCCAGTTTTTATTTTTCAAGCAATTCTTCTCCATTTTCTCTCATTTTTTCAACAATTGCCGCGATTCATTCAAAATTCATACATCACACTTGTTTATTACACAATTTTGAAGCCCCTATATAGTTTCCGGATTTCAACATTTACACAGCGTTTTTGAGGTAATTGTTTTTCGTTTTTTTTTTCCCTCTTGTGTTTAGTTTTTTTTTAATTTTGATTGTTTCTTCTTCCCTTGTTATGATCTTCATGTGTTTCTTGTTTGTTATTCTTCACATTTTGCATCACAAATTACATTAAATTGTGTGTTCTTCTATGGTTTAGTAATGGAATTTTCATGTTTTTCGTCCATGTTCGTGTTGTTCGTTCTTGCGTTTCGTTACTCCGTTTCTTGTGTGGTTTGTTTCATTCTAAAGACCATGGTTTCTAGTTTGTGGGACTATGCTTGGTTGTGTGTTTGCGTCTCGTATGTGCTTGGAATTGTGTGCCAAAGTGTCGCACACCACGTGTTCAATGAAAGTCCTTAGGTATATGACTTTTGTTTTCCCCTTTTTTTTTGTGTGTTTCTGTTTTCCTTCTTTCCATTTCGTCTTTGTTTCATTGTTGTCATGTGCCATGTTGAGTGCTTTTGGACATATTTTAGGTTTATCTTTTCGTCATGCTTGGTTTGCTCTTAGGGTCGTTTACGTTTTTTGATGCATTTCTTTCGTGCCTCATTTGTGTGTGCAGTGTTTCATTTCACATTGCATCATATTACGTGCATTCTTCATGTTACTCATTAGTTTCGTCTCTACGTGTGCCAGATGGCCCGTAAGCGTTCTCGACCCTCTGCGCAGCCGGCTAGTGGTTCGACGTCGTATAGTCGATCGCGATTCATTTCTGCTACAGTTCAGGAGGTCTTCACTTCTCAGTTCTCCTTACGCCCCGTACTCGTGGAACATGAGGTAATCTTATCTGACCTTCCTGCTGATAAAGCCGCCATTTTTGTTTCCCGGGGTTGGGAGCCCCTTCTTGTTGGTCTTTCACCTCCGCCCCCACTCCTGGTTCAGGAGTTTTATGCTAATATTCATGATATAGACGGCTCGTCGTTTAGGGTTTTTCTTAGAGGTCATTCTTTTAGGGTTACTCCATTAGCAGTAGCTCATGCTTTAGGTATACCTCAGATTACCCATCCGACTTTTCCTTATATTCTACCTGTTTTTATTCCGACCGATGCCCTTGTTCGGTCGACGCTTTTGAACACCCTGTCTATCGAGGGGCCTACGACAATGGCCACGGGTTCTTTACCCACTGATCGTCAGATTTTGTTGCGCATCGTGTGCACAAACCTGTGGCCTGTTGGCCACACGTCTTCTTTACCTATGGTGAGGGCCCGTTTTCTATATGCCCTTCTTCATGGGGACTCGATCGACCTTCCTAGTTTTGTGTGCCAGCAGATTCTGGCTTCATTTCGTACTCCTGGGGGACGGATCGGGTTGCCTTATGCTTGCTTGATTCATAGGGTTGCTTTATCTTTAGATGCTTCTTTTCCAGAGGGTTCGACTAGTCGCATAGGACATCCAATAGGATAGCAGACCATTCATCAGAGTTGATCCCATGTTCCGTCTTCTTCCTCTTCTGCTCATGCTGCGGCTCAGGCTGAGCTTGTTGATGTCTTTGATTTTTCGGAGCCCCTTGATCCTATTACTGATATTCTTACTGGGGGTTCTCGTGTCTTTCTTCCTTCTCGTTTCAATCCTCCTTTAGCTATTCCGTTTAGCTTTACCTTTCCTTCGACATCTACTTCTGCTCCTGGGGTGGCTGCTTTGCCCGTTGACCCCATGGTGACGCTTATAGGACAGATGTCTATACCGGTCGAGCAGCAGGCTCGTATGATGGCTGAGATCACGCAGTTACGTGCTGCTTCGAAGCGTCAGTCAGCTAAGCTTTCTACTTTTCGCCGTGCTCTTGTCGTGTTTCAGCGACATTTGCGCTGGATTCGTGATAGTATGGAGGAGAGCACGAGTGGCGAGAGCGGTGCTAAGTCTTCGGATGCTGGAGGTGCTGCCTCGTAGTTAGTTAGTTGATTGTTTTTTTGATCCTTTGTCCTTCGTGACAAAAAGGGGGAGTAGATATTTTGGATAGAGTTGGATAGATAGATATCGATTTTTTGGTAATTGTGATATAAAAATGATGTGTTTATAATTCATGACTAGATTAAGTTTTTGATGTTTTGGCAATATTAATGTATGTTTTTGGTGTTTTTGACTTACATTATTATTGCTTCTTAATCTGGTTAATGACGTATGATCTATTTCTTATTTTTATTTATTGTTTCCATTTCACATGCTTTTATACTTGGTATTTGAATTTTTGATTTTCAGGAAACAGGTTCAACAAAAGATAGCTGCTTTGGTTGAATAGATAGGTTGTTTGGAGTCATTTTTATTTATGTCCTTGACTGTCATATTTATTTTTGTCACAGAATGCCAAAGGGGGAGTTTGTTAGGAAAATGTGTAATTGACAATCTGTGACCAAAGGACCTATTTGTCAAAATTGTAAAGTCAAGGACCAAATTGTAAAGGTCTAATAGTTCAGGGACTAAAGTTGTAATTTAGCAAAGTTCATAGCATAGGTCTAGGGTAAAGTGGGATGCTTTGAAGATGCAAACGGCGCGTTGATTTCGCTAGAGTTTCGCCCTGACCTCGCTCGAACCTAAATTGCAGAACAAACGTTGCTAGAGTTTCGCTGAGCTGTCGCTCGAGCGAAGGTGCGTCGCTCGAGTTTCGCCAGCACCTCGCTCGAGCGACGGTGTTATCTGTCCTTTGGTAATTTTAATGCCTCGCGAATTTTTAACGCCCCATATTACCAAATTCAACCTACTATATAAACAAAACGTCCGATTTTCGTAAATGACCTTTGGCAAACATTCAAACAGGAATTCCTCTCAACTTCCAAAGGATTAAGAACCTAATATTCATTCTTTTCATCTTTTAATTCTCATGGTTCTTTGAATAAAAATATCAACCCTTTCAAAACCAAAACACCCTTTCATATCTCCATATCAACTTCCAGAAGGTCGTCAGTTTGAAGATCCGAGAAGGGAATTGCTTGAAGAGCTGGAGTGCTTGGTGATTCACGAGAGGTAGAAGATATTCAAGGCTGGGATTTTAGCGCAGATCTGCAAAATCTAGGATAGCTGTGGTCGATACAGTAAGGAGGTCAGAGTATTGTTAGAATCAATAATGTCTGGCGTACTGTAAGTCAACATCTTCTATAGTGGATCTCTACTGGCTTGTGCCCGGAGTTTTTACCCAGTTGGGTTTTCTCCGTCAACATTTTGTGGCATTTTTACTGGTTTTTGTTATTTACTTTTCAATCGGTAATTCAACTTAGGTAGATAAAGTATGTGAATGAATCTGGACAATGCATAATTTATGTGACTTGTTGCATAAGTTAATTAATTGCCTTAATTCCGCATAAACACCTATTCACCCCCCTCTAGATGTTAGTTGGGTCGAACTATAGCTTTTTCAATATTGTTAGTCAGTTTGTTGCTTCTCCCACTACAGTTCATTGGGCAGTTGTTCTTCGCATTTTGCGATATTTTCGGGTACAGTCTTTCAGAGTCTGTTACTTCCATCCACCTCCTCATTGGAGCTGCGTGCATACTCTGATGCTGATCATGGCAGTGATCCCACAGATCGCAAGTCTGTTACTGGTTTCTGTATCTTTTTGGGTGATTCTCTTATTTCTTGGAAAAGAAAGAAACAATCTATTGTTTCTCAATCTTCCACCGAAGCAGAATATCGTGCTATGGCATCTGGTTACGTTGGTTACTTGTAGATATGAGAGTTTTTCTTTCTCATCCCACTCCTATGTATTGCGACAACCAAAGTTCTATTTAGATTGCTCACAACTCGATTTTTCATGAACGAACTAAGCACATTGAGATCGATTGTCATCTTACTCGTCATCATCTTAAGCATGGCACAATTACTTTGTCCTTTGTTTCTTCTTCTGTGTAGCTTGCAAATTTTTTTACCAAATCACATTCTATTTCTCGTTTTCGTTTTTTAGTTGGCAAACTCTCGATACTTGTAGCTACTGCATCGTGAGTTTGAGGGGAGATGTTAAGAAATATAGAATTATTCATTATTTATTAAGGGTAGAATAGTCCTTTTTAGTTTTCTTTGTTTAGCCTATATATATTCTCTTTGTATTTAAGTTAAACAATCTTCAGCATTCAATTAATTACGTAGTATCAATGAAACTCTAGCCTCTTCCTTTTTCTTCTTTATTTTCTTTGGATTGTTTAACATATATATTGAACAATATTCTATCACATTCGTGATAGAAATTTTTAAAATAAATATAATATTAATGGAAATAGGTTACTACATTACTACAATAAATACCTACATTTCCATACTTTAAAAATATCGTATAATTATATCGTTAACAATTATCAAAAACATGATATCCTCAACATACACCATCATATCAAACTATCATTTAATCATTGATCTCCCATCCTATTATGCAATCGATTCTTGATCATCTTCATTGCAGAAAATACTCTTTCTACCATATTAGTAGCAAATGAAGAGTTTATATCCAAGTTACAAGCCTATAAAGCAATGGGTACTTCTAATTTTTCCATCACAACCAACTTTTGTGTAAGATCACTAAGGCCCAGGTTAATTGGCTAAAATCATGAGTTGAGAATAGTTGCATTAAGGACCTGAGGTGGAGAAGAAAGGTGGACGGCACGTACAAGATGAGTGAAAATGGAAAATTAAATGGTGGTGGGCATTGGACAAACCCCTTGTAAATTTGGGAAAGAAGGAAATATTGGATTTGGAGCTTCTCTTTGAAAATGTCTGTGGTCGTGTCATGCAACTGATGCAAGAGGAGAGGAAAGAGTAAGGTTAAAGGACTAACATTTAATATAGTACATCCTGTGGATATTTTGCTATCTATTTTTGCGTACTTGTTGGATGCCAAAATGGGTATATTAAAACTGAATACCAAGTTATTGGTTAGTAGTACAGATGCAGTAAATACATTCCTGAAATCAGATACTTTTTTTATTCAAAGATCCCAAAAGAATACAATACAATTCAAACCCATAATTCACCATGTTAAACCAAAACTTCTAATCCTTTTAATCAACTGAACTTGATCTTTATCAGAAACAGTGCATCAAACTTTAGCCCCCTCGTTACTGCAAGTAGGGCACTTGTAGTGCTCGATATACTCAGCTTCAGCAGCGGTAATCTTCACACATGTGCCATGAAACCATTTGTTGCATAAATCACAGCATATCCAGAATCCATCGATACCATAATAGGCTCCACAAGCTCCACATAGTGTTGCTCCCTCTTCGTCAACTTCTTCCTTCGCATTTCCACTCACAACTTCAACAATTGTGGGGAGATCATTAATCATCTTAAATAGCCTTTCCCTGTGAAAACCAATTTTAATTAAGGTTGGAACCAAATATAGTTAAAAGTCTCCCGTACTCCTGAAAATATTAAGAAGAACAAAAACAAAGATAGTAACATGCAGGCATCGAGGGGAATACTCGAAGTATATTAATGAATGTTGGCACAAACCCACTCAGGGTTTACTACTATTGAAATATATTTGGATAACATGGTTTCTCGATTTGGAATGGCTTCAAAAATTCTTGTCGCATAAGTACCGTAGCATACATTTGGAATCTGTGCTTTTGGCAGAAATAACTAATTTACAAAGATTCACAAGTTTCATATCATATCATATGGTCACAATGACCAAAGCTCAATTTGCTACCGAGAAAGTCTACTAAAAGTTGTAGATCAAAAGCTGGAAATATAAGTGTCTACTGTTGAGAATTTGTTCAAAATCAATATTATGTTTGGCACCACTTCGAGTAGCTATCATCCATGGCTATATATAGGTGATTTGTGATCATTTCTAGGGTGTGGAAAAAAAACCGTTACAAACATGAGAAAAACACCTTTTGATCCAAATATTATTCCACATGAAATCAAACCATTGATTCCTTATTTATATTCAAATTTTCCTTGTGTTCTTAAAGTTTTGGAGAATCACGCTTATGTTTTAGCGCTAGATCCTTTATAAGGCTTGATATAATCTTACAAACCATTTGCTAAAATCTTTTTAAGCATCTCAAACAATTTCGAGAGGAGGCAAATATAGTTTGAGGACAGCGATTACGAGTTCGAGCCTTCATTTCATTATGTTCTTCATCTTCTTCATTTCATCTTCTTTATTTTTTGGTTATTGGTTCTTCTCCAAATTCCTCGGTGATGCAAATTTCCCAACATCTACAAATATAATGCCACACAACAAAAGTAGTTCACAGAAATGACAACAATCCAACAAATATATTACCTTTCACTCTTATCAAATCCATAGTCTGTAGCCATGTGAAATGCAACAGATAGTAGCCACGAGTCACTGTGAAGCGAAACATTTGTTAACCAATCCTTTTCTTGCATCAAGTCTCTGCTAAAGTTTATACCCAAAACCGGCTCGGGAAGTTCAGGAGGCACCATCTCAGTAGGCGGCTTGACTTGCCATGTTTCATTCGGAAACGCAAAGAGACAGAGGTGCTCCTTTTCTGTAAAACATCAATGTAGCCAGAAACAAATGGCTGTGATATGTCAACTCCGTAAAAGTAAGAGAAAGAAGCCATATAGATAAAATGACAGCAATGTTAAATACATTTACGCACAATACTTGAAGATTCAATAATGTTTTTCTTTGTGACATGTTTCATTAATCATGGATAGAAAACCTATTAAGACTTAGGGTCTCAATTTAATAGGTCAACAGTTTTAGGAGGAGGAGTTCAAATTCTTATAAGTTGATCTACGTTTTCATCTTTATTCGATGTAAAATTTTATATCTTAACATCAGTCCGAAAGATAGTGGCTCATTTGAGTAAATTAATCTTGAAATTCGCGTACTCATTTTTTGAATTTTAATCAGATCAAATTGCTCTTTGGAGTATAATAGACTCTGATACTATATTAAACCCTTGTTTGAGCTATATTTTGGGGGAAGAATGTATTTTGAATAGTAGATTGATGGAGAATGTGTGGTTAAAAATTAAGAAAATTCTTGGTTTGCGTGTAATATTATTTTATTGAAAACTATGTGGTTGAAAATGAGTTTCAAAAAAATGAATTTTTAGAAGAATGAGGCTCAAACAAGGGCTAGGACTTGAAATTTCGTCTTAAAATTTCAACTTTATTATGATGAGTACCCTAACCCCTTGGTGTACGGTCTCAAGCTAATCTCCAACAAAAGGTGCAGAGAAATAAAACAATCGTTAATTGTCATGAAACGCTACTGTCTACATGCATTTATATCGCTGTGGTGTCTATAACTCTATAAAATTTAAAGAACAAAAGTTCAAGAACATGAAAGTAAAAACTACATTTAGTTCTCTGAATTTG